>NW_011494905.1:3739068-3749289 GCF_000754665.1 Bison bison bison
TATTTTTAAACTTTACAATATTGTATTAGTTTTGCCAAATATCGAAATGAATCCACCACAGGTATACATGTGTTCCCCATCCTGAACCCTCCTCCCTCCTCCCTCCCCATACCCTCCCTCTGGGTCGTCCCAGTGCACTAGCCCCAAGCATCCAGTATCATGCATCGAACCTGGACTGGCGACTCGTTTCATACATGATATTTTACATGTTTCAATGCCATTCTCCCAAATCTCCCCACCCTCTCCCTCTCTCACCGAGTCCATAAGACTGATCTATACATCAGTGTCTCTTTTGCTGTCTCGTACACAGGGTTATTGTTACCATCTTTCTAAATCCCATATATATGCGTTAGTATACTGTATTGGTGTTTTTCTTTCTGGCTTACTTCACTCTGTATAATAGGCTCCAGTTTCATCCATCTCATTAGAACTGATTCAAATGTATTCTTTTTAATGGCTGAGTAATACTCCATTGTGTATATGTACCACAGCTTTCTTATCCATTCATCTGCTGATGGGCATCTAGGTTGCTTCCATGTCCTGGCTATTATAAACGGTGCTGCGATGAACATTGGGGTACATGTGTCTCTTTCCCTTCTGGTTTCCTCAGTGTGTATGCCCAGCAGTGGGATTGCTGGATCATAAGGCAGTTCTATTTCCAGTTTTTTAAGGAATCTCCACACTGTTCTCCATAGTGGCTGTACTAGTTTGCATTCCCACCAACAGTGTAAGAGGGTTCCCTTTTCTCCACACCCTCTCCAGCATTTATTGCTTGTAGACTTTTGGATCGCAGCCATTCTGACTGGCGTGAAATGGTACCTCATAGTGGTTTTGATTTGCATTTCTCTGATAATGAGTGATGTTGAGCATCTTTTCATGTGTTTGTTAGCCATCTGTATGTCTTCTTTGGAGAAATGTCTATTTAGTTCTTTGGCCCATTTTTTGATTGGGTCATTTATTTTTCTGGAGTTGAGCTGTAGGAGTTGCTTGTATATTTTTGGGATTAGTTGTTTGTCAGTTGCTTCATTTGCTATTATTTTCTCCCATTCTGAAGGCTGCCTTTTCACCTTGCTAATAGTTTCCTTTGTTGTGCAGAAGCTTTTAACAAGTGGTGCTGGGAAAACTGGTCAACCACTTGTAAAAGAATGAAACTAGAACACTTTCTAACACCACACACAAAAATAAACTCAAAATGGATTAAAGATCTCAACATAAGACCAGAAACTATAAAACTCCTAGAGGAGAACATAGGCAAAACACTCTCCGACATACATCACAGCAGGGTCCTCTATGACCCACCTCCCAGAATATTGGAAATAAAAGCAAAAATAAACAAATGGGACCTAATTAAACTTAAAAGCTTCAGCTTCATTCTTAACCTGATGTTTTCCGTTGCCCTATGAAAGATGGGTATCATGACCCTCAGTATACAGAGACTGTTAGACAAAGCGAAACAACCAGCACAGGGCAAAGGTGGGACTTGAATCCTTGTTTCCTGATTCCAAGTCCAGAGCTTTTCCTCTGCACTACTTTGCATCTTGTGTTAATGTTATGAATAGTTTTTAAAAGAAAACTCTCACACTTATTTTTCCTAATCTTTACCAGAGATGTTTGAAGTAGAATTTGTCCAAATAACATGTGAAAATTATTTAGAATCACCTGTGCATGAGATGGTGTATCAAAGTATAAAACAGCCAAGGTAATCTCTGTAAATCATCATCAAGAAGACAGTATTTCAGAGAGCCTTTGGAATAACCATTTGAAATAGCCATTAATTCCACTGAATTATGTCATCTTGCTTAGACTTAGATGTCATTGGTAGTTTTATTGACATTAAAATGAAATTAAAATGACATTTAAATTTGCTGATATTTTGTTATTGATTTGTTACTATATAATAATGACTTGTGGTTTATTAAGTGTTTCCTTTGTTAAAATTATTTACTGGAAAAGAAATCTCCAAGTTAGATGATGTGTATCTATAAACATCACTATCTGAGGTGTTATACATACCTACCCAGGGCTTCCCCGGTTGCTCAGCTGGTAAAGAATCAGCCTGCAATACAGGAGACCCTGGTTCAATTCCTGGGTTGGGAAGATCCCTGGAGAAGGGAGAGGCTACCCACTCTAGTATTCATGCCTGGAGAATCACGATGGACAGAGGAGCCTGGCAGTCTATGGAAGGTCGCAAAGAGTCAGACATGACTAAGCGACTAAGCACCACACAGCACGGCATATACCCACCCAAAGCTCAGTAGACTGAATTTGCATCTTCATATCTCACCCTCAGCGTTTTTCTTCAGTTTCCCTACTCAGCCCAATTCAGATGCATCTTATGACGTTTTTATTCAATGGAACTCTCTAGTAGATAGGGGAAGAGTAAAAACACATGCTAGCCCTTAAGCAGTTTATATTTTCATTAGAAACCTGACATATGAAAATAATCAGGTAACTCACATTATAAAGCTATAAATTCTGTTTGTGAAGTGACTTTATGGCTAACTTCTCAGAGAGTTCAGAAAGAAGAGTTTACTTGGGGCCAGGATAGGATTGGAAGGATAGACTCAGGAGGCAGTGGTTAGGCACGTAGACTCTAACATCAGATCTGGGTTCAAGTTTTTTTTAGTCCTTACTTCTCTAAGAACTTGAGCTAACTGGTTTAAGTAGCTACTTAAGCTCTTTCAATATGTTCTTACATTAAAATAGAGGTACACATATCCCAAAGAGTTATTTTCAAAATTAAGTGTATAAATTAGCATAATATCTGACACAAAATAATGGTTAAGTTGTTGGAAGCTGTCAGCATTATTGTTGCTGTTATTATTAAAATTAAAGCATGACCATTAACATCAGGAGTGATAATCCATAGTTTGTTCATCCTTAGACTTTTAATCATAATTGTCTAAATATAACTCTTGCTGGCCATTTTTTAAAATAACCATGGTTTTATCTTTTTTCCCTATGGTAATCTTTTGCTATTTGACATTTTAGAATAGGCTTGTCTTATTCCTGGTAGAATTATGATGTGTTGATATGTCCTTTTTGGAATTTGTAAGACACCTTTTTTAGATAGAGGATTTACTTGAACTATGTCACTATTGAAGAAAAGAAAAAGATTCATATTTATGGTATCCCTTTAAGAAGGAGCATTCTTAATATTAAACTAGTATTACAGATAATAATGTAAGTGAACGTTATAAAAAGCAAACTGTATAAAGTAAATCAGTGATTTTTACTACCTTTAAAAATCTTTTGTTTGCCAAATTCTTTAATGAGGCAGAGAGATTTTAGAGATGTTGTTAATTATATCATCACAAAAAATAATTAATTAATTTGCTTAGGAATTTTATCTTGGGTCCTATTCATCTCTGGGATTCATAATTGGCATTTAGCCAGTCTCCTGATACTGTATTTAAACTTGGTCCATGTGTATGTCTTTTTCAGGGAAAGGGTCCATATGTCATCAGATCCTCAAAGAGATGCTTAACTTACTCATTAAGAAAGATAACATCCCCTGCCTAAGAAGTCACCAGTCTCCAAAGCTAGTTATATTAATGCTGCTTAAATAAAAGCCAGGTTTTCCTTTTCTTCTTGCCAAATGTAACAGGTAGTGTCCGAAGAGAGAACTGAACATTTGGTGGTGATGGTGGTGGCGGTTCTAGTAATTATATTAGAAAATACAGTGAATGTACAATATAACAGACACTGTGCATACACAATTATGTCATAATATGTGGTTTTGATACACGTTCATATTTACTCTCACGTCTTCTCTGGGGAGTGCATATATATGTAAGGTGAGGTATGGAGATGGATAAGGCCCGGGTTCTTTCCTCTGAGAGGGAGGCCACACAGGACTATTCATTCCCATCTGATAATCGCATCGCAGATTCTGTGATGAAACTGGCTATACCAGGTCCTATAGGTTGAAAGTAATCAAGAGGCGATTCTTGAGTTCTTTATACCGCAATATGCTTTCTGTTGCCTTGCATATAACTGTTACCCATACATTTTTACTTATTTCTCTTATATGTGAATTTAAAATGTCATATTTGTTCTGCTTCCATTATTGCAGTTTTGAATGATGATTCATCAGTGCAGTGGCCTATTTTAGTGAACCACAATAGCTTGGGTAGAAAGAAAAAAAAAGATTCAACATACTCAGGAATGGAAAGCAGCCATCTTTTTATAGCTAAAATTACAAACATCTGGCAATTACTCTATTCTACCTCCCTTCAAAAAAAAGGAATCGTCCCTTCAAGTGGAGCCTGCTGCTGTGTTTAATCAAGGCAGCTATGCAAGCCTCAAGGAGCGATAGGTTTTGATTCAAGGAGGCCATTGCCTAACCCAGTTGGCCAGAGTCTTTTTGGAAAGTACGCCATTTAATACACCCCATATGCTACTGTGTTATATAATGATAATAATGGTAATATGGCCATTAATGGCTGTAGAAAATCCCCTTCTGCTTTCCTGCCCTGGTTCATTTGTGGTGGCTCTTATAGCAGATTTATATTTTGAAAGTTAACTATTTGGGTCAAGTTTGCCTCTCTCCATGCCCTGGAGTTTTTTGTACTCTGAGACAGAAAGTTCAACTACATCATGGCAGATGACAATTACTGGTTGGCTTTTGTTATAAACTGGTCTAGTAAAATGTTGAAGGAACAAATCAATTTCTTTTCAAAGCCTGGCAGTGGTCACAGAGTCAAAAAACAATCCACATGGTTATGATTCCTTCATACCCCACCCTTGTTTCTTATTGTGATAATTGCTTGTGAAACTAGTTCTTCCCTCCCTGGCAAAAGTCAACTCTGTTGGCAGGGGAAGTGAGAATGGCTGGTGGTTTGAAATAAGGGCTGAGAGGGAGAACTTCTGTATTTTTCTCTTGGGGCCAGTGCCAGCTCTCACTCTGGCCTTGGCCAAGGCACTCACCTTTCTATTCCCCATTTACCTTTCTCTTCCTCAGAGCCGCTGCAGAGGAAAGGTGGACTTTTCTTTTCCCGGGTTCTCCCAACCTTATTACCACTGTTGCTTTTGGCTGTAGGGTATCTTGGTCAATAATCATTAGTAATTGTGAAGGGATGGAAAAGATGTAGTATGAGAAAAAAAAAAAGTCTCAATGGCATGGTGATTTTCAAAAACAAACTCAAGTACTAAAAATAGGCTGTTTTCTAGTGTTATAGTGTTAGTGTATTATGGTACTTGGAAGTCATAGACATTCAGCGGGGGCCTTGAGCTTGTTTTACATTAACTTTTATGCCTTTAGTAGAGCTGTGTTCAATACCACAAGCCAGACATTTACCCTTAGCAAAATATAATAATTTTGCTAAGCTGTTTCTCCAGCCTGTCTTCCCCCAATCCCAGTGAATGTTACAGACATCTCATTAAGCTAACGGCAGCTTTGGAAGAGGTGACGAGGGGGTTTCCGGTTTAAAAAATAAATAAATAATGGAAAGAAAAGGAGCAGGAACTCCTAATAACCTAAAGAGCACGTCTTACTCGGTACAGCTTCTCCATGCAGGGCCTGAGCGAGTAATGGTCTCTGGAATTGCAAAATGTGTGTGTCTCCCTTTGTCTGCAGCCAGTGTATCACTGATCGTCCTGGCCTTTCTCTTTCATGAGATCGTCTTAGAACTTAGACTGGTTTATTACAGCCAGTGTTGTTGCCTGGCGCTTTTCTCCTCGATGGCTCTGCGTAAGTGGAAGACGTTACGCCACTATCATTTTACCATCGTTTCCCTTTACTTTTGGGCTTAAAATCTATTAACTTTATAGAAAACAGCCTACTCTGTACTGAAAAGGGCTTTAACTCTCTCTCAGTGGTTCTGTACTCTCACGACATACAGAATCACCCAGGGAACTTGTAAAAATGCCTAGACTTGTCCTTCACCGTCAGATATTCTAAAATAGTTGGCCTGAGATACCCACCCCCCACTTTTAAAACAAAACAAAAAAACACTTTCCAAATCTTAGAATCACTGAGGCGGGCCAGTCTCTCCTCTGATAGAATTTCTACCATCTTTAACAAGGTGTTTTTCAGGTTTTCTTGAATATTTCTAGTGCAGGAGACAAACTAGCCTTTCTATCTTTGGACAGTTCTGAGTTTTTGGAAAGTTCATCTTTCTTCTGATTTGAAATCTGTTCATAAATTCAGTGGGCATATCTCTTAGTCTTACAAACTTAAATCTCTTGTCCTGGAGTTTCGTTAGTACTTAATGTTGTAAACTTGTACCCTCAGGGGGAAAAAATTCTCTTAACAGTCTAATCACATTGCCCTAATTGTGATTCAGTTCTCATTAAATGGAACCTCTCCCTTAACCATTTTTGAGTTCCTGGGAAAGGAACAGTGAAGAATAAACAGAGAGACAAATTAAACAAACACTTATTCTAGTGAGCCATCTTCAGAGTTAACGTTTTGAAGCAGCCAATTTGGCCTTAAAAGCAGGAACTCTCAGCTGGTCATCATAAAATTAACGAAGAAAGTTGAGCGCCGAAGAATTGATGCTTTTAAACTGTGGTGTTGGAGAAGACTCTTGAGAGTCCCTTGGACTGCAAGGAGATCCAACCAGTCCATTCTGAAGATCAGCCCTGGGTGTTCTTTGGAAGGAATGATGCTAAAGCTGAAACTCCAGTACTTTGGCCACCTCATGTGAAGAGTTGACTCATTGGAAAAGACTCTGATGCTGGGAGGGATTGGGGGCAGGAGGAGAAGGGGACGACAGAGGATGAGATGGCTGGATGGCATCACCAACACGATGGACGTGAGTTTGGGTGAACTCTGGGAGTTGGTGATGGACAGGGGGGCCTGGTGCACTGCAATTTATGGGGTCGCAAAGAGTCGGACACGACTGAGCGACTGAACTGAACTGAATTGAACAATGTGAGGTGCATTCAGTGAATACTCACCTCATAAATAATATATATGCAGCTTATAAAGATGGTTCAAATTAAATATACAAAACTGATAGTTTTAAATGTAACAATAGTTTAGAAAATATAGTAGGAGAATGTCCCTTTTGCAGAGGGAATGAAACTTGAAAGGCCTAGGCACAAATTTAATAGGAGATATGGAACTTTAGCTACATAGCAAGAACAAAACTAAAATATCACTCAAGCTCTCTGGAATGGCATAATGCTCAGCAGCAGTTCCCCTGTTGTAGATCTGTCCTTTTAGGAAATCTTTTGTTTTTTCTTAATATTTACTTATTTTTGACTGTGCTGAGTCTTTATTGCTACACACAGGCTTTCTCTAGTTGAAGTACAAGGGCTTCTCATTGCAGTGACTTTTTTTGTTGTGAAGCAGGGCTGTAGAGCGTAGGCTCAGGAGTTGTGGTGCACCGGCTCAATTGCCTTGTGGCATCTTCCTGGACCAGGGATCGGACCAGTGCCCCCAACATTGCAAGATGGATTCTTAATCACTAGATCACGGTGGAAGCCACTAGTTAGGAAATCTTAAGTTTGCTTTGGCTTTAATATGTGGCAGAGGTAGGAACATATTTATAGTTACTTGTGTTTCTTTTGCATTAGAAAATATTTTCCTATATCCAAGTGAATTGCAAAGAAAAGTCTCTTCCCTATGTGAGCCCTTGGAGCTTTTTAGTGATTTGTCCCTTAGTCCATCTTTCCTCCCCTACTTAACACTAAACAGTTCCATTGTTGGGATTTTAAAGCTTTCAAGTATTTTATTCAGCCTATCATGAAAAGCCTCGTTTGTCAGGACCCAGAATTGAACTTAATGCTATTGAGCACAGATGGAGAATGGCAAAATTCTCCAAGAGAATTCTTTTTCTTAAACAAAGGTGCAAATACCAAGAATTGCCTTTACAATTTCAGCACAGTTTGTTGGCTTGCTTAAAGGACTAGTCTGTGCAGTACTATTAACTGACTTTTAAAAAATTCATGTGTATATTTTTGTGTATACTCTTTTCCCCTTCACTATAAATGGAAAAGAATGCAAGGTCTGGTGGGTAGTAAGGTCAACAAATGAATTTAGAACTTTCCTGTGACAAGATTAAATAGCTAGATTAGGACAAGTTGGATTTATTGTTCAATAAATAAGTTGGAGTTCATGGGACTCAAGTAAGTCTAAATTTTGAGGAAACTGGAAAAGTTGGATCAGAATGAGTAATAGTAAAGGCAAAACTAAGATTATTAACAAGATTATCAACATTTCCCATGAAGTTATTTTTTGCAATAGCTTTCCCTGGTTTACCTTGTTCATGGGTTCAAGTTGTTTTATAGTTCTTTAATTTTTATTCTATTTTTCTTAAGGACGAAGGATCACCTGCTACTTTCCCTCTGTCTGTGCTCCTGATTTGTTATGTGTGTGTTGCAGTACCCTTACCTGGATGTAGCTTGCCTACAACATTGGTTACTTGTGAACATCAAAACTCTTAAAACTCAACTTATAAGTTAGATGATGAAGTGGCAGCAGCCATTCCTAACAGTGTGTATCATGCAGTTTTCTCTGCGTTGTATATATCCCTGATAAAAATTAACCTATATGAAAATAATGTCCATTCTCGACTGAAATTGTCACTGAGTATTGCTGCCTTTTAGCTGGAAAACGTCTCAATCCAGGGTTTAAGAAGGAGCGATCTTAGGATCTGTGCTCATTTTGTGTATTTTCAGTGAACTTTCCTTCTCTCCAACAGCTGCCAGAACACTTGTTGGCAATAGATCAGGGCCTTAGTTGGCACTTGCTAGAAGTAGAGGAAGGGCAAAGCTGGAGTCACAGCGGGAATGCCAGGGAATACCAGGCTGGTAGTTCAAATGTAGGCACTATTCATGAAGTGCCCTTCAAACATCCTGTTTTCAGAAATAAACTCAGCCCTACTAGCACCTGTTATTTCTTTCCCAGAGTATAAAGAACCATGAATCCTAGTTAGGAGCTAATATTTACTGCAAAGTTTGAGTTTGTTCTGAACAAGGCCACAGAGTTGTGTATGGATACTCAATTGAAAGGAGAGAACAAATAATTTGCTAGAATGAAGGACATTTTATTTCAGCTACACCAGAAACGAAGTACCAGCCAATCAAGAAGGTAACCACTGTACATGACAAGAGCTACCTGGAGAAAAGTGTGGTCCAGTTGAAAGGACCCTTCTTAGCTGTGCACTTATGGCCTGTGTACATCACCAGACCACCCGGGGCTGATCTTCCCAATCATAAAACAGTTAGATTGAACAATATTATCTCTTCACTTCCTGTTCTAAAATTGTATGAAAGTATGATTCAGCTACAGAAATTGCGTAAAATTGGTTACTCTTGAAAGACACGGAGTAAAATTGTTCCCATGGAAAATCATGAATTTAGTAAGGCCATGAAATGGGCCATAGGCTCTCCATTCTGTATGCCCCCAGCATGTTCCTCTGCCACCCTCATGCCCTCTCAACTCTTCCATTCTAGGCTAATATCCTCAAACATTCTTCTTCCTACCCCAGAACAAGATATAAATTCATGTTCTTTACATATAGTTCATGAGGAAGCTAACATTTTATTTGTGTCTACTATATGGCAGGTCTCTGATATGTAATTTTTATAATATTATTTGAAATTTGGTACTAATATTTCAAGGTTCAAATACTGAAATTGAGGCTTAAAGAGATTGTAAATAAGTTGCCTGATGTCTTGTGGCTAATGAATAATGAATCTTTGATTTGAATCCAGTCATCTCTAAATCCAAATTTCATGTCTGCTGACTCCACAAATCTGTACAAGAAATATATTAAATGTACTCACACTGAGATACAGATATATATCCATATCTACCTATATCTGTATATTCATATCCAGCTAGCTAACTAGCTATCAAAAAGAAAGAGGTCTACATCTTTGAGAGTATGCCAAAGTAAAATCTTGCCAGAAGGATTTTTACCTTTAATAGAAACTGGAGCCTTAAACTGTTAAGGCATGAGGTTCTAAGATAAAGGTTTAGCTCTCAGGAGGTATATAAAGAGAATCTGGGAGCCATGATATCTGTGGAGATATACAAGAGATGAATTTGTCCTTGTGGCAAGAAGAGTGTTAAAAGTTCTTCTAAGTTAACTTCGGAGTGAGGAGGAGAGAATGAATGAATGGCTGGCAACCTGATTCTTCAAGGTCGTATAAAGGAAACATAAACTAGAGAAGATATGTTGGATAAAGATTCAGAACCTTTGTTACTTTTTTTGTTTTTTAAATCCTAGTCTGTTTTGAGGGCATCAAGAGTCATTTGAAAACAAT
>NW_011494905.1:3749512-3755243 GCF_000754665.1 Bison bison bison
AAATCCCATGGACGGAGGAACCTGCTAGGCTACAGTCCATGGGGTTGCAAAGAGTCAGACATGCCTGAGCGACTTGACTTCAGGACGTTTAAGATGTCCCAAAAGCTGTGTAGGATTAGAGATAAACAAGGTGTGAATTTTACTCTGGCTGTGTATTCCAGAAAAAGAAGGGTGGACTGGAGGACTTTGGCTAAGAAGCGATTTAAGAGTTTCCTTTCAGCTTTGTCTTTTTTCAGGCTGGAAATGAACCCAGAGCATTTTTTGGTCTATTTATTTACTTGTGAAATTAAAAAAAAAAAAAAGTATATTAAAAAAGGAAGTGTCATGGAAATATAAGCCAATATTGGGTGCTGTAATGATGGATACAGTTGATCCATCATGATTACCATTTAAAGGAAGATGGGAAGATCCTTAGACCTTTGTAAAAAAGGACTTTGAAAATTTTGGTCCAGTGGTTATGAGAGGGTTAAAGAGAGCCCATCGTTTTGTAACCAGGCCCAGCCATTTTGTATAAGCCATGTCAGGATGTTGTCTGCATGCTGTCTTTGCTGATCACAGTAATCGGGTCATAAGAGAAAGAGAAGTAATAGAGTGTCTCTTAGCAACCAACCCCAGGAGAAAGAGAAAATTACTCAAACCCAGCCATCTAGCCAAGGAAGTAGAAAAATAGTCTGAAAGTCTGTTGAAAGTGCCCAGGAACATGATTCCTACGTGGCAGCTCCTATAGGCTGGCTTGGGTCTCTCTCTCTCTTTTTTAAGAAAACAGAAAGTAAGAAATAAATAAAGAAACAAATATCTGAAACAGAAACTTTTCTTTCTTTGTCTTCCTTCCTCTCTCTTGTGGTAATTTGTTTTTTGAAACTTATCTCAGAAAGAGGGAGAAAGAGGCAAAGAGTGGCAGGGACCCAAGAATCTTTGTCTCCTAAAACAGGAACTTGGTGGTCCCAAGTGTGAGCGGATGCTGGGAGAGAAAGGTGGTATCATTTCATTGTCCTCGGTTTTTCCAATTGAGATTGGAAATGGTAGAATACTCCCCAAGGAGTAGGAATGCAAAGGCTAGAGGTGGTATTATTAGTTTTCTAAGATCTGCTTTTGCCTGCCCTGCTTGTTAACTGTGTAGCAGTCAGCTCTGTTGTTGTTCAGTCGCTACGTGGGGTCTGACTCTTTGCCACCCCATGGGCTGCAGCACGTCAGGCTTCTCTATCCTTTACCAGCTCCCAGAGTTTGCTCAAACTCATGTTCATTGAGTTGGTGATACCATCCAACCATCTCATCCTCAGTTGTCCCTTTCTCCTCCTGCCCTCAACCTTTCCCAGAATCAGGGTCTTTTCAAATGAGTGGGCTCTTTACATCATGTGGCCAAAGTATCGGAGCTTCAGTTTCAGCATTGGTCCTTCGAATGAATATTTAGGATCGATTTCCTTTAGGATTGACTGGTTTGATCTCCTTGCTGTCCAAGGGACTCTCAAGAGTCTTCTCTAGCACCACAGTTTGAAAGAAAGCATTAGTTCTTTGGCACTCAGCCTTCTTTACTGTCTGATTCTCACATCCATACACGACTGCTGGAAAAACCATAACTTTGACTATGTATGTCAGCTCTGTAGCTGTTAATATTTATCACTACAGACTTTGGTTCAAGGTTGTGGTTTCCAAACTTTTTTTTCTGACACAAATGGCAGTTATAAATAAAATTTGCTTTGCTAATTATACACATATAGATATATATAAAGATGTGAAAGAAAATTTCACTCCACACAACATGCTGTCACTTTACATGATACACGTTGATGTTTTCTATTTCAGTTTTTCAAAATACTTTTGGGGATCTAGCAAATTGATTCTATGATCCATTAATGAGTTGGTTTGTACAGTTTGGAAAGCACTAGTCTAGGGTCAGCATTTGCCTTCTGTTTTAATTGAATTTAAAATGATGCCAAATAGCAAGTTCAGCCATGGGAAGAGTCCTTGGCCAGCACTGTGATGTTCCGAGTGATGGTTGTTTAAGCTAAATATTTTTTTTTTGTCATCTGTTATGTAGATGCATCCTAAGATCATGGCTTGAAATTTAGGGAAATGAACCTGAGGTGATTCCTCTTGGCCTGTCAGCAGTTTAGAAAGGGTGCCATAGTGTGGCCAGGAAGCACTGGACTGGACTCAGGAGACTTGGTTCCATTGGGCACATTCTTTTCTCACTTGGGGCTCCTTGTTTAGTGATGGGGTTGCATTCAGTTCAGTTCAGTTCAAGCGCTCAGTCGTGTCCAACTCTTCGTGACCCCATGAATTGCAGCATGCCAGGCCTCCCTGTCCATCACCAACTCCCGGAGTTCACTCAGACTCACGTCCATCGAGTTGGTGATGCCATCCAGCCATCTCATCCTCTGTTGTCCCCTTCTCCTCCTGCCCTCAATTCCTCCCATCAGAGTCTTTTTCAATGAGTCAACTCTTCTCATGAGGTGGCCAAAGCACTGGAGTTTCAGCTTTAGCATCATTCCTTCCAAAGAACACCCAGGACTGATCTCCTTTAGAATGGACTGGTTGGATCTCCTTGCAGTCCAAGGGACTCTCAAGAGGCTTCTCCAACATCACAGTTCAAAAGCATCAATTCTTCGGCATTCAGCTTTCTTCACAGTCCAACTCTCACATCCATACATGACCACTGGAAAAACCATAGCCTTGAATAGACGGACCTTTGTTGGCAAAATAATGTCTCTGCTTTTGAATATGCTATCTAGGTTGGTCATAACTTTCCTTCCAAGGAGTAACCGTCTTTTAATTTCATGGCTGCAGTCACCATCTGCAGTGATTTTGGAGCCCCCCAAAATAAAGTCTGACACTGTTTCCACTGTTTCCCCATCTATTTCCCATGAAGTGATGGGACCGGATGCCATGATCTTCATTTTCTGAATGTTGAGCTTTAAGCCAACTTTTTCACTCTCCACTTTCACTTTCATCAAGAGGCTTTTTAGTTCCTCTTCACTTTCTGCCATAAGGGTGGTGTCATCTGCATATCTGAGGTTATTGATATTTCTCCTGGCAGTCTTGATTCCAGCTTGTGTTTCTTCCAGCTCAGTGTTTCTCATGGTGTACTCTGCATATAAGTTAAATAAGCAGGGCAACAATATACAGCCTTGACATTCTCCTTTCCCTATTTGGAACCAGTCTGTTCCATGTCTAGTTCTAGCTGTTGCTTCCTGACCTGCATGTAGGTTTCTCAAGAGGCAGGTCAGGTGGTCTGCATTAGATAATGTCATAAATTCCTTCTGACTGTAACATCTTTGAGTTCCAGCTGGAAGGGACCCCAAAAATCATCCAGTTGAATCAATTTATCTCTAAGATTCAGTTCGAGAAAAAGAACAATGACAGAGTCCTTTCTTTCTAAATTTAAAGCTCTGTGTTAGGAAGTGATGTACACAAGAGACTGAATCCTAGTTTTTCACTTCAGATATCTTAGTACAGTATAGGAGTAAGACATGGACACAATTAAGTTTAAAAAAAGGCACAACGAGTTCCCTGGTGGCCTAGGGGCCTAGTGATAGGACCCTGGACTTTCATTGCCATGGCCTCGGTTTGCTTCCTGGTAGGGAGACTGACATCCCACAAGCTGTGTGATGCAGCAAAAAAAGGAAAAAGACACAAGTTATTAAACACTACAGTTAGGGTAGAATTAAAATATAAAATTTCCCAAGAAAGGATAAATTAATCTGACTGGGAAGGTAAAGGTTGAAGGCTACATTAGTATAGGAAAGGAAGCTTTTGGAGGGGGGAAGGAGATTCAGACATTGGGAGACTTATGATAGCAAGACATCCAGGTAGGCTTAAGGTTGTGAATAATGGAAGAATGGCATCTTACTTGCCCCCTCTGAGTTAGGTTTTTTGACCTCTCTAAACTAACAGTGTCATGAATCCAGTATTGTGGGCAGATTCCAACCCCTCAACCCCATCCTGAAATTTTCTATATTTTATGACATTTTTTCTTCCCATTTACCATTACCCCGTAATAATGACCCATTTCCCACTGCATAGTGATAAGGTGAAGTTTGATTAAATAATATCTGTATGGCACTCCCTACTGCTAAGAGACACATGCTTATGTAAATACAAGGTGTTTTTCTCCCCTGGGAGTGAGGAAAGTAAATAAGGAAATAGAAATTAATACATACGATTTTTTCAGAACAAATAATGCTTGAATATTTTTCTTTATCTTTAAAAAATTTTTCCTTTTAGGCTGAGTCTTATCTAGTTTGAGCTCATCTTTTAGTAGTTTATAAACCATGGAAATACCCTGCACTATTGGGAATATTGAAAATAACGTTCTCAGTGATGTCACTTTCTGAACAAGTCTGGTTTGGTTAAGTCAGTGGTAGTGGTTTAGTTGCTAAGTTGTGTCAAGACTCTTGGGACCCCATAGACTGTAGCCCTCCAGGCCCCTTGGTCCATGGGATTTCCCAAGCAAGAATACTAGAGTGGGTTGCCATTTCCTTCTCCAGGGGATCTTACCGGCCCAGAGATCAAACTTGAGTCTCCTGCATTGACAGGCAAATTCTTTACTGACTGAACCACCAGTGAAGTCCATAAGTCAGTGAAGGAAATTAAATACAGAAACCAGAATGAATTTGAGGACTTCATAGTTTTGTTTCCATTTTGTGCTTTTCCTTGAGGAAGCCCCACACACTCACATATCTTACTCAATCATCTAATTCTCTAATGTTTTCTTATTGGTGTAGTGAGAGACAAAGTCATATTGCTTTCTTGAAGTTCATTTACCTGCTTTCTCTCCATTGGCCTCTTCTAGAACAACAGTCCCATGGATTTTACTTCCTCTGGTGCAAATCTAATATTAACAACAGGACTAAGTAAAATTCCTTAATATTATTATGTGGTGTTTTACATTCCAAGCACACATTCGCAGCTGCTGTTGTATGTGATCTTCAGCACTCTTCTCTGATAGGTAAAGGACAGGGGATAGTCTTCCTGTTTTGTAGGTGCCTAAGCTGAAGTATCTAGAGGTGGTGTCATCTAGTATCACTCACCTAAAAAGTCGTGGTACCAAAACAGAATAATAGGGCTCCTGACTCCTGGGCAGAGGGAGGTTAGATGGATCATGGAAGGTCACTGCTGATGTACAATTCAGATGATCTACTTGAACACTTTTAATTTTAGATGAGGAAACTGAGGCTGAGAGCATTGGAGTTCCTAGTGTTCCAGAGGTCAGTGCACAGACACAGGTCTTCCGTTCCTATCTGACGTGTTTAACATAGGACTTCACAGATTTATTCCTCTCCAGATCCCCTATTCTGACCATAGCATTCATTGTACAGTGCTCATATTATTTGAGAAGTAGGTGTGCATTTCACAAATAACTCCTTTTTATTAGCAGTTTCTTCTATGTGTAATTAATATTCTTTAAGCACTTATTTACTTAGGCCCTCAATATTTGTCCAGCAGTATTAACTGCCTTGGGGGGGAAAAAGACAAAAACTTAAGACCTGGGATTTATATTTGAAAGACTCAAAAGTGCTTTCAGTGAGATTTAAAAAAAATAAAAGAAATAATGAGCCAGTTAGGAAAATAATCTAGACTTTAAGTTCAGTAGGAATTTTGAGAAAGAATATATGTTTTTAGTCCTGTTTTTGAGAAAGAGTATATGTTTTTAGTATATGTTTATAGTCAAAAGTAAATGGGTTCTGTTGGTTGGATAGGTACAGATTGGCTGCAGGGTGAGGGGTGGGGA
>NW_011494905.1:3755667-3762355 GCF_000754665.1 Bison bison bison
TGCAGGGTGAGGGATGGGGAGTGGGGTGGTGGGGGTGGGCAGGCAGAGTGGGGTGCAGTGGGGTGGTCAGCAGGAGTAAATGGGTTCTGTTGGTTGGATAGTTACAGACTGGCTGCAGGGTGAGGGATGGGGAGTGGGGTGGTGGGGGTGGGCAGGCAGAGTGGGGTGCAGTGGGGTGGTCAGCAGGAGTAGAGATGCATGACTGAGATGGAGTATGAGGCACTTCCAGGCCAGCGGGAAGGTCTGGTCTCCTAGGTGTAGAAGGAGTGATCCAAGGGAGGGAAAGGAGAATACTCTGGCAGCCTTCCAGCCTGGAGCCTAGAGCAATAGCATGAGCTAAGGATGTAGGGCGTCTCATGCAGCCATTTACACGGCCACTCACGTGGTAATAACTAGAAATTAAGATGCTGCTCTTGGTTGTGAGCACCCTTCCTAAATGGCACTTGAGGCAGCTGATGAATGAAACTTGGGCACGTTGCTGCCTCTGTGGGCTTCAGGCCTGGATGGATCTGGGGGGTTATGAGAGCTTTCCTCCCAAAGCGCCTGCATTTGAGAGATGTGCTAAGTACTGCCTGGATTTAAATTTAGAAGTACTTGTGTATCCTTCAGAAGGAGAAATTCCTGCTATAAGGATGGTTTGTTATGTACTTGAAGTTTCCTAATGTATTTCAATCATATAAATCCTTCTTAAGATATTTTTTTCTTTGTGGACTTTTAGGTAAATTTGAAGATTATTGATAGAAATTTTAAAATCTGAGCAAGTGCTTTTTGTAAGAATAAGAAAATTAAATCATTAAAAAATCCACATCCACAATCCTGCCACCCTAACACATCAACCCCATTTTCTGTGTACTGATTTTTTCTTCAGTGATATGGTTCTATGGTTTTTATAATGTGTAATCAGGAGAGATAGTTTTTTCATTATTTTTTCATTTAATGTTATAAGAATTTCCTCATCATATTTTACAGTGGTATTACAGTCCTTGGGCCTCGATGGTGGCTCAAGTGGTAAAGAATCCATCTGCAGTGCAAGAGACACAGGTTTGATCCCTGGGTTGGGAAGATCCCCTGGAGAAGGAAATGGCAACCTCTTCCAGTCTTCTTGCCTGGAGAATTCCATGGACAGAGGAGCCTGGAGGGCTACAGTACATGGCATCACAAAGAGTCAGATACAATTTAGTGACTAAACACACACACACACATACACACACGTTATAGTCCTTGAAGGTGATACACTAGAATTTATTCAAATATTGCCACTTTGCCAATCACATGTGTTATATCCAGTGTTTTCTGTTAGAGAACACAATAAAGATATTCATGGCTACAACTTTTTAAGGAGATAGCATGTTGAATTAATTGGGAACATGTTTATGACCAGCTTATTACTGGTTCTTGCCAAAATATCTTTTTAATTAAATTCCATTCTGCAGGAAGCATTGTATAAAAGCTGTGGTGAAATACTTGGGGGGCAGAACAGATGCTTGGAACTGGTTAGTTGAGAAGAGTTTTATGTGTTTGAGATGGATGAGGATGGGATGGGCAGTCTATTTCCTTCGTCACACTTACTGTATTTAAATAGGCAATGAAAGCAAATCAACCACAATTGAGGGAGAGGTGGCCCAACTGGATTGCTTGGGCAGAATATTTTTTTGGACTGGAGTGCGTGGTTTCACTATAGTAAGGATGACAAAGCATAGTGATGGATTGTAAGTGAGTGAGCCGACAGAGATCAGTCTGCATATATGACCTGGGTTAGGGCTGTGCAACTGATTCTCTTCCTGTGAAGAGTAACAAAAAACCCCTCTTGTAGTAAGTGGGGGTGATAATAATAATGACAATAATAATAAAATTTTCTGGTGTATTATGTTCCAGATTCCATTCCAAATACACACACACACACACACACACACTCCTAATTATATATGTGTATATGCTCATTTAATCCCCATAGTTTATGAAACAGTGCTGCTATTTATTTTCATTTGTTAGATATGAAAACTGAAGCACAGAAGCATGGACTAACTTGCTCTAAGTCATACAAGCTATGAAGTAATAAAGGTATGAAGGAAGATATGTCATGCCTTTACAGTGGGACTAAAATGCTTAGATTTTGAAACCTATTAGATTGACCTAAGATTCCCAGCACTTTCTGAGGCTACAAAATGGAACTAATCTCTTAACCCTAATCCTGATACAGCCTAAAAACAATGTGAGGAGATTTAGCCAATATAGTGAGCAGAGATCAAGACATTTATTATAGTTATTATCTCTTTTCTTTAGTTCTTTGTATCTTAGGGATTATGAGTCTGGAACATAATAGTAGATGCCCATTAAATACCTATTAATTTAAGGTTTGAAGGAAGGGATGAACGGATGAATGAATCATCCAGTGCATTTGTCTATTTCTTTGAGATCTAAGTCTTGACTTGAGAACCTTGGTTTAACTGTAATCAGCCCAGAGTATGCATGGTCATTTTGCTAAAGAAGAATCTTAGTGTAGGTTTAAAAGATAACTCTGCAAACGACAAAAAAATGATATTAACAAGTTTCAAAATCTGTTAGTTTGATTTATTGTTATCTTTTTCTGATAAAGAAAGGGGGTAGTCTCCCCAAAAGTTTAGTGATTAAGTCATCAGCCATCTTTTCTATTTTGGTGGTTGTGGTAATTGATGTTTCCTGGAAATTTTCCCCCCGTTCTATTAATACTCTCAAAGGGGGTTACAGCCATGACTCACTCCAGGAAGTCAACCATCATTCGCTTCCTCAATCTCACCAAACAGTCCCTATGTACAAAATCAACGACTTCTGCAAATGAGTTACTTTATAGCTCTCAAGAAAGTTCTAGATAATACAGCTTTTGCGGTTCACTCTGTGCTTCCTGCCCTGATGGGGAATAAAATAAGAATTCATTTTGCTTCTTGGTATTCTTCAAATCACTGACCAGGTAGGTCACCAGTGTGGTCTCTTGGTTAAGAAAATACCCACCTGCTGTCTAGCAAAAGTCCCTTGACACTCGTGTTTGCAAAGTTACACCTGGGGACAGGGGCTTTAGCACTCAGGGAACTTGAGTTCATGAACTCCAGTGTGGTCTATATTTCTTAACAGTGTACACCTGACTTTGTGTTTCTGTATTCATTAATTTGCTTTTTAACTAATTATTAATAACACATTAATTCATTTGGCACCTAGATCCATATTTCTTGAGCACCACTGTGTACTCAACACCATCCTGGGCATGAGGATACAGTACAGGCGGCACCTGTTCTCAGGAAGCTTCCAGTCCACTTAGTGTGAACTGTGTTACTGAATTACCCCAGGAGGTGAACTCAGAGAATACATAGCCCTGCATGCATGTGTGCCCAGCTGCTCAGTCAACACCATCCTGGCCATGAGGATACAGTACAGGCGGCACCTGTTCTCAGGAAGCTTCCAATCCACTTACTGTGAACTGTGTTACTGAATTACCCCAGGAGGCGAACTCAGAGAATATATAGCCCTGCATTCGTGTGCCCAGCTGCTCACTCGTGTCATGCTCTTTTTGACCCCATGGACTGTAACCCACCAGGCTCCTTTGTCCATGGAATTTTTCAGGCAAGAATATTGGAGTGGGTTACTGTTTCCTCCTCTAGGGGATCCTTCTGACCAAGGGATTGAACCCATGTCTCCTGCATTGGCAGGCAGAATCTTCACCTTGGAAGCCTGTAGGCTTATTCTAAAGGAATCGAACCCCAGACATTTGTAATGTTGTGAAGAATAAATTTAGTCACATTAGTTCTGTAATTTTTTTGGCCTAGAATTCATCCCTGTCTACTGCATATGTACCTCCTACTTCCACCGAGAGTACGTACCTATAAACAGCGAGATGGAGCTCAACTGTGCATTTCTTGTGGTACTTAGAATTTTCTACTTTGGATTATAGTAATTTATGTTCATGTCCTAGCTTTGCTGTAGATTCTTAAGGTAGAAGCAGTGTGTGACTCATTTCAAGGATGTCTGCCTTTTGACCTTTGTCCTCCCCCACCTCTCCTGGTATCTTGGAACAATGCCAGATAAATGGTGGTGTTCAGTCTGTTTGGTCAATGCTGGCTTTGTGATCTTTAGGCAAATGAGTGAACTTCTCTGAGTCTCATTGTTCTTTCTGTAAAAAAGAGTTTATTTACCAATATCCCTACTTCCTAGGTTGTTGTGAAGTTTGGGTATTGTACTGAAAGTTCTTTTAATAGTGTCTGACATTTGGTAACCATTTACTAAATATTATCATTAGTAAATGATTTTACTGCTGCTTAGAAAGTGCTAGCATTTCCTTCTAGGATTTTCTTGCAGTTCTTTATGATTGATGGAGAAGAGATTTGCCATCTAGGATTTTATGTCAGCCTTCTTTATATAGGAAACTAGATATAAATATGCTGTTTCATCAATAGTATACATTTCTTATTTTTGTATGATTGGTGACAAAACATTAGGTAAAATATGCTACTGTTTCCCCTTGATGTCAATTCATGGTATTAGTAAGATCTCTGAATTTTTCCAGATGCCTATTGCTGACAGCAGTTTAACAACAGACTATGTTAATTGGTACCTTCAGCCAGCAGTGCAGCTTGACCTCTGGGGTTTGACTCAGGTCTTTGGTCCCTTGTCCTTTGTTTATTCTGGCTGTGAGCAGGGGAGTCAGGCAGAGACTTTGATATCCTCTTAACCTCCCTCTCCCACCCCTGCTGGCAGAGAAAGTGTATTGTAAAGAAGAACAACAGAGTGACTGAAAGATTGCTGTGTGGAAAAAGATGTGCAACATAATGCAAAACTCAACTATATACAGAATATATATATGAATTTATGTGTGTATATGTATGAATATATGTATGTATTTCATATGGTTTTATGTATCAGACTTTTGGGCGGACATATTTCTGTGTGCACACAATATGCACTTTACAAAATGTGTTTATACTCCACTGTCATTGAATCCTTCCGCATCAACACTGTGCCATTATCACAGCAGAGATTAGGGTCTCCGTTTTACAGATGGAGAAGTTCAGAGTCGGCACCTGGTGTGTTCTGGAGCAAGGCTGAACCCAGATTTTCAAAGCCCTGAGGCAGGTATAATCTTCCACCATGTTGTGTATTAGGATATAGCAGAATATGGATACAGGTTGAAGCTGAATACTTCTTTTGTAATATTGCTTAAGTTCCTAATAAAACCGCAGTGAAGCTATATTTGTCATCATTTAGGGGCCTTCGTAGTCGTTTGCTTATTTTCATCACAGTTGCCTCTGTCTGTGTTTTGATAACTGACCCCTGGAAGTTTCAGTGTTAGAGTTGGATGGGTGTTTTCAAATCCTCCTAAATGGTTCCATTGCAGTACTCACCACAGTTCTAATTTCATGATTTATTTGATCACTGCCCAGACTCAACTGTAAACTCCAAGGTGGGCATCATTGTATCTGAACACAATGGGTGATTGGCAATAGGGGCATAGTAAGTAACTGTTTAATGAATGAATTGATAATGATTAAGTGAGAGAATACATGCTTCTTAAGTCCAGAACATTAGTGCTGCAGTGAGCCTTTTAAGTATTTGAGTTCAACTTAATAAAATATTACTAAAAACCTCTGTTCCAACCACTGACACAGATGCTTAGCAGTTTATACTGAGAGACAAGACATGATTTCCAGCCTCAAAAACTAATAATTTATTGGTGGGAGGGCATTTAAAATATGTGAAATGAATTCTAGCAGGGCTCTGGCCAAAGCCTGTTGTGAACCACAGAGAGAAATAAGATACTACTTTTGATCAGGACATTGGGCAAGGCTTCCTGGAGATGTATTTCATCTGGATCTTGGAAAGTAGATTGTTTTCATGAATGAGAACAATGTTAGGAAGGAACCATCTATTTAGTGAATGGATCATGGGGATGAATCACCCCATCATAATGGAGGAACGTGGGAATTGTGAGCACTGATGTCAGGGCTCAGAGTGACTTTGCAATGTTAAATGTGTTCATTATCCTTTCTCCTTTTCCACCAGTTACTGTGTTTCTTTAACCCTTCTCTTAATGATCCATGGCACTATTCTCCCTTACTCTTCTTTCCTTTTGTTATTCTTGCCAGAACCTGACACTTGGATTGTTCATATATTAGTGTGAAACAGATGGGCAGCCTGGGCAATCACACACTTTCTATAACTTGTAGCATGGGGCCAAGGGAGGTGCTTCCTGAAGTTGGTTTCTTTGGCTTTTCTTGCTTAGACTGTTTCGTGGCTATGGCTTCAGTTCAAACTTTAACTGTGGAGAGTTTCTCAAACTTAAGACTCAAGCTGTGTGAATACATTCATTATACACACACACACGCACATGCACACGCACGCACATGCATACCACGCACACGCACGCACATGCATAATACACATATGGACTTCCCTGGTAGCGCAGCTGGTAAAGAATCTGCCTGCAATACAGGAGACCCCGTTCGATCCCCGGGTTGGGAAGATCCCTTGGAGAAGGGATAGGCTACCCACTCCAGTGTTCTTAGGCTTCCCTGGTGGCTCAGATGGTAAAGAATCTGCCTGCAATGAGGGAGACCTGGGTTCTATCCCTGGGTTGGGAAGATCCCCTGGAGGAAGGCATGACAACCCACTCCAGTATTTTTGCCTGGACAATACGGGAGGAGCCTGTATTGGAGTACAGAGG
>NW_011494905.1:3762455-3822164 GCF_000754665.1 Bison bison bison
AGTACAGAGGAGGACAGAGGAGGCTAAAGGAGTATAGGAGTACAGAGGAGCCTAGAGGGCTGTAAATCCATGGAGTCACAAAGAGTCAGACAGGACTGAGTGACAAAGCACAGCACAACATATATATATATATATATATATATATATATGTTTTGTCCTGAGGATGTCACCTGGTCTTAAAAAACTCAGAGTACTGGATAACCCAGAGGAGCTCTCTCAGCTCCACGGCCTCCTCCTCCTCGCTTAAGAACATACTGCAGTGGTTTATGTGTCTATTTGTAAATCATTTGGGGGATGGCAAAATGCATTCTAAGAAAGACACATTTTGTTTTCCTTTCTGTTTCAAAGCAGCATAGTGGCTGCTGGACACGTCATGAGAGCATGTTTATAATCTGTCCTCTCAGGACTTTCACTACTTGAACTTGACTTTCCACACTTTTATGACCCATGAATTTATCTGTGCTTTTATGACCAACACACTTATACACAACGAACATATAATAATTGCTAAAAGTAGAAGCCATTTCCATACTGGGTCTGCATTTATAAGTTCATTCATTTACCACTTTCCCAACAACAGAAATGGCAACCTTGTTTGATTTGTAAAATGAGGTAAGCAAAGTGAAAGAGTAGAGGGCAGGTTCTTGGCAGTGCTGTCATTCAGTGTAGCCTTGTGTATAGAAATGAAGTACTGGCCTGCCTTGAAAGCCTGGCTTTATCACTTGCAGTCTCTGTGACATGGGAGAGGTCACTTATCCTACTGAACGCAGTTTCCTGATTTATTAAATGGGTGTAAACAGTATGTTTCGGATGTTCAATATAGTTCAAATGGTAGCTGTGTGCAGAAGTGAATTGTAAATTGCAAGTGCTGAATGAGTGTGAAGGGCTGTTATTTTTTCACCCCCTGGCTATGGAGAAAATGGGAACATGAGTCTTACGTACCTTTCTCTGCTATTTTGACTTCAGCAGCACAGAAAGCGTCAGACCTTCTTTTGCTGACATTCCTAATTAGCAATGCCGAATCTCACCATTGTATCAATCTTCCCCGATCCTTAAGATGGAAACAAGTGTTCCTGTTATAGCACTACCATGTGCATGACAGGAAAGAGTCGTGTTGCCATCAGAACCTTAATTTATCAATCTTACTGACTTCAGCTTTAAGTTTGCCAGCTTAAGATGATTCATTAACAAAGTATTATTTATTTTTTTCCCCCAAGGCTTAGCTTTTCCTCCAGGGAACAAAAGGAAATGGCTCACACCAGCATTTCTAATAAGCTCTCATTCAGCAAAGGATGGTGTGCCCTTAATTTTGTCAGCATGTGTATAAAGAAAGTACTTGAAGCAGAGATTCTTCCCTGTGCAAATACAGCATATAATTTTCAAATGCACCTTTAAATCTGTCTCAGACCTGTTAAGAACCTGTGTTTTTCTTTTCTTCATTAAAATGTTCCAACATGGAAATTTCATCTTTGGAAATTCACACATTTTTCACTTCTTTTGAAGAGAACAACTAAAAGATTTCAATGTTTTAGACTACCAGGATGACACATTTTCGGCCTGTACAGCATTGATATGATTGGGCTGTTTGCTTCTTCAAATTAATACAGATAATCCATTGTATCTAATTGTGTTTGAGTTTGTATCTCTGCATGAGTATTTTGAAAACCAAGTGGAATAGAGGTACATTTTGAGACATTAAGGTACCATTATGGATGACTTCCCTGGTGGCTCAGATGGTAAAGCATCTGTCTACAATGTGGGAGACCTGGGTTCGATCCCTGAGTCAGGAAGTTCCCTGGAGAAGGAAATGGCAACCCTCTCCAGTACTCTTGCCTAGAAAATCCCATGGATGGAGGGGCCTGGTGTCCATAGGGTGGCAAAGAGTTGGACACGACTAAGCAATTTCACTTCACTTCACTTCATGGATGAAATCATCTTAAAACTTTAGCTATGCATCTCAATCCTCAACTGGAAATCAAAAAGTTGTGTCTGTTTCTCTGATTATGTATTAACTAGGAAAGCATATGTTTTACCTGAACAAGATTGTTCTTGGGGCTTTGTGAAAGAAAAGATTCCAGGCAGAAATTCATGATAGAGAAGACAAAAGACGCTCATTTGATAATTTATATATTTAGTCAAACATTTAGTGTTCTTTCAAACATGATAAGAAAACTAATCATGTGGAACTAAGCAATGAGAAAAGTCCTCTCCTTCCTGGAGTTTACACTATAAAAAGGAGCAGAATAGATTATAAATAAATAAATATATAATGGCTCAAGCGGTAACAATCTCTATCACACACAAACACACACATTCACATCAGTGTGTCACATATTACTGTGAGAAGGTAAAGAATTCCCTAGTCATTTGTGATACAGAATAGATGTCGTAATTTGCCACCAGTCACATCATGCTTAAGGCTTCCCCAGTGGCTCAGTGGTAAAGAATCTGCCTGCAGTGCAGATGCCGCAGGAGACGCAGGTTCTGTCTCTGGGTCAGGAAGATCCCCTAGAGGAGGAAATGGCAACCCACTCCAGTGTTCTTGCCTGGAAAATTCCATGGACAGAGGAGCCTGTAGGGCTACAGTCCCTGGGGTCGTGAAGAGTTGGACACAACTGAGCACGCATGCACATCATCACCTTTAAAGGGCTCTCTTCTTCCTCTTCTTCTACTGAATGGTTTCATTTGATCCTTCTATGTCCCATCTAGGGCTTCCCATGTGATGCTAGTGATAAAGAACCCCCCTGCCAATGCAGGAGACACAAGAGGCACAGATATGATCCATGGGTCGGGAAGATTCCTGGAGAAGGAAATGGCAATCCACTCCAGTATTCTTGCCTGGAGAATCCTATGGACAGAGGAGCCTGGCGAGCCATAGTCCAGAGGGTCACAAATAGTTGGATGTTACTGAAGCAGCTTAGCACGCAAAAAGCACATGTCCCGCCTAGTGGAGAGTGGAGTTGCCTGCCACTTTTGTACCTAATGCTTTCAGTTCAGTTCAGTTCAGTTCAGTCACTCAGTCGTGTCCAACTCTTTGCCACCCCAGGGACTGCAGCACGCCAGGCCTCCCTTTCCATCACCAACTCCTGGAGTTTACTCAAACTCATATCCATTGTGTTGGTGATGCCATCCAACCATCTCATCCTCTGCCGTCCCCTTCTCCTCCCGCCTTCAATCTTTCCCAGCATCAGGGTCTTTTCAAATGAGTCAGCTCTTCGCATCAGGTGGCCAAAGTATTGAAGTTTCAGCTTCAGCATCAGTCTTTCCAATGAGCACCCAGGACTGATTTCCTTTAGGATGGACTGGATGGATCTCATTGCAGTCCAAGGGTCTCTCAAGAGTCTTCTCCAGCATCACAGTTTAGAAGCATCAGTTCTTTGGCTCTCAGCTTTCTTTATAGTCCAACTCTCACATCCATACATGACTACTGGAAAAACCATAGTTTTGACTATATGGACCTTTGTTTGCAAAGTGATGTCTCTGCTTTTTAATATGCTGTCTAGGTTGGTCATAACTTTTTCCAAAGAGCAAATGTCTTTTAATTTCATGGCTATAGTCACCATCTGTAGTGATTTGGGACTCCCCCCCTGCCCCGCCCCGGAAAAAAGTGCTTTCAGTTTTCAGTAAAAACAACTTTCTCATACTCTGCAGGAAGGTAGTGGGCTTGCACGTGTGCTTTGTGCTTAATAATCTCAGGAGAGTCCTGTCCACAATACTTACCTTATAACGACTTGTGGGATACCACTGAAATGACTAGAATCAGCTTTCTTTAGTAAGTAGACCGGGATCATCTCATCATTTGAAGTGAGCCTGCAGGTTTGGCTTCCTTCTGCTACTCAAATCTCACCTGGCCTTTTTGAACCAGTGAAAGTAGCAGGTGGTGTTTGGCTTTTAGTTTTCCTGAAATGTATCTCTTTCTGCCATTCTCCACACTCTGTGCCAGTGGGCTATCAGGGTCAACACTTCATGAAATGGACCATAGATCATTTCAGCTCTTTCTTTGTAAAAACTTCTTTGTGACCTGTTGGTTAATGTGAGTGACACTGAACCTCTGTCGTTCACTCCAAGTGACTGCTTTTACAGTGCATATGTGAAAGCTTTTGTGGGTTCTCTTGTTGTTTAGGTTTTTGTTGTCCCTTATTTGTTTCTCTAACAATTTAGACTCATTCTACTTTTCTATGATAATTTCTCCTGAGTTTTCCTAATTTTTTACTGACTGATGAAAATACTAAGCTTATCCTGAAGCTTGTGAGCCTCACTTGGTACCCTGTATTTCTTGCAGTGTCCAAGTCTAGCTCACCTTCTTCTTCTTCACAGCAAAATCCTTTGCTGGGACTTTCCTGGTGAGCCAGTGGCAAAGACTCCGCATTCCCAATGCAAGGGGCCCAGGTTTGATCCCTGGTTGGGGAACTGAGATCGCACAAACCACAGCTAAAGACTTCACTTGCTGCAACTGAAGATCCCTCATGCTGCGATCGACATCAAAGATTCCATGTACCATAGCTAAGACCCAACAAAGCCAAATAAATCTATATAAAAAAAATTCTTTGCTTGCTAAAACATATATTCTCAAAATGTCAATGAGGTAGGAGTGCTTCAGAATCAGTTCAGTTCAGTCATTCAGTCATGTCTGACTCTTTGCAACTCCATGGACTGCAGCACACCAGACTTCCCTGTCCATCACAAACTCCCAGAGCTTGCTTAAACTTATGTCAATCGAGTCAATGATACCATCCAACCATCTCATCCTATGTCATCCCCTTCTCTTCCTGCCTTCAATATTTCTCACCATCAGGGTCTTTTCCAATGAGTCAGTTCTTTGCATCAGATGGCCAAAGTATTGGAGTTTCAGCTGCAGCATCAGTCTTTCCAATGAATAGTCAGGGTTGATTTCCTTTAGGATGGACTGGTTGGATCTCCTTGCAGTCCAAGGGACTCTCAAGAGTCTTCTCCAGCATCACAGTTTAGAAGCATCAATTCTTTGGCTCTCAGCTTTCTTTATAGTCCAACTCTCACATCCATACATGACTACTGGAAAAACCATAGCTTTGAAGAGATGGACCTTTGTCAGCAAAGTAATGTCTCTGCTTTTTAATATGCTGTCTAGGTTGGTCATAGCTTTTCTTCCAAGGAGCAAGCATCTTTTAATTTCATGGCTGCAGTCACCATCTACATTGATTTTGGAGCCCAAGAAAATAGTCTGAAACTGTTTCCATTGTTTCCCCATCTATTTGCCATGAAGTGATGGGACTGGATGCCAAGATCTTAGTTTTTGAATGTTGAGTTTTAAGCCAACTTTTTCACTCTCCTCTCTCACTTTCATCAAGAGGCTCTTTAGTTCTTTGCTTTCTGCCATAAGGGTGGTGTCATCTGTGTATCTGAGGTTATTGATATTCCAGCAATCTTGATTCTAGCTTGTGTTTCATCCAGCCTGGCATTTTGTATAATGTACTCTGCATATAAGTTAAACAAGCTGGGTGACAATATACAGCCTTGAGGTACTCCAGAATAGGACTGGACAATTTATATTTCTCATTTTCCCATTTCCTCCATGTCCTTTTTGGCTCTAATTCTCATGTGTAAGCTTTCTAAGCATGTCCTACTTACCATAGAATTGCTGAACTGCTGTTTTCACAGTTCTTTTCTAAACTGCAGATGCTGCTTACCATTGAAGACAAGGTGGTGTCTCTTCTTTGTTGTTGGCCAGAAAGAGGCTTTCTGAGATGTGGAATCATGGAAACTTCAGAAAGCCTGAAGTGGTGATGTGGCCTGAGTAGTCTAACTGTTTGATCCTTTGGGGTCAGGAACCTTGGCAAGCTTAGAGAAAAACCTAGATCATCTGTGTTGTCAACCCTGGCTATACCTTAGAGTCAGGATCAGGGCTTTCATGAACTCCAGGTGCCAAAACTTTCCCCTCCAGAGCCTCTGATTTAATTGATCTGCAGTGGGCCTGTGCATTAGCAGTTTATGAAAATTTCTCATATGATTCTGAGAAGCCAAGTTTGAAAAACTCTTGAGTTCATCTGATTTTACAGGGAGAAATGTGACTTGATCAGGTTCCCACAGCAGTGTGATTGTGGAGTAGTAAAAACATCTGTCTCCTGATTTACAGTTGGCAATGCTTCTACTGCATTTATTACCATTGACTGTCATTGGTGAGTCAGGCTGTCTCCGCCATGCCTGGGTGATGGGAAGAATTCCAAGTCTCCACACAGGAGAGTAGACAGGACAGTGAACAGTGGACAGTGCTCCAACTTGTCAGTGTCATTAACAGGGAGAGGTTCTAGGTGGTTGACTCAGGAAGTAAGGGGAATCTGGATAACTGAGTGTGTCTAGATTCCCAAGGAGAGGGTCATAAGATTTAACTTTATGGTTTGATACTTCAAAGTGTGAAATGTGTTCATAAGATGTATTTGTGGCATATTGTAAAGATATCATATTTGTTGATAAACATCTTGGGTTCAAGTTCTGACTCTAGCTTTATGAGGTCAGGGAACTTGGACAAACTTGGTTTCCTTTGAGCTTTCTTTTCTTCTGTCTTTATAATGACGATAGCATTCCCTTCTTCCTGGGCTTTAGGCAATTTCCTGGACATATGTAAAAACTGATACAGGATAGATACTTGATAAGTATTATTTGATTTGGAAGTGAGACAGGCCTAACATTCACTGCAGAAAATGAGATAGGACTAAATGTGTGGCCAAATCACAAGGGTGATTTCTATCAGTTTTGCATAGGATGGTCACTGAGACTTAGGTGACAGACCATGAGCAAGTCTTAGGTGTGAAACATGCATGGCATGTGGGAGGAAGCACTTTAGCCTGTAAGGCAACAGAATCTCCTCCAACATCTGTATCACAAATGCATTTTTGTATGGTGCTCAGTCCTTAGTGTGGTGCTTGTGCTGGTGCTCAGTCGCTTCAATTATGTCTGACTCTTTTGTGACCCTATGAACTGTAGCCTGCTAGGCTCCTCTGTCCATGGGATTTCCCAGGCAAGAATACTGGAGTGGGTTGCCATCCCCTCCTCATTTCTTAGTATACCGGAGGCTTTTTCTGTTCATAAAGATCTTAGTGAGACCTAGAATCATGCACTCCTGAAAAACCCTGAAAGTTAACTCGTTCAGCCTCCCATCCTGAACTTGCATCCTGTATTAATGCTCATACAGCCAAGGTGATAAGTGTTTCATGACTCCCTGGAGCCTGTTTGTTTGTTCGGTGAATCATATGCTGAAAATATATCTCTCATATTGGATTCTGCCTTCTTAAGCCTATTGCTTTCTGAGTTGACACAGAGCAAGTCTGATCTCTTTTCCTCTGGAGGGCCTTTCTCAGTCTAATACTATAACGTAGCAAGAGATAGAAACTAACTCATGCTAGCCAAGTGAAGGCTAGTTAGCTATATGTTGGAAAAATCAAGAGAAATCAAAAGCCATGAAGGTGGGACCCACAGGTGCTCTGGGGTCCTTGGAAACTAGAGTTTCAGTACTTTCACTTTATTGCACCTCCATCTCATGAGTCCATGTACATCTCTGCTCTTTCCTCCTGGAGACTGAGTTAACTATATGACTCGAAGGATGGTAGATTTTTGCTATTTGTCCTTGAAGAACTCTTTCTTATTTTTGTCTTTTTTTTTTTCTTTTTTCTTCTGCCTCATCCTTCATCCTCATTCCCATTTCCCTTGTACCCCATAGATTCCTGTTTTAATGTATTTGGAATAGTCCTTATATATGCCTGAATGTTTAGAAGCACCTAATATTTTAATTTACCTAGTAATAATGCCAAATGTTTATTATCTATTTCCCACTTGCTAACTCTGTTCCAAGTCCTTTACATGTGTTAACTCCAGTAATTCTTGCAATAAATTCTGTGATACTACAGAGACTATCATTATCTTACCTGTTTTATAGATTAGAAAGTTGAGCACAGGGAAGGTACCTTTCCCAAGGGCACATGGATGGCAAGTTAGTAGCAGAGCCAGGATTCAAACCCCATGTAGTCTGACTCTGCATATCTGCCTCTGGATAGGTTGCTGTTATGGCCAGACCTGGTCCTATTTCTTATCTTCTTTGCTGTCTTTGTGGCTTAGCATAGTCTGTTTTTGCTCCCCAAATTAAAAGTAGTATTTTTATTAACTGTATTAATAATATTGATAGATGGATAATATTTGTAAAGGATTTAGGTTTTATCAGACATTATTCTTATGGATTAGACTGTTTAGTTTGAATACCTCTAAAATATTGGTATTAACTTTTTTAGCCTGAGATGAGAAAAAATGTCTATATTTCAAAACTGGACAAGTGTGTGTGAGGTATAATTAATTGTAGACCTAAATAACACTCAATTAGCATATAATGGTTAGGACCCTTGCAGTATCTCTGATACTCACTCTTGCCCCCAGAATTGGAACTACTGCTCCACTGGTTACTAATGGATTAAACAATTATATTAATTTGCATTTATCTGTAAGATCACCATTGTCTTTTTTTTATTTCTCTCTCTCTTTGTTGTTGTTTTGCTTTTGTCTTTTTTGTTTTGTTTTGTGTATTTGTTTGTCTTTCAGCTGGGTCTGCATTGCAGCACATGGACTCTTGGTTGTGACGCGCTGCCTTTTCTAGTTGTGGCATGCAGGCTCAGTTGTCTCAAGGCGTATGAGATCTTAGTTCCCTGACCAGGGATCAACACCATGTCCCTTGCATTGGAAGGCAGATTCTTAACCTCTGGTCCCCCAGAGAAGTCTCAGCATTTTCTTTTAAAGATATATTTACACTGCTGCCCCTCAAGGAGGTTTATTGCTTTTGACACGGTGGGGCATTCCAGACAATGTTTGTACTGCATTTCCGAGATTCATTTTCCTCAAATGTTTTCCATCCATATACCTCAAGGCTACCTCCAGCTCTGCGCCCACAAACCTGTGACCTGCGATTAACATCTCTGTATAAGTGTTCTCAAGGATTGGCAGAGCTTTGCTCAGCTTTGTGGCTAGGAGTAGCTTGCTTGGTCCCAGTACATTTTTATACAGTGTTTCACGAGTGTAGGCCAATTTTTGTTTTATTTCTAGCCTGCACTGGGGTTCAATTCTCCCAGTAAAACATTAAGATTCTTGTTTTCTCCAATACATAGTATCATGTGACTTTATACTTTGTACTAATATGATGGGTGTAAAGTGGTAACTTCCAGCTTCTGCTTCTGTTCTATATATGACAAGCTGACTCATCCTCTCAAAATTACTGGGGTGTCAAATTTGTTTCACAATGGTGAAGTGTCCATTTCTGGTCAGAGAGATCTCTAGGACTGTGGTCATGAGAGCCACATTGACAGCAGGGTTCGTGGGTGGGAACAGATTCTTTGAGGAAGTTGGCATTATCAAGACAGACTGTGCTGCTGATGTTACTGAGGTGTCCTTATTTTATTCCTTCATTCTTCCAAAATTTATTGAGTGACAACCACCTATTAGTAACTTTTTCAGGTATTTGGGAACCCAATTATGAGCAAAATCGACATAACCTGTGGTTTCTTGGAGCCTGTAGTTTAGTTGGGGGCATAGCTGTTAATCAAGCACTCATGCCAACATGAACCATGGCCAGTGATATGAAGAGGAAGCAGAAGTAGTTCTGATATATAATGGGGTGGCTAATGTTTGTTTGATGCTTATTTGATGCTTATGCTTATTTGTTACTTATGCTTATTTGGTGCAAGTCATAGGGGTGCTGTATGTCAGGAAAGTTATAAGGTAAGGTGAAGGGCTGAAGAAGAATATTCAGAAAGAATAATCTGTGCAGGGACCCAGAGGCAAGAAGGAATCTGATATCTTCAGTGAAGGGAAAGGCAAGTGTTGTTTTGAAGGCTTTTATTTATTTAACACGTTTTGGTTGAGTGCTTACTGTAGTCCAGAATATGGCAGTGAATACAGCACAGTTGGGTGAATGAGGTGAACTTGGAAAGACAGGCCAATGGTTCTGTCTTGTACTCATCTCCCTTGGTTTTTCTCTAATCCAAACAGTCCATGTTCAAATCAGCTTTTGCTTGTTTTTTAATGCTTTGGTTTCGGATCTCTCTTAACCTCTTTTAGCTTTGTCAGAAGATAGGACAGTTTGTCTGAGACTTTCTTCATCAGGGACCTATAAAATGTGAAATCTTACTATCATGAGGAGATGTATTCTTAATGTTAGTTTTCTCACTGTTATCAGCAGCTATCATTTCTAACTTTTCTTCTTTTACCATAAGTCCAGCTGCGTATTATGTGTTGTTCAACGGCACATAGTCTGTTTGTGTAGAGTTGCTAAAAAAACAGATAGCCTTTGGGCTCTGACCCTATAGTTCACCAAGCTCCATACCTCTTGTTTCTTCTTGTCTCCAGGAAGACCACACTTGCTACAGATCAGTCAGGCTCCTGTCTGCTCAGGAGTTAATATAGTCAGAAAAACCCTTAATGGTTCTTTGAGTTTATTTATTTATTTATTTATTTTTGTCCAGGAGTGATGGAGTCTCTTTTTCCTTTAACTGACATGTGATGTAAATGGAGAACAACAACAAAACATTTTTTTTGAATAATTTTTCACTCCTGTCTTCCCAACTTTATAGTTTCATGTTTTACACCTACCACCTTTGCCCTCTACCATCACTGTTGGGAATGAAATATGGCTGATATTGAGGGGAGATTTTGTTATTGGCCTTAGCTTCATTTTCTAAGGGATGAAGTAGACATAATATGTAATGTAAATGCTCCATTTCACATGGGAGAGGCCATACCCTAGTTTTGCTTTGTTCTGTCTATTTGATGGTGTTAGTTTATGTCTTATGAAAAAATCCATGTTTTTGTCACATCTTATTCATTCTTTATAGCTCCTACATCTCTTTTCTCCAAGTACCCCCTCAGCCCCAATTCTTTTCTTGATCCTAGAATCTTTCAGTTCAAACTCACCTCTGACATTAAGTTCGCTCACATTCTGTACATGGATAAGCTTCTCATTTGTGTTCGGTAGCCTGCAGGAAGGAGACTGTAGTTGGTTGTTTAAGATGTCTCCTCAGGTGGACTGCCCTTTGTGGGTTCTTTAATTCTGCTCCTCTGCGGGCATCTGTGTGTGACACTGCACCACTCTGTCATTTCTCTCTGACACTTTATTTTTCCTCAGGTATTGAGATACACTTGTTCTACATCCCCATCATCTCTGCCCTTCGTGGCATCACACACCTCCATTCTTTGGCAGTTGCTCTCTGGATTCTGGAACTACTTATCTCCAGAGCCTGAGCCTCTGACCACTCTGCACGTTGAACCTTTGCTTCTACATTATTGACCTGAGCCTCTTAATGGCCTATTACAACCCTTATTGTATCCATATGTCTATGGGGGTAAGTTCCAATCCAGCCAGGAATCTATGGTCCCTTGCTGGTGGGATCTGCTTGCTGAACCTCAGCTCCAACTGCTTCCCTTTATGCTCTTGGTGCTGGCTCGATTGGACCATGAGCTGTTCTCTGAAAACATGTCATGCTTTCCTGCCTCATGTCTTCATGCAAACGGTTCCGTCTGTCTGGAATACACTTTTCAGTATTTCTGCTTTCACATATCTTTTCTACAATCTGTATCAAGTAGTACCTTCTCTATGAAGCCTCTTCTGATTCCTTAGCTGAAAGCTACTTTCATTTCCTTTGAGTTTCTGTTAAATTTTATGGGTACTTCTGTTCTGTTTCTTAGCATACTACAGATGAGGAGACAGGACTCAGTTTACGTAAGTCCAGTTCACAAATAGAACAGGTAGAACTGTGGAGTTCCAAATTCACGTATTAAGGAGAACATCTTTCCACTGTGCCCAGTCCTTCCTCTTGATGTAGCCCTGCCTTCTGTAATGCAGTTGAGGGCAGGGTCCTGGAGTTAATGTCTACCTTTATCTGCCTGCTTAGTGTGTTCCAGCCATGGTGTTCCATATTTTGATGTTTATTTAATTTAGTTATCATAGAAATTCTTTAAGGCAAATCATCTCACTGTCCTCTCATATGTATTTTACATATAAGGAAGTGAGGGAGAGAGAGGTTGGGTAACTTGTTCAAGGTTATGCAGTCAGCATGTGATAGCCATAATACCAACCCAGGAGTCTGGCTCCGTATCACAGCCTGTACTCCTCACTGCTCTGCAAAGCTGCAGGTGATCAGGGGCTCAAAACAGAGGCCTAAGGCCACTGACATTCTCAGTTAATAACATTTGAGAATTATGGGTTATGGTATTTCTCAGTAACATTTCCCAATGGAAAACTAACATGTCTCATTGATTTGTGCTTCAAGACTTTAATATTTTCAAAGATTTCTCAGTTGTGGGATGATGAAATTTAAGATAAATAAACGTTTCCCACCTGCAATTAATTCAGCCATAAAAATCTTTATTTGTATTATTTGAAAACAACAGTCATTTTTTAGTTATTATATACAAGAATGAGCTGTCTTATTTTCTAGAAGTTATTCATAGTACACTATTGGAAAAACAACTTTTCTTACCAGTGAACATGTGGAAAAGTTATACAAGGGAGATTACACAGATTGTTAATACCCTGTTTTTATGTTTGTCTTTGCAAGAGCTAAGGTAGAATAGAACCATAGTTCTAGGGCAAGACAGAGTGGAAGATGGTTTACTAGATAATATAGGTGTTGCTTCATTAAGCTGATTGGTTTTAGGGTGGTTTACATACATAAGCTTTTTAGGTGAGAGCCTGATGAAATCTGAAGACCATTATTAATAATAACGTTTGATGTTGAGCAAAGTGCTACTAAGATGCCATAGACAAGGAGGGAGAAGGGAAAAACTGACCTGATATTGTCAGCTTCCTATTCTTAGTAAAATCCTTTTATGTAGTTTGTATAAAATGAAATCTATACACACTCAGGAGACTATGATTTCCTTGAAACAGAAGACTAGTTTTTACATATTCCTGATAATTGTTAGTTTTATCCAACATTTTGCAGGGATTCTTTTTGTTAAGGGAACAAAGAAAACTTTAGTTGACAAATACAGTGATGAAAAAAATAAATCTGTGTTTGTTAGCAGACCATGCATTCATTTGGCATTTTTTGACACTGTGTAAGAAACCTTATACTACGTACTGTGTTACCAAAATGGGCCACAACCAATCAGTAGGTCATGAATCAAATTAGTGGGCTGTGATATCACCAGCAAAAATGGACAGTTCACATGTAGCGAGGGTAAGGGTTGTTTGGGAAAATTTTTGTTTCAGTTGTGTGTGTTTGGTGGGAGTGTGGGTGTCCACATGCTCATGTATCAATACTTAGGTTGTGCTGGATCTCCGTAAAATGCATTTCTTTTCCTGAATGATGGTCAAGCATATCTGAGAAACTGCTATGGGGAGGGTCATATAAATCTATCATGGTTTCCATCAGCAAGGACCTTACAAGTCAGTATGGATGCAATTATAAGGTGAAAGTGATAATGCTATAAGGATTACACCTTCATCACTATGAGCATGCAATGAAAACAGAAACGAATTTGAATGAAGAAATCAGCAAAAGCTTACTGGAGCATGTGACATTTGTGCAGGACTTGAGCAGTTGGTTAATTCTGAATGAAGTTTGGTATATGGAAGTCAGGGTGGGGATTGGTTGATGTGGTTAAAGATATGGAAATATTTCATGATATTTCAAAGAAACATGGCATTTCTTTTGGTCACTGATGGCAGAGCTAAAGTTAGCTTCTGAGATTAAGAAGAAAGTGAGTGCCTTGAGGAAATAAGTAAGCTAAACCAGCAGAGCTGGGGCTTGGGAAATGTCAGTGATTTATGAGAAAAAGAGCTAAGCCCAAGGAAGAAAGTGCATGAAGTAACATGATAATCGTCTCTAATTACTTCGCAGGTTGCTTATGTAGAGGATGCTGCAATCATTTGTCCCTGAATCCTTTGAGGAAAGGGCAGGAGGTAGCTAGCCGGAGCTGGCCATGCTCATTGCAGAAAATTAAGCAGCTCTAGTATTCACATTTACTCTGAAAGCTCTAGCACTGCCTTTTGGTATCCAAATCAGAAGTGAACTCAGGAGTCACAGAATTCCACACCTGTGAGTGAATCATTTGAGAACCATCAGAAAGAAGCATTCAGTTTTCCCTGGAAACATACATATGAATTGTCATTGTGGAGTGAATCTTCCCCAGTATTTGGTCCTGTTAAAAACTGGGGCAGTGTTCCTTAGAGTGTGCTAAAGTCTTTGACTTTGGACAGTGCTATTCCTGGGTGAGCTGGGAGAAGAGATATTTCAGTAAGAGGTAGGTGCCGTGGTGTTCAGAGCTTTCTTTTCCTGATCTGTAACCCACCCGCTCACCCATTTTGCTGTACACTTAAATGATGTAGTTTTCAAAAGTTACTAGTGCACAGGAAAAATGGACAGGAATCCTGGGGACATTTGGTGCCAATTTAATTTCAGTTCTTGCTTGTTTTTTAAAGAGAAGAAAAGCCATTAGAATGCTAGAATTTATCTAGAGGTTCCCACCGTCAGCGAAATACTAGCTCTTTACTATGATGGGGCCAAACACATGAAATGCTCCCATATTTGGAATCAAGTTGTTTAAGTGCCATTTCTCCCAACACTTGCAGTCCTTAAGGGGATGATTTGAGACTTTAAATTTGGTAGTGTTCTCTTCATCCTCTGAGATCACTGAATTGATGCTATACACATAATAATGGTATTATTGATATAATTTGTGATCTGTTGGGATTAAACTATGAGCTGATATATGGAGCAGTAGATATTATATTTTTAGTTCATTTCCTTAGGCAAATACAAATACTGTGCTTGCACATAACCTCAGGCATTCACAAGTTAGAGTTCCACTGCAAACAGTTTCCAGTAAGTATGAACCAAGTGGTACTATTAGTTTTGCATCCACCAGGCACCTTTTTAAGCATCTGAAGAGGTAATTGAAGGGCAACTAGATATGGGGTAAATTGGGTATGTGTATAAAAGATTCAGCAAGGATTTGAGGTCCTTGCATGTTGCATGAAACATTAAACATACTGGCTGAGACTAGCTTGAAGACAGGTTTTTTCTTGATCCTAAAGAGTTGTCTACTTTATTTTGTAAAAAATAGATGAGGGCAGCACATTTAACTAAAAAATGAGGTGAGCACAGTTATGTTTCATTACCTTTCTTAACTTTTAGGATAGTGAGGGTTGCTATTATAACATCTAAAAATATGTATTTTTCATTTTTAAAAACATTTTCCTATGGAAAAATTCAAACATAATCAAAAGTAGCAAGAATATTGCAATAAACCTTCATGAATATATTCTCCGTCTTTGCCAATGATTTGGCTTAGGCCAGTCTTGTTTCATCTATACACCCATTTCTTTCCTTCACCCAAGATTATTTTGAAACTAGTCCCAGATATCATATAATTTAATTGCTGCTGTAAATTTTCACTGATAGTAGTTGTGTCTAAAAGATTTCTCTCAGCCATGAAGAACATGTTCGGAAGTCTCTTTGGAAAGGTATTTATTGATCTTGTGGCTGTGGTATGAGTATATGAGTGGCTACTGTTTTACGGAGGAGATTAGAAAAGACAGTCTTTTGTTTTGCCTGTATCTCCACTTTCTTGAGGACAGCTTAGCTTTAGGGGCACAAAATAAGGACATTATTGGATGACGGTTTAAAATCTTAAGTGGTTGGGAGAGACAACAGGTTCAGTTCAATTCAGTCACTCAGTTGTGTCCGACTCTTTGTGACCCAACAGACTGCAGCACGCCAGGCTTCCCTGTCCATCACCAACTCCTGGAGCTTGCTCAAATTCACGTCCATCAAGTTGGTGATGCCATCCAACCACCTCATCCTCTGTTGTCCCCTTCTTTTCCTGCCTTCTGTCTTCAAGCAAGCCCATGACAGAGCCACACTGGCTCCTGTGCTGCTTTTTTCTTTTGATACCAGTGGATACTGAGAAGACTCTTCCCATTGACCGTTTTTCATTTGTAATCATGCTTGACATAGTGTTGGGTTTGAACTTCTGAGACAAAGTAAGACATAATTCATCTTCCCAAAGTTACTGCTCTATTTAAATAAATGGAAATGCAGGTGGATGTTTATGTTCCCAGCTCTTAATCTAAAATCTTTATGTGGTTTAAATTATTTGCTATTAAAATCTTGGATTTATTGCTTTCCTCGAAGAAGTTTGGAGTTGGGGTAGGGAGTAAAATTATAAGTAAAATATGACAAGATCTGTGTGGTCCAATGTAGAAGCTGCAGATCTGCATTTGAATGTAAATTAATTAAACTTAAATAAAATTTAAAAAATTTAGTCTCTTTGTCATTAGTCATATTTCAAGTGCTCAAGAGCCACACTTGGTGAGTATTGACCTAATGTAGAACATTTATGAAACTGTAGAAATTTCTGTTGCACTGTGTTGATATACATGGTTCTATAGATAAAACGATTAAGGTAAAGGAAGAACAAGTATTAAGGTGTACTTTGTGGGTTTCTGTAAGTCTTAGTCAAAAGAACCTTTTCTTTAATGATTGATGAATCAGCGAGGTGTCATAATTTCAAATTATTTCATAGACTGTAATCAGCAAGATATAGAAATCATTGACTATAAGGATAAATAAATACTTAGTATACTTGATTTATAACTGAGAAGATTAAGAGGCACTTCACAATCCAACACCTTAAATACTAGAGAAGCAAAGACTGCAGATGTTTGAATAAAATGCTAAGGTCTTTCTGCATCTAGAAATATGTCTTCTTCTTACATTTGTAAGTCTGATAGTTTGGGATGAACAGTCATTCTGAGTCCTTTAAATGTTGAAACTGAAAAAAGCAAAAGTGTTAGTCGCTCAGTCATATCTGACTCTTTACGACCTCGTAGACTGTACCCTGCCAGGCTCCTCTATCTGTGGAGTTCTCCCAGCAAGAATACTGAAGTAGGTTGCATTTCCTACTCCAGGGGATCTTCCTGAACCTAGGGACTGAATCCGTGTCTCCTGCATTGGCAAGTGTATTCTTTACTGTCTGAGCCACCAAGGAATTCCACCTTTAAAGATTAAGGAAGATTGCTGGGAGAAGTATCAATAACCTCAGATATGCAGATGACACCACCCTTATGGCAGAAAGTGAAGAGGAACTCAAAAGCCTCTTGATGAAAGTGAAAGTGGAGAGTGAAAAAGTTGGCTTAAAGCTCAACATTCAGAAAACTAGGATCATGGCATCTGGTCCCATCACTTGATGGGAAATAGATGGGGAAACAGTGGAAACAGTGGCAGACTTTATTTTTTTGGGCTCCAAAATCACTGCAGATGGTGACTACAGCCATGAAATTAAAAGACGGTTACTCCTTGGAAGAAAAGTTATGACCAACCTAGATAACATATTGAAAAGCAGAGACATTACTTTGCCAACAAAGGTCCGTCTAGTCAAGGCTATGGTTTTTCCAGTGGTCATGTATGGATGTGAGAGTTGAACTCTGAAGAAAGCTGAGTGCCGAAGAATTGATGCTTTTGAACTGTAGTGTTGGAGAAGACTCTTGAGAGTCCCTTGCACTGCAAGGAGATCCAACCAGTCCATTCTGAAGGAGATCAGCCCTGGGATTTCTTTGGAGGGAATGATGCTAAAGCTGAAACTCCAGTACTTTGGCCACCTCATGTGAAGAGTTGACTCATTGGAAAAGACTTTGATGCTGGGAGGGATTGGGGGCAGGAGGAGAAGGGGACGACAGAGGATGAGATGGCTGGATGGCATCACTGACTCTATGGATGTGAGTCTGAGTGAACTCCGGGAGTTGGTGATGGACAGGGAGGCCTGATGTGGTGCAATTCATGGGGTTGCAAAGAGTCGGACACGACTGAGCGACTGAACTGAACTGAACTGAATTGAAAATGATACTCTTTTAATTCCACAAATTGGTCTAATTTTAGCCCCAATTCAAAGCCCTACTATTGAAAACAAACCAATGAAATCAAACTAGAACCCAAGTGGATGCGATGATCTTTAATCCATAAGCTTTTATTTACAGTCAAATATGGAATTAGAATATATGATCCAATATGTTCTGGGAATTTATTAATTATTTTAAGAATGTCCCTGACTGGAATTTAAATAAGAATAAAACCAAGAGTATATTCCCCTTTAGGACAGGTAGAAATGAAACCTAGTAGAATTCTTTTTCTAGAGTACTTTGCTTTCAATTTCATCCACCAGCACTCAGGATCTGCTGTTTGGATTTGACTAAGATGAGGCATGGGGGTTCACATGAGAAATCCCACAATAAATGAGTTGGAACTCTTTGGTGTTATGTCCAAGAAGGCTCACATGTCCTAGTTAAGGCTGTGTGAAGTAAACTGGACCCTCCTAATGTGGTAGCCCCAAAGATTGGGTTTAATCCTCTGGTGTGAAGGCTTTCACAAGTCTTTTCAAGAGCTTAAGTACCATAAAATTCTCTCACAAAAGCCTTCATTCCAAAGAATGTGTGTGTTGGCTCATGTCAAGAGCTCTTAGAGAAGAACAATGTGCCTAAAGCCTTAATCTAATAAACCAACAGATAATCTAGTTGAGTTTTGTCTAAGTAATATAATGTCTCTATCAAACTATTTCCTGCACCTTGAGCTCTATTCACAAGGAAAAGGTTCTGCGTGGGAATGTGTGTATATTTTCTCCTAACAGGCGGGCATTGAGCTCCTATGACTGAATGTCCTGTTTTTCTCTTCTTGGTAGCTCTGGTTGTTTACGGTGGGAATTTTCCGTCTTGGTAATTTGGTATTTTACTTGGTTTTATTGTAAAGGGTGGAAATGTGTACACCTTAATTTAAGAAATATTGTTGCATCACCTCCATCTTAGTTAACAAGGGCCAGGTCAGAAAGTTCTCACATGTTTCTAAGCTTCACTACCAGATTTTTATGTACCTGCTAAGTCAAAGGGGATAAACTATTGCCATGCAGCAAGTTTTTGGATTCTTGTGGCCTCAATTTGCAAGAATTGACAGCCTAGCTACTCCCCTTCACGTTGCTTAGGTGACCACTCATTTGTCCTTTGACAAATTATGGCCTTATAGTGAGTAAAATATAACTTTGGGGGAAAATCTGAATACAAACACCTTCATTTTCCATGAGACAGCAAGACATGGGACTCAGGGTCAGACTAGAGAATATCTCTACATTACAAGTTGCTTTTCCCTTGATCTTGCTTAGAGAATTATTTCATGTCATGTACTTCGTAAGCACCTACTTGTATTTGGGATAATTGTTGTATTGTGGGCTGCTAAGTCTCTTCAGTCATGTCTGATTTTTTGCAACCCCGTGGACCATAATCTGCCAGGCTCCTCTGTCTATGGAATTCTCCAGGCAAGAATACTGGAGTGAGTTGCTATTCCCTTCTCCAGGGGATCTTCCCAACCCAGGGATTGAACCCACATCTCTTACTTCTCCTGCACGGGCAGGTGGGTTCTTTACCACTAGCACCACCTGAGAAGGCCCACAGTACATTTTCTGACTACATCCATTAAAAGAAAACAAAAGAAAGCTAAGTCTCTTATTGCTATTAATTGACTCTTGTGCTTTAAGTCAGGAACCTTTAAAGCTCACATACTGGGTCTCTTGGGTTTATAAAGCTTGGATCTCCTTTGTAGTGTTCACATCAAGTAGTCTCCTTGCCTCTACTTGAACACTTCCAGTTACTTGTCACTCACACCAGGGAATTTCTCTTCAATCTTCATTGCTATGCCTTAGGATTTGTAAATATAGTTACACAGTATTGATAAACCTTTATTGTTTCTGTGACATTCTTAAATTTTTTCTAAGCAAACGTAGTTTTTTCTAAGTCTTAATGACAGTAAAGGCACATATTTTTATGTCTTTTAGTCTCAGTTGCACTTTTGTCTAAAGAGCTAAAATGTAAAGTAAAATGTATAGCTCCATCATTTGCTAAATCATTACATTTATTTTTCTCAAAGTACTAGATTTTATCACTCCCCCCACTGTTTTAAAGCATTGCCATGTAAATCTTCATAAAAACACTGCCCTAAAATTTTTTTTATTCCATTTATGTGAGTCAGAGAGATGAAGGAACTTTCTCTAGATTTTAGATGGAGTCTGTGTGGGCAGGTTCCTTGTCTTTCTGAGGTTTCTTATCTGCAAAATTGACCTTAGAAAAGCAATCAAACAAGAAAGTATGCAATTCTAACCCAAACTTCCTTCTTAAAGGTCTTAAAACTAATATCTAATAGCATTTCTATTCTTAAATTGTGATATCAAGATGATGGTTGCCAAAAGAAAAGAACTGTGTGTATGAAACAAAATCAAACAATTGAAAAATATATATTTTAAATTTAAAGTATGGTGAAATAGGATGATATTTTCAGAAAATTTTGGGAAACTCCAGAAAATTTGTACCATAAAAGAGTTTTAACTCTTGCCTACCCTTGTGTCCCTGTGCTGACAAACTGTTCTTTGAGGTTTATAGAACTGTGTACATGCTTCCCTTCTTTATGATAACTGCAGTTAACACAATAATGGTCCCAAAGATGTCCATGTCCTAATCTCTGGAGCCTGTGAATATGTCCAGTTGCATGGCAGAGGAGAATAAAAGTTGCAGATGGAATTAATCATGAAGATCTGTAGAAATGAATGATAAGAGACAGACGAAGTCTTTGGAATCATGTTATTTGAGAAAGATTTCAATACCCTTTTCTGGCTTTGAACATGAAGGAAGGGAACCATAAGCCAAGGAGTGATGCTGCTGCTAAGTCGCTTCAGTCGTGTCCGACTCTGTGTGACCCCATGGACTGCAGCCTTCCAGGCTCCTCCGTCCATGGGATTTGCTGGAGTGGGTTGCCATTTCCTTCTCCAATGCATGAAAGTGAAAAGTGAAAAGGAAGTCACTCAGTCGCGTCTGACTCTTAGCGACCCCATGGACTGCAGCCTACCAGGCTCCTCCGTCTATGGGATTTTTCAGGCAAGAGTACTGGAGTGGGGTGCCATTGCCTGATGGTGGCCTCTAAATGCTTTTAGAAAAGCAAGGAAATGCATTCCCTGGAGACTCCAACAAGGAATGCGACACAGCCGAAACTTGATTTTAGCCCAGTGAGACTCATGACAGCCTTCTTTTTTTATAGAATTCTATGGTAATCCATTTGTGTTATATTTAAAGGACTATTTGTGGTAGATTTTTGCAGTACGAATAGAAAACTGATACAATATTATGTTGCTATTATCTGTTTATAAATTTCTTCAGTCCTCCAGACAGTGAATTTCTCAAAGGCTACAATGTTGTAATTAAAAAACAAAAACAAAAAACTTAACACTATAATACATTAAAGGAATGAAATTTCTTGTCAAACTGGAGAGATCCCATATTTACTGAATGTGTATATGCCATATGCCCAGCACTGCTCTAAATATTGTGCTTTGAAAATTTTGCTTACTCCTTAGGAACATTGTTTTAACCTTCCTGATTCTTAATCTCATCTGTAAAATGAGTTCAAGGGCTAGATCAGTGTTGCCAGATTTTTCCTGGAAGTTAAGATGGAAATGTTTTAGGTTTCACTGACTGTAAGGTCTTTGTTTCAGCTACTCAGTTTTACCAACAGAACACAAAAGCAGTCATAGTTGAAAAATGAATTCATGACTGTAGCTATATTCCAATAAAACTTTATTTAGAAAACAGGAGACAGTTTGGATTTGGCCATTGTTTGCTGACCCGTAGACTAGCAGAACCTCCTTCTAATTCCTTTCTAATGTGATGATTTTGTGAGTTTATAAAGTTGTACTGTTAGTACCAGTTAAGCCATGAAAGTGCCAGTAGGACTTAGAGAAGTAACTTGAGTAATGGGATGAGTCTGTTTATAAGAAGCAGCATGATATTGCTGATTTGAGTGCCAGGAAGGGAATGGCCACTGCGTCCTCGGCAAACAGACCCAGGGCAAGCACTGTTAAGGATGAGACACAAGGAGAACCTTGAATGCCAAGACTGAGCTCACTGAACTTGAAACTCAAAGAAGTGGAACTACTCTTGGATAACTAAAAGGGAGCCATAAATCCATTGCCCTCTGGAATGAAAGACCTTCCGAGGCAGCTGGCCAAATGAAGCAGGAAGAGGGGCAAGATCCGCACTTAGCTAAATTATGTTTTTGGGCAGCCAGGCCAGGTCTGCTAAAATAACAAGGTACCTGAACTCCTGCCCAGAACACGTCACCAAACTTTGCATTGGGACTGTCTCCTCTCACATGACTTCCTAATCTGAGGAAGTGAAGAAAGCAGAGTGAATGAAATACAAAGAATGAGGTTTTTCTTGGAGTGCCTCCCTAGAGACAAACTTGACTTTTCAGGAGATTACTTTTTGAATTCTCTATTCTAATTAAAAAAAAAAAAAAGAAAAGGAAGTTCATGGATCTAATAGATTTTACAGAATCTAAGGGGTCGAAAAGAGTCGGACTCGACTGAGCGACTTCACTTTCACTTTCACTTTCAATAGGCTTTGGAGGCCGTTTGAAACTCGTGATACAAGACTTGCCCATGTAAGTGTGGGGGTTTATAGGTCAACGTGGGGCAAAAAGAACCCATCCAAAACTAAGCAGAAGGCGCTGGGGTCTGGGGATGTTCTTGTTGGTCTGACTGCCTGGTTGGGGTGGTGACTGTTGTTTTGCCTTGGCTATCTCACAGGGTTTTCAGGACAAAACTGACCTGTTTGATTGATTCATCACAATAGCTTGTTTATGTCTTACAAATAGTTCAAGAACAGTTTGTCCATAATAAAAGTGACCTAATAGTACTCCCAAACCCAAGGAAATGTCGGGTTAATCAGTCGCAGAAGCCCTTGATGTGCCAAGTTAGTGCCACCTCAGGGCTCTTTATGTGGTTCCTTTCCAAGATTTCTAAACATTCCAGAGAGAACCCAGTATTTGTTTATTTGGCAGCTAGGGCTTCATTTTGCTATTGTTTTAGTTACACTCTGATGCCTCTCTCCCACTCTTTCTCTCTCCCTTACACATATATACACTTATTTTGAGATTGATAACTACTCAGATTCTTCCTTCAAAGGATAATTTAATTTGGCTAGGATTCAACCTGTGGTTGTTGAGAATTCATGCATATACCCACTCAGCAAATATTTTCTTAACTCTTCTCTATCTCAACTCTCTGAAGCGTGGGAAGAGGTACTTTTGGGCTCAAGTGATGAATCATATGTGATGTATGCCCTCAAGGAACACAGAGTGCAGGCAAATGGTCCCGTATTCTCAACAAGATGCATCGTGAACATGCTGTCGAAGGGCTCCATAGAGTCAGAGTTGGGAAGGTGCTTTTGTTGGGAGTAGCCAAGGGGTCTAGCTATTGGGGTTAGCCAAGGTCACCACTTGGAAGGTGAACTAGGCCTCCAAGAATAGCTTGGGCTTCAAAATGAAGAGGGAGGTCTTGGTGGATACAATGGCATGAGCAAAGGCATGAGCCAGGGAAGGTAGTTGGATGGATGTCTGGGTGTGTAGCTGAGTGAAAGTCACTGTTCTGAAGTACAGGATTTGCATAGCTTCTGTTAGCAGCAGTGATCTCAAAGAATGCATACGATTCATACTCACCAGAGCACTCTAAGAAGGTATAAGGTGGAGCTAACTTTCAAGTTGCTCTCCATTTCCTCCTAAGAGGCCTGTCTTGTTTAAAGATTCTGCCTGTGCGGTATGACATCCTGTCCAATCACGGGAAGCCTGGAGCAGGGGTATTACCAAGCCTGTAGAATTCCTAAACCATCCTCTGCTGCTGCTGCTGCTGCTGCTGCTGCTGCTGCTGCTAAGTGGCTTCAGTCGTGTCTGACTCTGTGCGACCCCTTAGATGGCAGCCCACCAGGCTCCTCTGTCCATGGGATTTTCCAGGCAAGAGTACTGGAGTGGGGTGCCATTGCCTTCTCCGAAACTATCCTCTGCTGCTGCTGCTGCTAAGTCGCTTCAGTCGTGTCTGACTCTGTGCGACCCCATAGACAGCAGTCCACCAGGCTCCACCATCCCTGGGATTCTCCAGGCAAGAACACTGGAGTGGGTTGCCATTTCCTTCTCCAATGCATGAAAGTGAAAAGTGAAAAGTGAAAGTGAAGTCGCTCAGTCGTGTCTGACTCTTTGTGGCCCCATGGACTGCAGCCTACCAGGCTCCTCCGTCCATGGGATTTTCAAGGCAAGGGTGCTGGAGTGGGGTGCCATTGCCTTCTCCGAAACCATCCTCTAAAACCTAGCAAAGTTTCCATTGAGTCAGTTGGTCATGTATGTGAGGGTTCATTTCTTGGCTCTCTATTCTATTTCTTTGGTCTTTATGTCTGGCCTTATGCCTGTTTCATACTGTTTTGGTTACTGTAACTTTGTGGTGAGTTTTGAATCCAGGAAGGGAGAATCTCCAACTTTGTCCTCCCTCTCCCTCCAAGATTGTTTTGGTTATTTGGCGGCCAATGGAAGTTTTCAATCTGGTACCAGTGCATGTGATTAGTTGGAAAGGAATAGATTGGGAAGAATGGAAACCATTTCAACTGTTCCATAAGTTTAGATATGAGGTAAGTATTCTGGTGGCAGTAGAGCTGGAGAGCAGTAAATGACTTTGAAAAATTTGAAATCATTTAATATGGTTTGTTATAGTCAGTGTGAATGAATGAGAGAATAAAAAGAAAATAGGATTTCTCCTAACCTTTGTGATTGAGAGAATTGTACTGAAATAAATAGAAATATAGAGTACACAAGGGGAGCTGAGCATGTCTGTGGGTTAGGGTATCTGAATTCAATTTTGAGCACTGAGCTAGAGGTTCAGATGGGGATGCCCCACCATCAGTTACGGATACTGATGTGGATACAGATAATGAGTGGCATGGTTATTGTAGGTCTCATGTTGCTTATAAATGGTATGTTCATTTAGAATTGGTTTTTTAATGTAATGTATTCACTGTTACCATGGTGTCAAGAGCCAAATGAAGGGACATGGTTGACGAGAGAAGCAAAGATGGAGATCTGGTAAAGGTAATTTCATGAAGCTTCTGTGCATTGCCTTTGCTCAGAGGAAAGAGAACACTGGATGCTGTTGACATGTGTTTTATTTTGAAATGACTGTTATTACCAGGGTCTGCAGTTCTTAGCCTGGATCTCTTGGAGCCTAATGTTCCTGTTCTCCAGCTGAGAGAGACTAATTCACCACCTTGTGTTGTAAACACTCACTCATTTTCACTGATTACACCTCCAATGATTCTCAAATCACTAAAATTACTAATTGCTATTCCTTACACATCAAAGAATGAGTCCTGAATAATTAACCCCAAATAAAATTAGATGAATTGGCCCTTTTAATTAGAGTCCCTGCTGCTGTTTGTTCTGAGTTTCCTTTTCTTACTGTTAAGAGACTTTTAGAATGATTAAAACTGTTTAAGACTTAAACAGCCAGTGACCTTTTAATACAATATAAATCCATGAAAGCAATATTTCAGCTAGCAGGTGGCGAAGTAAATTTTTAGAGCAAGTACCTGTCAGCTTCAGTATTCTTTTGGGAAAAAAAAAATACATGCCAAAAAACAGCCACCTTGAAATGAAATGAGTGTCTCTATTTGATTATTTTTAAAGCATTTATGCATTTGCTAAGCCTCAGTCTCGATGAAATGGCAGGGTTGAAGGAGAGTGAGTAATGGTTGGCATCATTTTATATAAATAGTAACAAGAATTTCTCAGTGAGAAGAGTTTGAAGTCGTTTGTGCATAAAAGATGAAGTCTGGAGAAATCACAGAAGGCCCCTGGTCTCAGACAGCCCTTCTTATCCTCAGGGAGTCTCCTAAGGCAGGGGAATGGGCTTGCACAGTGGGGCCCAGGAAGCATGATGGGATTTCATTGGTGCGGATCCTTAAACTAGGATTCCCAGCCCATCCGTGTTTCCTTTAGCCTGGATGTTATTGAAGATATTTCACTTGTTTCCGATCATCTAATCCGAGTCTCCTAAATAGTAAGAATCTCCCCTCTTCTTCATAGTCTTCTGAATTTGTAGGGGCTGGGCAGGGTTCCTCCTCATTCTCAAACAGCTCCACTTTCTCCCACTAAATTTGCCATCTGTTATGGTAAATGGGACCTCAGTCAGAAGTTAGGAGATATGGGGTCACAGTGGGTTTCTTGGTATGGTTTTACACTTTATGTGTGGTTCCCTTTTATCATACAGGTTGAAATTTTTCCATCTATAAAATAAAATTATTGGTCTAGATTTTTTTTCTTAAAAAATCATTTTTCTTATTTTTTTTCTTAAAATGTAAAATTAATTTTTTTCCCTTTTTTTGAAATGATCCCAGACTTTACACAAATGTTGAAAAACAGCATAAAGGATTCTTACTTTGCCTTTTTCCAGTTTCCCCACATGTTGGTATCTTTCATCCTGCATTACCAAAATCAGGTAATTAACACACAGAGACAATACTTCTTCCTAATATACAGACTTTATTCAGATTTTATCAGCTGTCTTATTAAGATTCCTTTTCTGGTTTAGGATCCCATCTAGAACCACAAGTTGCATTTAGTTGCCTTGTCTTTCAGCATAGCTTCTCAGTCTTACATTGTTTTTCATGAAGGTCAATGACTCTTAACCAGGCTGCATGTCACAATCATGTGGGGAGTGTGCCAAGATACTTGGTCTGGCTTCCAACCCCAAAGAGGCTGATCTAAGAACTGTAGTGTGGGACCTCACTAGATGTGGTAAAAGAAAGTGCTCCATGAGATGCTGTTGCACACTTTCCTTAAAATCAGGGCTATTTCAATACCTCAGGCACTACCCTTTTGAGTTTCTGTTCATATGACCTTGCTTCTTCTAGTTGCTCATTTCCCTGTTCCTGCTTTATGGGCAGAAACCTGACCCTCCAACATTCCTGGAGGGTTTGAAGGAGTTTCTAGGTGCCTTATGAGATGTAAATACTGTTAAGACCTATCTCCAGGAATTTTATTACAGAAGAAAGATCAAGTACAGTACACTTGGTTGCAGTGTTTCTCGAGGCTTGCATGTCCCCACAACCGTGTGGTGACTTAGGTATGAGGAACTCAGGGTCTGTATTTTGATGACATGCCCTGAGTAAGTTAATGTGTAAAACAATGACAACAATAGTAAAACTAGGTGGCTACTTTAAAACTGAGGTTATTAACTGTCAAGCTATGAGCATCACGCAGAACCAACAATATTATAGTGCATTGCCCTTGCATCAGTAACCGGAAAGGGACAACATGGTCTATGGTAGAAATATCTATGTTCATTCTTTCAGAGTTCAATTCAGTTTAATATAATATAGATTTATAATATTTATTTACAATAGTGATACTATTATTTATCAGGCATCTATTGTGTGCTCTGTTGATTTTGTTCAGTCACTAAGTTGTGTCCTCCTCTTTGTGACTCCCTGAACTGCAGCATGCCCGGCTTCCTTGTCCTTCCCTGTCTCCTGGAGTTTGCTCAGACTCCTGTCCATTGAGTCAATGATGCCATCCAACCCATCTCATCCTCTGTCATCCCCTTCTCTTGCCCTCAGTTTTTCCCAGCATCAGCATCTTTTCCAGTGAGTTGACTCTTCACATCAGGTGGCCAAAGTATTGAAGCTTCAGCTTTAGCACCAGTGCTTTCAATGAATATTCAGGGTTGATTTCCTTTAGGATTGATGCCTTTGCTCTCCTTATGTTCTCTGTATGTTCTCTAAAACAGAGAGCCTGCCCTCAAGATGCTTTTAGTCTTGTAGGAGATACCAGTAGGTATGCAGTTAAATAATGGAGAGCAGAATATGTGCTACAAAAGGGCTGAATCAGGAAGAAGCAGTATGTTGTCATTGGGAGTAAGGATGTGTCAGTCTATCCAGATATAGCAGTGGTGAAGTAGGTTTAAATGAGCTATTTAAAGTGTTTTTATTTGAAACCATACTCCCTCCAACTCCATCACCATCTTTGGAGAGAAGGTAAGCGTTTGGCCTCAATGGCCGCCACAGGGCCATGTCCCATCTCTAAGGATAAGGGTATTTTTGGAATAGTCTCTCAGCACATTGATATTTGTTTGCCAGCTTCTTTTTTCAGTGGTTAAGATTTTTCTCTTCTCTTGACTGTTGTCTCATTCTGTGCCCACAACATGAATTTTTAATTTTTATTTCATTTTTATCTGAAAGAATTTCACTTTTTGTTATAGGGGGCTGCAGGGACCTCAGTAGTGGGTAGAAGATTGATGCCTAAGCTTAAATCATTGCCCTGTTTATTTTGAGTGCCCATCTTTGGAAACCAAAAGTATATGGTGTGGTCTGTTGTTTTGGTGGAAATTACTGTCTTTTTGTAAGACAATTGACACTTGGTGGATTAAAAAATTCTGTTTGGTTTTAGTCCATTTGCAGAACCAGAGTGTCCTCCTAATTTCATATTATTTGAAAATCATTCCGTGTTTTTTGACTAAGAAAGTGAATTTGTTTTTCAGCAATTGGAAACCACTATGTCATAGAGAAACGCAGCATACTTAGATATGAGGCACTAAGGTGTTTCACCTTTTTACAGAGTATTTATTTGTGGTCAAGCATGAGGCCTGTTGAACTCAGTGAAGACCTAAGGATTCTGTTTTAGCTAGATGTAGAGTGAAACTGTCCATTTGAAAATAAGGGAGACTTCATTTACTTTAGGATAATGATTCTTCCTGCTTTTAATTTGAGAATCTCAAAGAGCATTTCAAGCTAAGTTATTTAGAAGGATGACGGAGACATTACATTTTGGCTTGGGTAAATATAGTGATGCATTAAAATTAAACACTGGCTTAAGTAGATTCTGCAATTCATCTCAAAGTAAATTCCTTTTGATTTTTTAAAAATGCATGCCTATAATTCACATTTATTGTATAACAAACCAAAAGGAAAAGGCATTAAAAAATAACACTTGTCATCCCATGAGTTACAGACAATTGTTAGCATATACAGATTGTTTATACAGAAATAATGCCATATTATAAACCCTATTCAGTAGCCCACTTTTTTCCTCACAAGATAATGTATCAGAAACACATATTCATGTTCTTTTCTAGATACTCCATGACTCACACCTTCACTAGATTTAAGTCATTGTTCAAATATCACCTCCATGAAGCATTTTCCAATTATTCTCTTTAAAACTGTGACTTTCCATCATCACCCTAGCATTCCCTTTCCCCTTGCTTGCCCTATATATCTATAAAGTACTTATCAAGATTTGATACTAAGTAGGTTTTATGTAATATATTTTTAAGAGGTCTTCTGATAGTGTATAAAGTCCATGAGTGCAGCTCTTTGTTTTACTTGTTTGTTTGAGATTTCCTTCTGGTGTCTAAAGTAATGTCTGGCACATAGAAGGCACCCATCAATGACTAAATAAATGTTAGATCTGGATCAACATCATTATTATTGATGACCACACCATTTTCCAGTGTGTGATTGCAGGTGATTTTTTAAACCCATACTTTATCGATGAATAGTCTGATCGTTTCCATCATATTTCCTTGTGGATAAGTTTCTTTAACATGCTTCCCTGTATATCCTTCAGTCATTTCTTTAGTAGGATAATTTATTATAATTGGTATTACTACATCAAAGTGTATGAATATTTGTAAGGCTTTTTGATACCTGTTGCCAAATTTTCTTGAGAAAGTTTTTTCTCTAATACTCTTATTTATGTATAAGTAGCATACACAAGTGCTGAATTTCTTCTCTTATACCAATACTCTCTTATACCAATATTGTGTTTCATTGCTCTTTTTAATCTTAGTCCTTTCATTTAAATTATATGACTTAGAAAATTAAGTACTATCAGAATCAACAATTTGCTTTTGTAAGTTAAGGAGCAGATAGTAAAAATAGAGGAAAAGTAGAAAGGGTACTCTCCTAATGTATAATTATATATAATAAAAGCCTGAACTCCCAAACTGTCTGATTTGAGAACTAGAGAACTGATGCTACTTGGTTGAAGTCACATATCGTCTCATTTACAGATGAAGATGTGCCATTTAAGGGGGGTGGTGTTGTTGCTATTTTGATGACAATGAGGACAGGGAACCAGGGATGCCCAGCCTTGCCCTGATAATTATCACTTCTGCCAGTGAGTTCTCAAAGGGGCTGCACACTTAAGGAACAAGATCAAAATGGAAATTCAGGAACTGCTTTATTAGTAGCTCCATGAATGCTTAATCGAGGACAGAGATCTGTGCTCACACTGAGGTGGTGCTTAGGCTATGGCTCTGGGAATAAGCCAAAGATTTAGCCTATCTCTAGTAAGAACCACACATTGAGTAAATCAGGGCTCTTTCTTTCATATTTTCAATTAGAACCAATGGGTAGTGAATAGATTGAGAAGACTGAGAAGTGATGCTTTAAATGGGACCCTCAGCGGTTTCTTGATCTCTGCCGTACATAGCCCAATATTTCCTGGTGGTTTTTAAAAACTTATGCAGCTCCACATTTGCAGGTGGCACATTTCCAGGTACTGACAGTTCTTTTCTGAATTGTGTGTATGTGTTATTTTAAAATAAGTGGGTAGAACAACAGGTTAAAAATTTGTATAATGAAAAATGAGGTTTTCTTGCACACTTGTTCCCCAGTTACAAAATTGAGCATCTTAGAGACAACTTGCTGCTAACAATTTCTTGGGAATCTACTTAAAAGATTCTCCATGATAAAATAGGCAAATCTGTATATATATTATATATATTATCACACAATAAAGGTTTGCTGTCCTAGACCTTAATACTTGATTTTTAAAATATTTTATTCAGTGTGCTTGCTGGTAGAGTTTTCTTGCTGGTACATGTTTACATGCAAATTGAAGATGGATTGGAGGGTAAAATTGTAAGTAAATTCTTCAACTGCTTGGTTTCATAATAAATTGCCTGTTATTTATGAGGAGAATGTTACAGCTGTGACATAACTCAATCACCTCACAGAGATTTTTCACTCCTGTCACATTTATTTTATCTTCTCACTTGTTCTCTTTACTCAGCCTTGCTCAGAAAGCTTTATCTTCTCGGACTTGGTCTCCTCTAGTGAGTGGGCAAGTTAAGACTCAGCTGCTTTTTTATGTATAAGTAAAAAGAAAACGGAAGTGTCATCTATCGTGTGTAAATGCACAAGTCACCACTATCACATACACAGTGTACATGTCACTTATATGCAGTTTAGCTTCAGTTCGGTTCAGTTCAGTGGCTCAGTCGTGTCCGACTCTTTGCGACCCCATGAATCGCAGCACGCCGGGCCTCCCTGTCCATCACCATCTCCTGGAGTTCACTCAGACTCACTTCCACCGAGTCGGTGATGCCATCCAGCCATCTCATATGAGCCATGCCCAAACTGTGAGTTGAGGCTCTTTCATGGGTCACAGTCATGCTTTAGTGGGTTATAAACCACACTTTTGAAATAAATAAACAGAAAATGTCAATGTGCCTTACATGCAATAGGTATGATTTCATGAAACCATTGTTGCAGATATATATGTACTTATTTATATATCTCCAGATAGGAGTTTTGCATCATCACATCAAAGGTTATTTCTTTACTCTGGGTTGTAGTCAAAAATAGTTCAGGATCTCAGTTTTAACTGCTTTGATCTGTAGAGTGACACTGTGAAGTAGATGTTATTAAATGTTTTCTTCACTTAATAGGTGAGGAAAACTGAACCTGAGATGGTAGTATATTAGCTTTTCCGAAGTAAAGGTTAGCACTGGAGTGTGCATTTTAAGCCTTGCTGTTTTCTTTGGAACATAATTTCCTTTCTCCATCAGTTACTATTAATGGAAAAGAGAACTGTCTTTACTTGAAGCTTATTATTTGGTCAACATAGTTATTTTTATTCTCTGTGCTTGTGTTCCAGCCCAATCTCTTATGTACTCAAAATTTAAATTCTTAATTTGAGGAGCTCCTAAGTAGTTTTACTTCCCTTAAAGTTAGGTTTTCCTTAAGCAACCAGAAAGTCTCCATTTAAGAAAGTTAGGGAGCCAACATCTGCCAGCTGGAAGAACCCTAGAGCCATGCTCCTCCACGTGTGGTCCACGAGTCTACATCAGCATCTCTTGGAAGCATGTTAGAAATGCAGAATCTCAAGCCTCACCGCAGACCTGCTGAGTCAAAGCCTACATTTTAACTAGATCTTTTTTGTGATGTGAACATTGATGTTTGAAAAGCATCTAAGATATCAGGTCATTTTGTTTTTAAACATCAGTTGAGTGATTAAAGTGACTTTTTATTTATTTAGTTTTTCAACCTGTGTTTACTGATGGATAATATGGCCCTAAACTTACGCCAGGTGGTGAGGATATAAAGATACATTATGAGAGGGCTTTGTTTTTTTAGAAGTTTCAGTTCTAACTGGGAGATAATGACCATAAACACAAATGCAATCAAGTGTTATAGATATTTTGACAGAATGTATAAGAGGCACAAAGGGGCTGTTATCTGAACCTGTAGGTGTGTGTGTATATGTAGGTTTACATGGATATTTGGATCACGAAGAAAGAGAATGATGCTTGCTTTTGTTGTTGTTGTTAACCATAGTAAATTAATTGAGACTTTATTGACGATCTGAGTTTAATTACTGCCTTGTGTTTTTGCACTATGATCACATATAACCAGTAGTGTACCATCTTCTTTGTTGGTACATTCTTGTTCGTTTCTCCCCTAATGGGGGACTTTGTATTACCAAGGGCTAAGCAAGTTTTGTTTACACATGCCTGAGCCATGTTACTAGAGTAACTACAGTGGGTGAGACTCAGCTACTACGAAGGAGCGACATCTGGCTCTCCGTGCCACTGCCTTTTTTACCCCTAGAAAGGGTCGCCTGAGAAAATAAACAGAGCTGGCTTTCTGGGAGTTTTTCCTCACTCTTTTCAAGTTAATGGTATTCACAACAGGCTGTTCTCTGATGTAACTGGCATAAAGTACTGTTTGGGAATCAGGGATATAATGTTTTGTGCGCCACAGTCACCCTTTAACTGCCTCGTGGTGCTGCGTCTAGCACAAAGTAAAAACCCTCTGAATATTAGCTGAATGAGTGGGGATGACGTGGAACATTTTAAACTAGATCTTCCCTTGCTTCTCTCCAAGGAATTCTGAGGATCCATTTCCAGCTGTGTATTTCACTAAACCATTTTATCTGGTAACTGAGGGATGATGTATTTTGCAGTCTGGGTAGGCTTTGGATGGTGAGGAAAAGGGTAAGGAGGGGACCAGGGTTTATAGAGATGTGTCTATGACTACTCTACTTCTTATAAAACCACATGTTTCTTTCTTAGGTTTTATGTACTGTGCATTTTCCATTTGCCTAATGTGTGTCCTTTTTTTCCCTTTTGACTTGCCTGTTTGATTTATTCAATGCCCCTGTAATTCACAGAGTCTGGGAGTACACTTGAATTTCCCCAGCAAGCCCAGAGGACAGGGGATGCATTGATGTGAAGGGGGACAGCTTAGTATTGCTGGTTGGAAGGTGCTTGCAGCGGGTTCTGTCCAGCTGCTTTTCTCTAAGAGGGTCACCACCACCTCTACCACCTCTGGCCCCAAGCATGTCAGCCAAATGCTCCTTCTTTGTTTGAAGAAATCTACTGGAAAGGAAAGGATCCCCCTACATTTGTATACACATATTTGTTTCTGTTCATTTGCCATCTTCCTTATACATGGATATTGTGTCTTTTCTCTTAAGCCAAAATTATTCTTACTGCAATTTAGAGGAGTTTCCTTTTGTTGACTTACCTGTTAAAATGGTGAGTGAACCTTAAGTCAGAATACTCATGAGTTCTAAGTCTGTTTTAAAATAGTTACTAGGAGTTTTTCATTCCAGCTATCTTAACTAGTTAAGCTTTCCTTCAAAGGATCCCTTTTCTATCCCTTTGTCATGTGTATATCTGTTTTCTAGACATTTCTCCATTCCTCCACATCTTTTTGGTGGCTTAGTGGCAAAGAATCTGCCGATGTAGGACCCACAGGAGATGCAGGTTTGATCCCTAGGTCCGGAAGATCCCCGGAGGAGGAGATGGCAACCCAATCCAGTATTCTCGCCTGAGAAATCCCATGGACAGAGGAGCATGGCAATCTACAGTCCACGGGATTGCAAAACAATTGATACAACTTAGCAACTAAACACTGACAAACACATCCTTTAAAACTGTGAGCTCCACTTTAAAGAACATAATGGGAAGCTCCGATAATTGAGCTTGAAAAATGGAAAATTTTGATCTAACTTAATAACTCATCAAAATAAGAAGAAAATTATTATGAGGTTATCACTATCGCTTTAACAGTCTGCCTAATCTTGCCTGGAATAAATGTTCTGGATTTATGTTGTTTACAAGATAATTCTTTACACAAACAAATTCTATTTTCTTTTTAGGTTCCTTTTCACTCTCCCAGAATCTCATCAACCTGTGCCTCACTATATTTAATTCCTCTGACAGCAATAAGGTGCTCAGAAATCCTCTTAAATTGAGTATGAAGAAGATATAGGTCCAGATAAAACACTGAATCTGAAAATTAAGCTGTGAAATAGAATTTGGTCATCAGGTCTCCATCAACTTGGACTTCTTTACTGATCACTCAAAACTTTACTGTGGGCTTTAGTCTCATATGTGATGATTTTTTTAATGGTGGAAGGTATCTTGGTGACAATTCTTTTTACTTGACAGGTGTTAAATGTTTCTTTTAGGGCACTGTCTGGCCACATGAAGCCCAAAGAGTTTCTTTCTCAGTCCTGACTACATATTAGAATTATCTGGGTTTTAAAGGAATATGGGTATCTGACCCCTCCTTTCCATTTCCATTGCCCTTCCCCGAGATCCTGAGTGCATTGGTATGAGACAGAGTTTGGGCATCAGCATTTTAAGGTAAGACTCCTAGTTGATTCTAGTATCTAGCCAAATATAGAACTATTGGATGGGGTTAATAAAGGTTTTTGAGACATATAATTATAATAAGGATCAGATCAGATCAGTCGCTCAGTCATGTCCGACTCTTTGTGACCCCATGAATCGCAGCACGCCAGGCCTCCCTGTCCATCACCAACTCCCAGAGTTCACTCAGACTCACGTCCATTGAGTCGGTGATGCCATCCAGCCATTTCATCCTCTGTCATCCCCTTCTCCTCTTGCCCTCAATCCCTCCCAGCATCAGAGTCTTTTCCAATGAGTCAACTCTTCACATGAGGTGGCCAAAGTACTGGAGTTTCAGCTTTAGCATCATTCCTTCCAAAGAAATCCCAGGGCTGATCTCCTTCAGAATGGACTGGTTGGATCTCCTTGCAGTGCAAGGGACTCTCAAGAGTCTTCTCCAACACCACACGTCAAAAGCATCAGTTCTTTGGTGCTCAGCCTTCTTCACAGTCCAACTCTCACATCCATACATGACCACAGGAAAAACCATAGCCTTGACTAGACGAACCTTTGTTGGCAAAGTAATGTCTCTGCTTTTGAGTATGCTATCTAGGTTGGTCATAACTTTTCTTCCAAGGAGTAAGCGTCTTTTAATTTCATGGCTGCAGTCACCATCTGCAGTGATTTTAATAAGGATATAGACAAATTATATCTCCAGATGTGTACACTCAGGCAGTTAAGAGAAGTACAGATGCTTCTATAAGACATGCCATTGAACTCAATTCTGTAGGGTCTAAGTAGAGATAATTTGACACTTTGTTTAATGCAGTCGTTCTCCAAGTGTGGTCCCAGGACTAGTAGCGCTAACATCACTTGGGGATTTATTAAGAATGCAAATTATCAGACCCTGACCCAGATCTACTGAGTCAGAATTTCCAGGGGTGGAACCCAGCAATCTGTGTTTTAACCAGACCTTCCAGAGATACTAGTGAGCTCTAAAGTCTCAAAGTTATCAAACTAGATAGTTGTTTTGGAAATAAGAGGCAGCTTAGGAAAATCTTAGCACAGTGCCTGGTGCGTGGTGAGAGCCCCCAAATCAGAGTACCCTAAAGACAGTGTGTTTGGCATCTTGGTTGCCTGAATATGGTGGTAGATAGACTTGACAGCTGTTAGCTACTCTTCCAACTTTAAGACTGTTACTTTTTAGAAAATGACTTCATTGAAGTGTAGTTGATTTACAACGTGTTTGTTTCTGCAGTATAGCACAGTGATTCAGTTACACACATACGTGCCTTCTTTTTCATATTCTTTTCCATTGTGGCTTATCACAGGATATTGAATATAGTTCCCTGTGCTCTACAGTAGGACCTTGATTACTATCCATATATAATAGTTTGCATCTGCCAGTCCTAAACTCCCAACCCCTCTCTCTCCCACCTCCCCCTCCCTCTTGGCAACCGCAAATCTGTTTTCTATGTAAGAGTATTATTTATAAGACAGATGGAGCTCAAGTGAACAATCTCAAAGGTGTATCCGGACAACCAGTCCATGTCACCCTCCTTCCACTGTGAGATATAGATTTTTCTTTTTCTAAAGACCTGAGTTGTGATGTTTTAGTACTATCCAACAGTGACTCACTGAGTGCTAGGGACTATCATCTATCACTGAGTGTTGAACAGCTGAAATGCAAGGAAAAGCTGTTTATCCATTGAGGAGAGACAGTTCCCCAACATTCAAAAAGGTCATTTTTATAAGGAAAAGGACATATAAATAATTTTTTTTTTAGAAAATGAAAGTTTTATTTTTTTAATATAATTTCTTGCAAAAAATATTTCAAAAGATTCTATACCATTCACCCATAGTGGTGTTGGATTTCCTAGTATCCTAAAGCCTGGATAGTATATAGATCTCCAAATTTGATGTTTCTTATTGCAGTTTCTCCCAATCCGTCCCACACACACTTTAAGATTAGTCTTTAGTAAATCACATTCTTAGAAGTGTTTCCTTCTCAGAAATCCTTAATGGATCCTTACTGCATGCATGATAAAATTCAAACTCTTAGTCAGATGTGGAACACACTTAAAAGCTTATTTTCATACTGCTCCAATTTTTATGACTTACTGGTGGCTCAGAGATTAAGGCATCTGCCTGCAATGTGGGAGACCTGGGTTCGATCCCTGGGTCAGGAAGATCCCCTGGAGAAGGAAATGGCAACCCACTCCAGTATTCTTGCCTAGAGAATCCCATGGACGGAAGAGCCTGGTGGGCTACAGTCCACGGGGTCGCAAAGAGTTGCACACGACTCAGCGACTTCACTTTGACTTTCTGTTATTTACAGACTTCCCTGGTGGCTTAGCTGATAAAGAATCCACCTGCAATGCAGGAGACCCCGGTTCAATTCCTAGGTCTGGAAGATCCAATGGAGAAGGGATAAGCTACCCACTCCAATATTCTTGAACTTCCCTGGTGGCTCAGATGTTAAAAGAATCTGCCTACAATGCAGGAGACCTGGATTTGATCCCTGGGTTGGGAAAATCCCCTGGAGGACAGCATAGCAATCCACTCCAGTATTTTTCCCTGGAGAATCCCCATGGACAGAGGAGCTTGATGGGTTACAGTCCATGGGGTAGCAAAGAGTTGGACGCAACTGAGCGACTAAGTGCAACACAGCACAATGTTATCTACATTCCTATCTTTATGCTATATTACCATTTGCTCTTTATTTTCTAGGCCCTAATTTTTTCTAACCTTTATACTTTTATTTTCCTTTCTTTCTGCCTAGCATGAACTTTTGCTGTACATCATAATGTTCATTGACAATAGTGTGCCATGTGGCATGTGAGATCTTAGTTCTAGGACCAGGACTTGTACTTGCGCCTCCTGCATTGGAAGTGCAGAGTCTTAGTCACTGGACTGCCAGGGAAGTCCCTTTTGTGTGTGCATGTGTGTGTGAGCCTCAGTTGTGACTGACTCTTTTGTGTTCCCATGGATTATAGCCTGCCAGACTCCTCTGTCCATGGGATTTTCCAGGCAAGAACACTGGAGTGGGTTGCCATTTCCTGCTCCAGGGGATATTTCCAACCCAGGGATTGAACCCATGTCTCCTTCATCGCCTGCATTGGCAAGTGGATTCTTTACTACTGAGCCATCTGGCCAGTATAGCTTCCTTGTTCCTCCAACTGCACTTTCCTTTATCTTAAATCCCAGAAGAGTTTGCCTGTAGATTCTTAATAAATTGCATGTTGTATTATCTTACCTATTTATACATTTTTTTCCTCCTCTAATTGACTGAAAATGTATTGAGAACAAACAAGACATCTCATGCACTTCAGTATTCCACCACCCCAAGCACCTTGCCTGTCCTGGCTGAATGTACTTGATCCTTCTGCTCTAGCTTTATATCACTTCTATGTGTTATATCTGGTCATCATTCTTCTGACAGTTAAGGCTGCTGATTAAACTGAGAAGTAAGATAGGGAATAATTGCTATGTAGGACAAAAAATTATGTGTCAAAGCCAATTACAAAGCAGTCAGATACCAGCTAATACAAATCTTCCTCTAATTATGGTGGAATTACATCCTGAAAAGCCCACTGTAAATTGGAAATATTGTTAAGTGGAACATGCATTTAATGTACCTAACCTACCAAACAAACATCATAGCTTAGCCTCACCTACTTTCAGCATGCCCAGAACACTTACATTTAGCCTATGATTGGACAAAATCATTTAACACAAAGCCTATTTCATAATAAAACGTTGAGTATGTTAGGTCATTTACTGGACACTGTACTGAAAGTGAAAAGCACAATGGTTATGAGGGTACAGAATGGCTGTAAGGGTATTGGTTGTTCACCCTGGCCATCACCTGGCTGACTGGGAGCTGTTTGCTGCCCTGCCTAGCATCCCAACAGTACTGTACTGCATATGCCTAGCCCCAAATAGACCAAAATTCAAAGTACATTTTCTATTGAATGCCTGTTGCTTTTGCACCATGGCAAAGTCAAGTACTTACAGGTGGACCCATCATAAGTTGCGGACTGTCTGTGTTTTGTAAAAAGAGTTCTGTAAAATTGCACCCATGTTAACTTCATGTGTATTTCTTTTCTGTAGGTGATTTTCTTCCACCCCCACCTCCACCTCTCGATGATTCCAGTGCTCTTCCATCAGGCTCCGGAAACTTCCCTCCTCCCCCGCCCCTTGATGACAATGCTTTCAGGGGACAGGTAAGATCTGTGGTTGAAGTCATGTTTGTAAGTAATGCTAGGAATCGTGAATTCTGAGGTTGTTTCTGTGGCAAATAAATACTTATCCAGAGCCTACAAAGAGCTTGATATCTCACAAAGCTCTAAGGCACGTTAATGCCAACTGCCCAGCTCGAGCTTCTCAGAGTTCTCCTGGCTTGTAAACTGAAGCCCTGGAAATCCTTTTACCTACTAATTTTATTTAGAAACTGAAAGCCATTCTTTAGGAACGCCATCTGAGAATTTCACTTTTTCTTGTTATCCTGCGGACATACAACCATGCTTTTTTATTGCCTTTGTTCTGTATCCACTGACATTTGCTTTCTAAATGAGTAAGACTGGTATTTTAAGGTTCTGTTGGTCACTGTGGGTACTAATTGGTCAGCAACATCTTTCTAGCAAAAGCAACAGGAACAGTTCTTAGAGTTTTCTCTTCTGAATGAGGTCAGGAATGCATATAGTGAGAATTGACTGTTTGGAAGTATTATGCTCTAGCACTGCACAGTGACCCAGATTTGGAGTCAGAAGCAACAATAAAAGTTCTCAGCCTGTGATCACATAGGGCTACTGGTGACCAACTGCTACTGTTTAAGCATTTAAACACCAGTTATCTCAGGAAGGAAAACTAAATAATAATGTCATATAGTATTTATGTCATATTTTTAGGGATGGTGATGTTACTACAGATGTATAAAAGAAAAAACTCCTTATTTTTTTAGAGAAATGTCAGCAAGATTGGTGAGTGATATGGAATAGTGTCTGGCATTTGCTTTAAAATCAAAAGACTCTAAAAATATATGTATTTGTATACTGTATATGTATATGGCTAGCTATATTCACTACAGTACTATTGGGATGCTAGATATATTTATATGTATACCGATGTACTTGCTGTACAACTGAAACTAACACAACAGTGTAGATCAACTGTACTCCAAAAAAAAGACAAATCATAAGAATAGGGAGCTACTGAGTTCAAATACAGGTGAGAAAATATTATTATGAATTGACAATTGTTGGGTGCAGCAGCTAAGTCGCTTCAGTCGTGTCCGACTCTGTGCGACCCCATAGACGGCAGCCCACCAGGCTCCTCCGTCCCTGGGATTCTCCAGGCAAGAACACTGGAGTGGGTTGCCATTGCCTTCTCCAATGCATTAAAGTGAAAAGTGAAAGTGAAGTTTGTTGGGTGCAGGGAGATTTAATTCATTATTTGTTCTGTCTTTGTATGTTTAAGGTTTCTCATAATAAATTGTAAAGAGGAAAAGCCATAGAAAGTAACTGCTTAACTAGTTCAGTTCGTTATATGACTTTCTCCTAAATCTCATTCTGGGGGAGACAAAGGTAGACGTGATTCATTCATTCAACAAAAATTTCTGGGTGCTGTGTACATACCTTTATAATACTAGGGATTCTATAGCAAAAAAGAGACAGGGTTCTACTCTTATGAAATTTACACGTTACTAAGAGCTATTCTTTGCATACTGTTTTACTTATACAATTAAACACTTTAACGCTTTAGTTTATATTCTCTCTTGAATAATTATGAAACTGTTGTGTAAGCATTTAAAGTCTTGAGTTCTGAAGTTTGCTTGACTTTGTGACAGAAGACTTATATTTGATACTATTTGGGCAGCTTATTCTTGTCCCATGATCTTGAGTGGGTCACCCAAAGGCCCTTTTCCTCTTAATTAAAAATAAGATAACTATATATCTGTCTCTAATAATTGAATGAAATATAGATGGATTAGAAAGTACTAAATTATAATGATTGTACAGATGTTATAATGATCACAATATAAAAATAACAAAGGCAGGAATAATACAAGGTTTGTCAAAGGGTTTCTTTAAGAAAAATTTGAACATGGGGCTTTCATAAATTACAAAAGCCTTTTTCTATATGAATCTCGTCCTGCTAACTGTATCCAAGCTGTGACTTTGTTTTTGAAAAAGAAAGAAATAAACAAAGAGCCTGTTGCCATGTTGGCTTATATTCTGTGTAAGACAGAAGGAAGAAGGATAAAAAATAAAACAGAGTTTGTCAAGTGGAAAAGGGCAGATCTGGTGAGAGAGGCATGTTGTTCCTGAATATATGGAAGATTATCGGCAAGCTCAAAAGAAGGCAGGCGTGTCCTTTCCTTGTGTGGTGGTGTGTGATGTGATAAGAGGTTTGGCCCCACTCTGGCCATATTTGCCCCAACTTCATATTTGAGCTACAGTGGAGCTTAGAGTAATGTAATCACCACAGAAAATTTTGTACTTTTTTCTCTCGGCCAATGGTGAAAACTCCTGTTGCCAAGTCGAAATTATAGCTGGTAAATGTGTGTTTTTGTGTAGAAGTCTGTTTATGTTTCCAGCCAGATTTTCAGGTCAGAGCCAAAAGTATCTCTACTAAATGTGACTATAAGAATTATAAAATTTTCAGAGCTGAAAGGGACCTAAGAGATCCATTGGGTCCAACCCTGGCGCCAGGCATCTGGTTACAGCCTTTTCAAGTACTTGGTGAATAAATTACTTCCCTCTCTTTGCAAACGGGGAAACTGAGATCCAAGAAGATGTGGTTCCTGTAGTTTCTGGCAGATCTCTTTTGAGAAATCTTGTCTCCTGATCCACCCTTCCACTGATGGAGCACATGATTTTGCTTTGGGCCTCTCAAGGATCTGAGGTTAAGAAGAATGGGTAACATGCTTTTGTTTGGAAAGACGAGGTGCTATTGGCATTTTTCTTCTCCCCAGATTTCTGATACAAGGCTGTAATTTTTTTTTCCCCTTTGCAAAAGGTGAATATTTAGTGTCAAGAATTCTTGCTTTAAGAGTTCTCATTTTATGGGAAAAGGTGAATCTTGGAAAGTCAGTGAGAGATTTTCTTTTTTATGTGAGAATCAGTTGGAGCTCAGTGCCTTTAAGGCTTGGGTGACCATTTGGCAGTCACTTCCTTCCTTTGTTTGTTTTTCATTCATCCATGATAAATGGAATACCTTCTATATGTCAGACATATACACAAGGGCGTAGGGCTTGGCATCATTGGTCTAATGCCCTGAGTCTCACCCTTGGGACTGTTAGCTGTGTTTGGTTTGATGCCACAGTTGATAATTACTTCCTATTTTAGCTATCCAATGGGCAGGTGTAGAGTGTTGTTTAGAGTAGTTTTAAAAAGAGAATATGTGATAGAATTTCAGACTTGCAAGGGGATTAGAGATTATATTGAGTGCCTTTCTGTTGTTTGAATCTCCTAATTTTTTTTTCCCCCAATGGGTAACTGTTACAGCTGAGGCAATTTTGATGGCTAAGGGATGAATGAGTTACAACCTCTGATTCAAACTTGGGAGATGCATTTATGCACAACTTCTAAATTAAGATGTTTCATGGTAAATTATTACTTAGTCATCATGCTTTGATCAGAAGTGCAATCTAAGTCTTATGTTGTGGTACAGGGTGGGGGAAATAAATTAACTATGACTAGAGACATGCAGGAAGGATTTTTGGAAACAATTTCAATTTAACTGAACTTTGATGCTTAATTACCATCTTAATTTTCAGATGGCGGAATAGATTTTTAGGTACTAAAGTAACAAGAAAAGAATTCAGAGTATTTTGAAGAATGTTCTGAAATCATTGCAGGGGTTTGTTATTATTTTAAATATAAGGTTGACATCACCAGGTCTGTTGCTGGATGCCAAGTGGTGCGTTTAGCATACCATCAGACAAAACATATTGCCCTTGTGGGAGACTTCCTTTAGCTCCTCAGGGACTTACCTGCTGATACCTGATGGCTTTGAGTTCAGGTGCCTGACATTTCTGGGGCTTGCCAGCTGGTATAATTGTAAAGAATCCACCTGCCAATGCAAGAGACACAAGAGATGTGGGCTTGATCCTTGGGTCTAGAATATCCCCTAGAGGAGGAAATGGCAACCCACTCCAGTATTCTTGCCTGGAAAATTCCATGGACAGATGAGTGTGGCAGGCCATAGTCCATCGGGTTGCAAAGAGGACATGACTAAGCACACACGCATACCTGATATTTAACTTCCTCTTTTTATGACATCTTTACTTGGCTTTTCTTCATGACAGCTGACACCTCCTCGCCCTGTCTCTCTCTGTGACTTAGACTGTGGCTTGCTTTTATGTGCCTGTTATCTGGGGGTTTTACCCTTCCAGTTCCCATCGCCTTTTCCATTCATTCAGGCAAGATGGCTACCTTTGCTAGGGTAACTCCAGCCCCTCCAGCTCAGAAAACAGTTTTGTCCATTGCTTGTTACTCCAAGTATTGAAAGGGTCTTCTGTTACTGAACTGAAATTTCTTCCTTTATGATTTCCTCACTCCAATTTTCTTCCTACCCTCTTAGAAAATGATGCACATTCAAAGGAACTGTCAGACCAGGAGAGAAATAAGTGGTGTCTCTCTCAAGAGGGTGATCCATAAAACTCCTGAAAGAGGTCACTTTTCTGAGGAGAGAGTGAAAACATTGTCATGTGAGCTGTTCACTGAACTTGTGGGAAATGCCCAGAGTTTGTTGAAAAGAGAAGGAAGAAGAGAAACTTCTTTTATTTTTAAATAATTTTATTTTTTAAAAAAATTTATTTTATTGACGTATTGTTGATCTATAATGTTGTGTTAATTTCTTCTGTACAGCAAAATGATTCAGTTATTTATATATGTGTGTGTATATATAGACTTTTTTTTCATATTATTTTCCATTATGGGTTATCAAAGAATATTGAATATAGTTCCCTGTGCTATACAGTAATACTTTATTTATCCATTCTATATATAATCGTTTGCATCTGCTAATCACAAACTCTGAATACCTCCTTCCCCACCCTCCTCCCACCTTCCTTGGTAATCCTAGGTCTGTATTCTTCGTCTATAAATCCGTTTCTGAAGAAATTTCTGAAATGCTTTATGGTCTTATCTTAAAGTCAGTGTCCAAAAGTTTGTAAGCCAACTCATTCCGACTCTTGTGAAAATAATTTCAAACCTCATAATGTATAGGGTAAGCAGTGGATTGTAGTCATTTATCCACTTACCAATTTTATATATTTCATTTATCATAAACTGGCACTGAGGGCTTTCCAGGTGGCATAGTGATAAGGAATCCATCTGCCAATTCAGGAGACTTGAGTTCGATCCTTGGATCGGAAAGATCTCCTGGAGGAGCATATGGCAACCCACTCCAGTATTCTTGGCTGAGGAAATTCCACGAACAGGGCAACCTGGTGGGCTACAGTCCATGGGACTGCAAAGAGTTGAGCATGACTAAGCACGCACGCACGCGCACACACACACACACACACACACACACACACACACACAAACTGGGTGTCTTGTGACCCTTAGACAAGTACTATCATGATCATAAGTATGGAATGACAGGATTTTACTTGTTGACATAGAGAACTCAGGCCCCCAGCTGGGGGCATGTTCATTCATGTGTTCACAGAAATAGGCAGCAGGCCTTACTTGCTTTATATGATTTGGACATACCTTACCACAGAGGGCATCCCTTCTGCTGGTTGGAAGTTGGGTGAGGAAGGAAGAGTCTGGGTGTAAAAGGAGATCCCACCTATAAAAACTAAGAGTAGAGATGCAGAATTGCCAGAGCAAAACCAAAATGGTCAGCAAAAGCTTTAATCCACTCTGAGGTGCTTATCCTTCCTGTGTAGTGAGGATATAAGATATCTTGATCCATGGAAAGATACCAGAGGAGTGACTAAGATGCTTATTTATTCCTGGCCCTTTGTCTTGCTCCTTTGGGCCTTGGGTTAGCTAGGGGCCCTAGTTGATTTGTGGGATTGTTTGTGACCCTGGCAACAGCAGCAGCAGCAGCAGCTTGATTTGGGAGTGCCCCCTTCTTTTAAGGTCCACACATGTAGGTCAGTGGGTGTTTAGCAGGGCTGGTGGGTTCTTGAGGTATGCTTCAGGCTCAGATCGGTGTGACTTTCTAGAAGCGAATGTCAGAGGTTTTTCTGTTTTCCTTTCGCTCTGAATCATCCTCTGATTGGGTATTCAGATGAGAAAACAGAGATATTTTTGGTGTCTAGACTTATAAAAACTTCTTTGAAAGTAGCAGATGAGAGTCGATGGGGAGTATTCCAGTATTTCACTCGAGTAATTTGACCCTTTTCATGGAATGCCATAGTTTCTGTTTGTTGTTTTTTTGAAGACTCTATTTAAAAAGGTAAATGCTTTCCCTGGGATCAATAGTGGAGTATGTGTACACACACACTCATTTACCCCTAGCAACCCCATTTCCACTGATGCTGCTCCCTTGAAATAATCTAGGACACATGCGTGCATTCAGCAGTGAGAGCTTGGCTGATCAATGGACAAGAAAAATTTTACGGGGAAACTGGTTGCGGTCAGTTCTGTTGTGTATTGAGATAACCAATGAGGTTAGATTTACTTTAGCTCCTCAGTGCCTTTATAGAGAGTCATTTACAATGTTTGCATATTTCAGAAAATTTCCTTTGCCCAAATTAAGTGAAACTTCAGTTGGTTCTTTCTGACTCAGTAGAGATTTTTAACCCATTTTGTCTTTCCCATCAAGAATCTTAGTGATTCCTTCAAAGCTGAAATATATTTGTTTTTTCTACTTTTTCTAAAAAGTAGAACATATTTTTTCTCTAGTAATGTAAATAAATCAAATAACATTAACATGGATTAAATGTTTTCAAACATGTTTCTCTATCAAGGAAAAATTATGATATGCATATGTGCCCTACCCCCAACAGAGGGGCTGTAAGAAGTTTGAGCACTGTCTCATTTAAATTATTATTAGATGTTTGGAGAATGTGTTGCAAATTTTAAACTTTATAACACCTCTTTTAAGGGAATCATTTCTCACGTTAAATTGTACCACTGCATTATTAATAGACTATTGCTTTTGTTCAGAGAAGGCAATGGCACCCCACTCCAGTACTCTTGCCTGGAAAATCCCATGGACGGAGGAGCCTGGTAGGCTGCAGTCCATGGGGTCACTAGAGTCGGACACCACTGAGCGACTTCACTTTCACTTTTCACTTTCATGCATTGGAGAAGGAAATGGCAACCCACTCCAGTGTTCTTGCCTGGAGAATCCCAGGGACGGGGGAGCCTGGTGGGCTGCCATCTATGGGGTCGCACAGAGCTGGACACGACTGAAGTGACTTAGCAGCAGCAGCAGCATTACTTTTGTTATTTGCATTGCTTCTTTTTTCCTTTTTTTTTCTTGAATTCATCATCCTTTTTCTTTTTTAATTTCTTCTTCTAGTACTTTATCATTTTTTTTTTTTGAAAAGCTGCGTGGGTGATAAATTTTCTGAAGCCTTTTTTCTTTCCGTTTCATAGTTAAGTAAATGTTTGGCTTCAAGTAGAATTCTAGGCTCCAAGTTCCTTTACCTCAATGTTCAACAAAGATTTCTATATTATTGCTTTGTGTCATTTAGTCTTTATTGTTGCAGATGAGAAATCTGATGTAAGTCTGTTTCTTTTTCCAATTTAGTAGCTTTTATTGTTTGATCTGTAAGTTGCATTTTGTGGCATTCAACAATTTTACTTCAATATTTCTAGGTACAGCTTCCCTCACCCTCACCCGAGTATTTCTACTTAGTATTCATTGAATCTGATATGAGGAGTCAAATTCTTATTTAGCTAAGGGAGATTTTCTTGTGACATTGGGAAAGTGAGTTTTAATTTTTTCATTTGCCTTTTTCTTCCTTATGGAACTCCTATTTTATAGTTTTGGATTTTTTTCTGTTCTTCCTATCAGTATTCTTTTTCAATAGTTCTACCATATGGAAGAATTCTTATTGCTTGCATCCTTCCTTTATTTTTAATTTTTGTGGTGATGATGTATTCTCAAATTATAAATGCTACTTGCACCTGAATTTAGGGAGAAAATGTGCTTGGGAGTGGCTCTGAATCTCCTGTTCTGGTAGACCTATCTAGCTTCCACTCAAACTTTATCTTTTATCTAGACTGGAAGCATATAGTCCTTTAAATGTCAGGGCAGCCATAGAGTTTGTACACCAGTTGTCACTGTGTGTGTAATTAGGGGAGGCAGGACAGGGAATGGGTTTCCTTTAGAGACACATGCCAAGAGAGAACAGCAAGCATCAAGGCTGTTTATTAGTTTTAAAGGTCCACTGGCAGGTAGCAAAGCCCCGATTTTACATGTTGTACATATATATCCAATATGGGCCGCAACAGGCTATGGACAGCCCTTTTGTGGGGTGGTCTCTGCTTGAGTTCTCAGTTTCCTCTCTCACTATTTCCCCATTCATGCCTTTCAATGACTATGTCACCAGAAGTGTCAGGGGTTGTGGCAAAGTACCTTTTATTATAAAGAATGAACTCATTAAGTGATTTCACTGCTGTTTTGTCTAGCTTTCATCATGTACCCCAAACTTCCTTTCCCAAGAGTTTCCCCCACACCCTCACCCTTTTTTATCATGGCAGTTTGAAGTCAAATCAGATATTGCTACCTTTTGCCATTTGTCTCAAACTCACCCTGCTGCCTTTGAGGATGCCAGGAAAACCCTCCCTGACTGCATCATCTGGACCAAGTAAAGCTTCAGGGAAAACATGGTATGATGGTGAACACTGTGAGTGCTGATCTAGAGTACCTGACTTAACTCCCCGCTCGCTGGCTATGTGACTATGATCATGCTGTTAAACCATTTTTGCCATGGTTTGCTTATCTGTAAAATAGAAATTATTGTTGTGCTTACCTCTTTGGCTTTTTGTGAAGTTACACAGAGAATATCATAGGAGCCTGACATAGCATAGGGCTTAGTAAGTGTTTCCCATTGATGTTGTTACTATTAGACTATTCTGGGCTAACTGGCCCCTGTGCTGAGTTCTGGCATAGTTATTGCTGTCCTTTGGTTTGTACCACACCTCCCTAAGGTTCACTAATGATGCCATCACTTGCTCTTAAGTGTTTGGGGATTTTAAGGCATTTTACTAAATGCTCCCACAAGCTCTTTCTTCAAAACGAATGATTGTGTTAAATAACCTTAGATCTCTTATAACTCTAAAATTCATCCCTTTAGTAAGAAAATATTAGCTCTTTATAACTTCATAGTTGTTTACAAACTGCAAAGTACTTTATATTATTGAATTTGATCTTCACAAGTAAGAATAGCAAACATATAATTTAACAAATACAAAAACATTAAGGCTCAAAGAGTTGAGGCAGCTTGTTTAGGTTTCATGACAAGTGTCATGGAAGCAATTATTTATTTTTAAAAGGATAAAAAGAAAAACAAAATGCATTTTGGGAACTCTTAAGCCTCTTGGCTTAGTATCAGTTCTCAGCAAATGAGAGAAGGCAGATCATTTTAAATTCTCAAAAAGCAGCCAAAGTCACCAACAGTATGTGTTCATGGCCAGTGGCCAGGGGCCACCAAGATAGCTTTCACTGTAATTCTTTAGTGGAAATAAGTACATCTTCCATCCTAGCATATTGCCTTACAATCCCCTCACCAATTGTACCATGTACTTGTTATCCATGGATTTGGTAAGGAAGCCCTATTGGGCTCACAAATCCTTTAGTTCCTTTGTAATTTACATAATCCATTCAACATGAGCACAAAACAACTTGATCTGAAAGAAGGGGTAAAAGTGGGAGTGGAGGATGCCAAAACCAAAAGCAAGGGCATTAACTCATACTTTGTTTTTGAAGTGCTGATGTTTTAGGGAGACTTTCTGTGCATAGCTGATTTGGAGATTCAAAAGTCAGCTATTTAAAACTAAAAATTTGGTAATGCATGCAATACTTACATGAATCCTTAAGGGGTTAAGTTATAATTATCATTATTTTTTCATTGACTTCTGTGAGTTTGACCTGTCCAAGGCTCTTACTCTGTAAATTTGATAAATTCCAAAATTGACATTGAATTTTATTTCTAATGAAGGACTTTCATATGATTTATCTAACTTGAACGTTTAAGATAACTTACAAAGGGGAAGGGTAGGGATGATTGTCTGCCTTGTGCCAGGAAAGGGACTGAGGCTCAGAGAATTAAGTCGTATTTCAGGTTTCCAAGGTATTAAGTGTCTTGGGGGGGGATGTGACCCTACCTTCTTCTGAATCATGCCAGTCCATTTCTTTCCTTTTGGGCATCACTGCTTTCTTGTTACTCTGACTTTGTATTGTTTTTCAATGAAGGACACAGAACACAAATTCTCATGTTCCTCTTAGAACATTAATTGTTAACCTGTGTTCTTTTGAGTTCATTTGTAGAATCTTCTCTTGAAGTATTGTCTTCAACCTTTTTAAAACTGTATCTTTACAGATTGAAGATCATACTTTGACATTAAAATATAGGAAAGCTGCTTGTAGACCTTTAAAATGGAATACTTTCCAAGTTTTTTGATTGTTCTTATATTTATTTTGCCAATAAGCTTCAGGAAAGATGTCAATTTGTATTACTGTAGAAAAAAGTAAAATTGGCAGTACCTGGTATAAACGATGTTTCTGTGGTAGTTTTTTAAAAAAATAAGTGGTGAGGGTGACACAAGAAAGAGAGGTTTCACTTTGTAAGAAATCTAAGGACTTCCCAGGTGGCCACTGGTAAAGAATCTGCCTGCTAATGCAGGAGACATGGTTTGATCCCTGGGTCAGGAAGATCGCCTGGAGAAGGAAATGGCAACCCACTCCAGTATTCTGGCCTGGGAAATCCCATGGATAGAAGAGCCTGGTGGGCTACAGTCCATGGGGTCTCAATGAGTTGGACATGACTCAGTGACTTAACAACAACAGTAACTTTACTGGAGATAAAGGATTTGGTTTATAAGACCCCACCCCCAGCATCATCTGCCAAAAATAATATAAAATATATATTTTAAATATTTTAAAGAGACAGCACAAGAGCTCAAACACCACCTCCTTTCTCAATAGTTGTTTGATTCCCTGTAGTGCTTAAGGGAATCTGTGCCTATCTTAAGACTACCTACTGTTTTGACCTGTAGATGGCAGATCCAGATGATGTATGATTTGGGATTTGGGGCAGATCATCTCTAAGAGCCAAATCTCAATTTTTTTCATTCACAGTACTAGTAATCATAATTCTCTGTCTCTCATATTCTTTTTTTTTTTTTTTGAAAGTCAGATGAAAACAACTCATTTGATAACCCTTTCTAAATCAGTAAGTAATTAAAAATATCTATTTTTCCTAACATTATTTTAACATCCTTGAGCTTTAACTCAGTTAGAAATTATACATCTAGAGCAATGGCTAGTAGAATGTCCTTCAGTGATATATTTGATGTATAACATATATTGAAAAGAGAATAGCACACTGTCCCCTGAACAGAGATGTAAGGATCTAAGCCATAGTTCACTGCACCGAAATGTGCGCTGAGAAGGTTTGTGTCAGAACAGAATAGGGGACCTGACTGGCTTGGACTCAGATATTCTACTGAGAGATGATCAAGCAATTAAATAAAAGATACAGCAACTGGAAGAGTATTTCACTCTTCATTCAGGGAACACACATTCAGGGAACTTTGTAATTTTTATTATCAAGTCATCATGTTCATTGAAATGTGCCTGTTGGGTTGTTTTCATTTCCCTTTAGCTCACTGAAAGCCATACAGTGTCACGTTAGTACTTCTTTTCTGTTACTCTGGTGGGAATAGAAAGTTTAGGGACATGGCAACTACTGCAGAGAAGTATTTCCACACTTACAGGTTTAACAAACGAGGCTCTCTCCCCTCCCCTCTGCCATGTGTCTCTACAGTCCTACCATGAACGTAAGTCATGTCAACTCTATTGCAATGGCTCTCATATTCATCTGCCACCCTCTACCCACCCCCCTCCAAATTCCCTAATGATTACTAATTTGCTGAGAAGTTCTTTGTACTTCTACTAGGCAAGGAACACTCTGGAAGATTTGAATCTCCTTGCTTCCTCCTTCCATTTTCATTAAAAAGACTCTCCTTGGCTCCTCTGCTGGATCTTCAACCGCCCCTTTTCTCCCGTAGAGCACCCTTTTTCTTTCTCTCTGCCCCACAGTGTTCAGGTGCCCACCCAGCGCTCTCCCTTTTGACTTGTCTTCAGTCACGCCTCTCACAGAGTCAACGTTGAGGGACTTGCACTGGTTGTGACTCTTGGTGCTATGTCTTTCTTTGACAACTGTTGTGCCATTTATCCATAGAAAATCTTTCCAAAGGGAACACTTTCACATTCAATGGGTCCAAAAATTCCACTTATGTCTTCTCCCAAAACCTCCATTTTGATGGAAGTACCACCATATTTTATTTCCAAACTCTAAACATTGTGGTCATTGCTGAAATTTCTTGCTTTTTAAACATATTTGTGTATGGCAAAACCAATACAATATTGTAAAGTAAAAAAAAAAATTTTAATGAAAAAAAAAAAACATTTTCTTTGGAAAAAAATAAAAAATAAACATATTTGTCACCAATAGCTGATATATATATATATGTATATACATATATATATATGGTTCAAAATGACTCTCAGATTTGCTCTAGTCTCTTTATTTTCCTTGTCCTAGCTTATCCTTCTCCATATCACAATGGACTCATTGCTTTGTGTTTCTTTTCCCTTCTAGCTACATTTCCCTAACAGATTAGCCTTTGAAAAATGTTATTTTCTTTTATGGCTTTTTTTTTTTTTCTTTTGACTGTCCCATGAAATTTCCTCTCTTGGTTGACTTTTGGAGTACTCCAGTTCAGTTCAGTCCCTCAGTCATGTCCAGCTCTTCGCGAGCCCGTGGACTGCAGCACGCCAGGCCTTCCTGTCCATCACCAACTCCTGGAGTTTACCCAAACTCATGTCCATTGAGTCAGTGATGCCGTCCAACCATCTCATCCTCTGTTGTCCCCTTCTCCTCCCACCTTCAATCTTTCCGAGCATCAGGGTCTTTTCAAACGAGTCAGCTCTTTGCATCAGGTGGCCAAAGTATTGGAGTTTCAGCTTCAACATCAGTCCTTCCAATGAACAGTCAGGACTGATATCCTTTACAATACTCCAAGACCTACTTTATCCTTTAAAGTATGCCTTATCTCTGTGCCCTTTCTGTCTTTGCCCTTGTGAGGCTGGTGGTTCCATGCTAATTTTCATTATGTCTTTCTTGCTACCTGAAGCAACCTCATCCCTCAGCTGATCAGTCTCCCTATTTTTTAAAAGCCCAATTCATACCTTCTGATACTGCCAGCTCATCCCAGTCTGTCCCTTCTTTGCATCATGACTCTAGTGACTAGGTGTAGTGTAGTAATGTTAACCTAGGGTTTAATGCCAGGAAGCTCTGGTCTATTGCTTATCAGTTGTGTTATCAGTTACTTTCACATGAAAAATGGGAATAATCACAGATATTTTGAGGACTGACCAGGATAAAGAATATAGAGTCTCTAGTATTATGTGGTTCACAGTAAAGGCTACAATGAATCAGTTAATGGATCAGTTAATTAGGTTTCATTTTCCTGCCAGTGAATATATGGCCTGCTTGTAGACTGATATAACTATATCATGTGTCTCCAAACTCTATATCATAGAGCCAGAATCAAGCTATGACGTGGGAGAGACCTGTAGAAATCAGTTAACATCATAATTTGTAGAGCCTCATCTTTGAAAAGATCAAAATCCATAATCTCTCCTGTGATGAGGAAAGGGGCACCCAGATTTCTTAGATCAATGCCCAAGGTGACACAGTTAAGAGCAGTGGCCTCAACCCCTATGCCAGATGGGGGTTTCTGGACTCACAGATTTGAAAGCTATCTATTATCCTCTTGTTTATTTCCCTTTTAGAAACTGTCTGAAGTCTGGATCTCTGCTCATATCCCCATGTCACTCATAGTCTTTATCTCATTGAGGAACACTTGGTTGATATTTGTGGATTGATTGAATCATTTTTTGACTTGGCAATAAGGATTTTCTGGAAACCTCTATGGAGTATGTATTACACATGGGCTTATCACTGTTTTGATGCTGTTGCAAACACTCAGAGGGTCCAGTAAGTTTGCTTCTGTGCACTGGCTCAGTGCGGTAGGGGAAGGAAATGGGAGAGGAAGTTATATACATCTTGAGCAAATCAAGCTTTTCTATTTTTAGTCCTTGCTACTGTTTGGAAAGTACAGCCCTGTTCATGGTAGTCTGGCTTGTGTTTCCTTTAGTGCCATTTCAAAAAAGGGAAAAAAAATATGGGAATTTTTTGTAGTGAAAATAGTTCCTCAGAGTAGTCACATTAGTTCCTTCTTTTTCTCTTGATGAAACCTCAAACCCACTAGGCACAGATTCCTCAACCTCAACTATGCATGTCAAAGGCTCATGAAGAGGAGGAGAGTGGAGTCAGCGGAACCAAGGCAGGCAAACTATGCCTGGTACCTGAGAGCCAGGGCAGAGAAGGCAGGGGAGGGAGGGGGACCCCTTCCATCAGTGGAGTCTTGGTCTGCCACTCTGGAGATAGCTGAACTCTGAACTACATAGATAAAGAGACATCTAGTGTTACAGCCCTTTGCTTAAGCAGTTCCTTCTGCCTGAGTGTCTCTCTGTCTTTCCCTGTGTGCCTTACAGCCACTCACCAAATTATAGTAAGTGAATTACCTCTTTTTAGTTGTTTTTATGGCAGTTTGGGGATTTTCCTAATCTGAGGCAATACTAGGTACCATTAGGGAATGATAAAGAACTTTATGAAAGAGAATAAAATTACCTTGTCTCTATTAGATGGAGTTCTATAATATAGCAAGCCTTGACTGGTCAGAAGTGGCCGTAGGAGGATGACTTGGAGCTGACTGCAAGAGTCTAGCAAAGCAGACCAGAGCCTGAATTGGGATGATGGTCATGACCATGGTGAAGAGGGGCTAGAGTCCAGAGCTATTTGAGAAGAGAGGAAATGGAAGGGTCCAAGATGTTTGCGGGATCCTGATTTTCTTTAGGAAAGAGATTTGCTTCCTACCCTAATTTTTGCCAAATAGGAAATTCCTTTAAAAAATCAGAACTGTGAGGCAAGTGTAATGTGAACTTTACTAGAGGAAACGTGGATACCACTGAGCAAATACTACCCCTCATTAATGAGAGAGACTACAGTCTCCAGACAGAAACAGCTCTGCTCAGATAAAACTGTGACAGTAGGGTAAGAATAATACACCACTATAATGAATGCTAATTTGTGGATGTTGTTGCAGTATTGTTGTCATTGTTTTTTAATCGAATATGTATTAAGCTTCAACAGGGTGGTATGAATAATGCCAACTTGTAGTTGATTTGAATGCAGAGTTCCAAAGAATAGCAAGGAGAGATAAGAATACCTTTCTCAGTGATCAATGCAAAGAAATAGAGGAAAACAATAGCATGGGAAGGACTAGAGATCGCTTCAAGAAAATTAGAGATACCAAGGGAACATTTCATGCAAAGACAAGCACAATAAAGGACAGAAATGGTATGGATGGACCTAAGAGAAGCAGAAGATATTAAGAGGAGATGGCAAGAGTACACAGAAGAACCGTACAAAAAAGATCTTTACGATCCAGATAATCACGATGGTGTGATTACTCACTGAGAACCAGGCATCCTGGAATGCGAAGTCAAGTGGGCCTTAGGAAGCATCACTAGGAACAAAACTAGTGGAGGTGATGGAATCCCAGTTGAGCTATTTCAAACCCTAAAAGATGATGCTGTGAAAGTGCTGTACTCAATATACCAGCAAGTTTGGAAAACTCAGCAGTGGCCACAGGACTGGAAAAGGTCAGTTTTCATTCCAATCCCTAAAAAAGGCAATGCCAAAGAATGCTCAAACTACCATACAATTGCACTTATCTCACACTCTAGCAATGTAATGCTCAAAATTCTCCAAGCCAGGCTTCAAGAATACGTGAACTGTGAACTTCGAGATATTCAAGCTGGGTTTAGAAAAGGCAGGGGAACCAGAGATCAAATTGCTAACATCTGTTGGCTCATCGAAAAAACAAGAGTTCCAGAAAAACGTCTACTTCTGCCTTATTGACTATACCAAAGCCTTTGACAATGTGCATCACCAGAAACTGTGGAAAATTCTGAAAGAGGTGGGAATACCAGACCAACTTACCTGCCTCCTGAGAAATCTGTATGCAGGTCAGGAAGCAACAGTTAGAACTGGACATGGAACAACAGACTGGTTCCAAATTGGGAAAGAAGTACATCAAGGCTGTATAATGTCACCCTGCTTATTTAACATATATGCAGAGTACATCATGAGAAACGCTGGACTGGAAGAAACACAAGCTGGAATCAAGATTGCCAGGAGAAATATCAATAACCTCAGATATGCAGATGACACCACCCTTATGGCAGAAAGTAAAGAAGAACTAAAGAGCCTTATGATGAAAGTGAAAGAGGAGAGTGAAAAAGTTGGCTTAAAGCTCAACATTCAGAAAACTAAGATCATGGCATCTGGTCCCATCACTTCATGGGTAATAGATGGGGAAACAGTGGAAACAGTGTCAGACTTTATTTTGGGGGGCTCCAAAATCACTGCAGATGGTGACTGCAGCCATGAAATTAAAAGACACTTGCTCCTTGGAAGAAAGGTTATGACTAACCTAGACAGCATATTAAAAAGCAGAGACATTACTTTGCCAACAAAGGCCCATTTAGTCAAGGCTATGGTTTTTCAAGTGGTCATGTATGGATGTGAGAGTTGGACTTTAAAGAAAATTGAGCACTGAAGAATTGATGCTTTTGAACTGTGGTGTTAGAGAAGACTCTTGAGAGCCCCTTGGACAGCAACGAGATCCATCTAGTCCATCCTAAAGGAAATCAGTCCTGAATGTTCGTTGGAAGGACTGATGATGAAGCTGAAACTCCAATATTTGGCCACTTGATGCGAAGAACTGACTCTTTGAAAAGACTGTGATGCTGGGAAAAATTGAAGGTGGGAGGAGAAGGGGACGACAGAGGATGAGATGGTTGGATGGCATCACAGACTCAATGGACATGAGTTTGAGTAAGCTCCAGGAGTTGGTGATGGACAGGGAGGCCTGGCATGCTGCAGTCCATGGGGTCGCAAAGAGTTGGACTCGACTGAGGGACTAAACTGAACTGTACTGAACAGTTAATTGATTTATCAGGACACTTGGAAGACTTTTATAAACACCGGTAAATGGAAGCTCACAGAACCCCTTTGAGGTGGTAAATCCAAATGCCATTTCCACAGAGGCGGACAAGTGAAGTGGGTTGTATTTGCTCTGTTGGCACTGTTGGTGAGAATAGGAGCTATCGAAGGAGAGAATAGTTGTTTGTCTGTGCCCAGGAATTGGGTTAGAATACAGTAGTAAAGAGTTCTCCATCAGTGTGTTCCAAGTTGTGGGATTTTAATTAAATCATTCTAGGTATTGTCAACACTTGCATTTTCAACTGATGACCAGATTCTAGGCCAACAGATTTCTAACTTAGGGGTAGGGGTTGCAAAGTTCTTTGTTAAATGCAGATCAAGAGGCTCTGCTCCCAAAGGTTCTGATTTGGTAAATCTGTGAGGGGCCCTAAAGGTTTTCCTTTGTAATGGGCATCTGAGGTGCTCTTGTCCTCAGAGGAGGTTCAGTGTCCCTTCAGAACCTCAGCCTTTTCCTTCTTGTAGTTTCTGTCTTTTGCCACCAAAATCTAGCCTCTTCCTGAGACCAAGACTTGTGATTTAGTATCTGTAGAGTCTCCTACCACTTGCTTAGTAAAATCCTGCAATGCACTTATTTCCAAAGACGCTACGAGCCACCCTGATGGAAGACCCACTGTACCGCTAGCAACCTACAGGACACGTCGCTCCTGAGACCTTAGCCCCCCTGGTATTCAAAGTATGCCCGTGGGATTCATAGTCTTCTATTTCACAGGTGGGAACTAAAAACCAAGAGGGGATGTGTGTTGGTGAGCTATCTCAGTACTTTAAACCCTTTTGATTGAAATCCAGGTTGGGGCCTGGATTCCACTTTGAATCACAACTGGGGTCAGATCCTTGGCAACTGTATTAAGTGGAATGTATCAGAAAGAAAAAAGTTCACAGTGCAACAGGCAAGAGGAGGGCAGGAACAGTAGAAATGACAAATTCAATTTTTCATTATTTCTCTGTTATTTCTCATGGTTCTTTAACATAGGCTAAGTATTGAACCATTGCTAAGCAAATAGTAACCATTTGATGATTGTTTGACTCTGAATATTCTATGAAAAGGAAACATTTCTCAGGAAAGCCTGAAAAGAGATGTGAGCAGAGTCGTAGCATGGAGGAAGGCTTTGTTAGTGGAGATGAGAACCGCAAGGCTTCAGATAGAATCATCTTTGCCTCTTTTGACTTTTTTAGCTTCTGTCTGGCGGTAAAAACTGGCTTTTCATAGCACTTGTTAATTTGTGTTCTTGAGGTAGAAGACAGAAATATTTGTTGTCTCATGGACTCACATTCATTCCTGATTAAAGTGAATTCAACTTTCTTCTGTGGTCCCATACTCACTTTTTATCAATGGCAACCTTTTCATGAAAATAAGAGTTCCTCTTTGGAGCAGCATTAATGTAAACTGTCTGTGCACAGCCTAAAATATATGTTATTCATACCGTGTGTTTGTTCCCACATCAGCACTAAGTCCCAAGATACAATTACCCTGCCCACTCTCTCCTTCCGTCATGAGGACTGTGTTTATTCTTTGGATAGCTGTACGCTGGATACCAGCCAAGCTTCTTCTATGCCTTGGTTTGCACACCTGCATAATGTGACCACAGCTGACCCTCTGAGTCTGACCCTCCTCTATTTTTACCTTAAAGAACACTTGCGTTTGCCAAATGCTGGTACACATTGCTTTGCAGTGTTCCTTCTATATATCTTTATACTCACATGGTAAATATCTTAGATACTTTTTCTGCATCTAAGATCTGCCCAATTTTCACTGCATTCTCTTTCTGTTGTTTGCCTTAGCATCTTGTGTTTCACATAGTTTGATACTTACCTGCCTGTAGTTTGCTCTATAATATGGTGACTTGTGGACATACTAACTCCTTAATGCAGCTATAGGCATTTGGAAGGCAGGGAACCAATGATTTTCCTTTTTTGTTTTTTCAGTCCTGTCATTCATATCAGTGTGTATTGAATATTTGATAAATATTTATTGAAAACTGCACAAAAACTGTGCTAAATGGGGAGACAGAAAGCGAGAGAGAGAACTGGAGCTTGGTTTTTCCCTGTAGCTGCAGCTGTGACCTTACTCATGGTAACCTAATAGGCCCCTAGAATCTCCGTTTCATGTTTGAAGGGATGGCCTTTCCCCATTAACATTTCCAGCCTGGTGTCATGGAAAGTGCAAGAGTTAGAGCTCTGGGGCTCAATGTTTGGGTCCCTAATTCATTTTTTTTTTTTCTGCCTGAGTGACTTAGAAAACTGTTTTTCTCTGACCTTCAGCATCCTTTTTTATTTTTTGTAAAATAGGAATAATATCTGCTCATCTTTAGGATTGCTGGGACGATCGAATGAGAAAATATTTATAAAAGTGCTTTTCTAAACTTAGGCAGTTCTCTGTTGATAATGGCGGTGTAGAGGGAGCTGTGATTTGCTTTTCACGTGTTCCCAGCGGTAACCACGTCCCAGGCTGTGGACAGTGGACTGGGTAACCGGCCAACGATGCTGCTGGTTCCTCTTGGAACAGGGAGTTTGACTGAGAGAGTGATGAACAGATCCTAAATAATCAGTAGAGAATTGATGTATCTTTGATTGTTAGAAAACACGATTCCTGCCATTTCAGGTAATTTCCCCCATAACTTTTCCGTTCTAAGCCTCTGAGATAAGACTTGATGTGTGTTTCATCTTTTTCCCTTCTGCCTGCTTGCTAAGGTGCTGTCGTTCTCACCTGTCTTTTTCCATTTCCATGAGTCAGCTAGTGACTGTGACAACAATACAGCCGAATGCAGCTTCCTTTCTGAAGCTGTTATCAGTAACCCTATTTTTGAAACGAGGGTTTTAAATTGTATCTTGTTAGTATCTGCCCTATATCTTCTGTATTTTCAGCTACTGAAGTGCACTTACACTAAATAGAAACAGAGTAATTTGGTTCCAGTAAGTGGCTCTAAGGGAAAAAACCAACAACGATGAAAAACTTTAAAATACTTATAATGTTAGGGAGGTTGTATTTATATGAATGTGTGACAATAACAGAACTTCTCAGTAAAAGAGAAAATGAAGATCAAATCTATACCCATCATTTTTGCTGTTGAGAAAACACAAGCTTAGAAAGGGCAGGCAGTTTGCCCAGGGTCACCCTACTGAATTAAGACAGAACTGAGACAAAGTGTCTGGTTTGCTGTTTCTCTGTTCTCCTTGTCTACACATGTACCTCCTGATTCACTAAAGGGATTTCTGTGGTTGCACTGGGTGGATAATGTGTCACTTTTCTGGATCAACATTTCCCAATACTCAATCAACTTCTGACATTAGGGCACTTAAAAGCTTCTTAGGAGAAACTTGCAATACCGTCTTCATTTACTTGACAGTGAGTTCTGAGTGGGAGGACTGGAACAAGGAAGCATTGATTCAGATCTCCCTGCCCCGTCCTCATCACTTGGTTGGTTGACTAGTAGCAAATCACTTGCGCTTTCTGGTTCTTTGTTTCCTTTTTGGTTTGATTATGGTATCCTAATAGGTCTTAGCTGAGGTTCTTCCTGTCTCCAATGTCTATGAATCTGAGTGTCTCCATCCATTCTGATGTTTCTCTTCTAGGAATTTCTGCAGCACTG
>NW_011494905.1:3822264-3832323 GCF_000754665.1 Bison bison bison
TCTGCAGCACTGGTTGACATCTGTGTGTCCATATTGCGTTCTCAAGTGGTTGGAGGATGGACTCTTCTCTTTGCTTAATTTTGTTGATCCTGTCCCACCAGTGATACTGGAAGTCCTTGGACAGTGCCTGTGCTCCTCTCATCCCCAAAGTTTCCTCATCTGGAAGATGGGACCAGGGTAACTTTCTGCATGTTTCATAGGTTCCTGAGAGGAACACTTGAAACAATGCATAAAAATATTTTCTTTAGAAAAGATGTTTCACAGTATAAGGTACTCAGGTTTTAGACTGATTTCAGTCCCTTCACTGAAGTACTATCCCCAACATCTAAATCATTTCTTTGGAGGCATTTTATTGTATTTAAGTGAAAATGTAGGAATAACTGCTTAAATTTCCCTTCGAATTCTAATATTAATGAGCCTAAGTTACTTTTTATATTCTAATCATCTATAATCTATTTACAATTTCCCAAACGTCCTTTATCTGGAAGACCTGACTTATAGTGTTTAGCACATAGAATCCGAGTCAGGAAGGTTTAAAGGAATTTCTCACCCCCCTTATCTGCTTAGCCCTTGGCTTTATAGCTTTGCCCACTTGACATGGAATGCTTGACACAGGAGCTGAACACTTTCCTTGGATTTCAATTTTGGCAACGTTTTGAAGAGTCTTGAAAGAAATCAAGGATAAAAGTTGTGAGGATGATGAACCGATATATAAAATTAACATCACATTTCTAACTATTTAGATAGTTCAGTCCAGTCGTTCAATCATGTCCGACTCTTAGAAACCCTATGGATTGCAGCACGTCAGGCCTCCCTATCCATCACCAACTCCTGGAGTTTACTCAAACTCATGTCTATTGAGTCTGTGATGCCAGCCAACCATCTCATCCTCTGTGTCTCCTTTTCTTCCCACCTTCAGTCTTTCCCAGCATCAAGGTCTTTTCAAATGACTTAGTTCTTCACATCAGGTGGCCAAAGTATTGGAGTTTCATCTGCAACATCAATCCTTCCAATGAATATTCAGGAATCATTTCCTTTAGGATGGGTTGGTTGGATTTCCTTGCAGTCCAAGGGACTCTCAGAATCTTCTCCAACACCACAGCTCAAATGCATCAATTTTTGAGCACTCAGCCTTCTTTATAGTCCAACTCTCACATCCATACCTGACTACTGGAAAAACCATAGCCTTGACTAAATGGGGATTTGGTGGTGAAGCAATGTCTCTGCTTTTTAATATGCTGTCTGGTTTGGTCGTAACTTTTCTTCCAAGGAGTAAGTGTCTTTTAATTTCATGGCTGCAGTCACCATCTGCAGTGATTTTGGAGCCCCCCAAAATAAAGGCTGACACTGTTTCCACTGTTTCCCCATCTATTTGCCATGAAGTGATGGGACCAGATGCCATGATCTTAGTTTTCTGAATGTTGAGCTTTAAGCAAACTTTTTCACTCTCCTCTTTCACTTTCATCAAGAGGCTTTTTAGTTCCTCTTCACTTTCTGCCATAAGGGTGGTGTCATCTGCATATCTGAGGTTATTGATATTTCTCCTGGCAATCTTGATTCCAGCTTGTGCTTCATCCAGCCTGGCATTTTGCATAATATACTCTGCATATAAGTTAAATAAGCAGAGTGACAATATACAGCTTTGAGGTACTCCTTTTGCTATTGGAACCAGTCTGTTGTTCCGTGTCCAGTTCTAACTGTTGCTTCCTGACCTGCATACAGATTTCTCATTAGGCAGGTCAGGTGGTCTGGTATTTCCATCTCTTTCAGAATTTTCCACAGTTTATTGTGACCCACACAGTCAAAGGCTTTGGCATAGTCAATAAAGCAGAGATAGATATTTTTCTGGAACTCTCTTGTTTTTTCAGTGATCCAGCAGATGTTGGCAGTTTGATCTCTGGTTTGTCTGCCTTTTCTAAATCCAGCTTGAACATCTGGAAGTTCATGGTTCACATATTGTTGAAGCCTGGCTTGGAGAATTTTGAGCATTACTTTACTAACGTGTGAGATGAGTGCAGTGCTTGAGCATTCTTTGGCATTGCCTTTCTTAAGGACTTCCCTGGTGGCTCAGATGGTAAAGTGTCTGCCTATAATGTGGAAGACCTGGGTTCAATCCCTGGGTCAGAAAGATCTCCTGGAGAAGGAAATGGCAACCCACTCCAGTATTCTTGCCTAGAAAATCCCATGGACAGAGGAACCTGAGAGGCTACAGTCCATGGGGTCGCAAAGAGTCAGACATGACTGAGCAACTTCACTTCATTCACTTCTTAGGGTTTGGAATGAAAACTGACCTTTTCCAGTCCTGTGGCCACTGCTGAGTTTTCCAAATTTGCTGGCATATTGAGTGCAGTACTTTCACAGCATCATCTTTTAGGATTTCAAATAGCTCAACTGGAATTCCATCACCTCCACTAATTTTGTTCGTAGTGATGCTTCCTAAGGCCCACTTGACTTCACATTCCAAGATGTCTGGCTCTAGGTGAGTGATCACACAATCGTGATTATCTGGGTCGTGAGGATCTATTTTGAATAGTTCTTCTGTGTATTCTTGCCACCTCTTCGTAATATCTTCTGCTTCTGTTAGGTCCCTACCATTTCTGTCCTTTATTGAGCCCATCTTTGTAAGAAATGTTCCCTCGGTACTCTCATTATCTTGAAGAGATCTGTAGTCTTTCCCATTTTATTGTTTTTCTCTATTTCTTTGCACTAATCACTGAGGAAGGCTTTCTTATCTCTCCTTGCTATTCTTTGGAACTCTGCATTCAAATGGGTATATCTTTTCTTTTCTTCTTTGCTTTTGCTCTTTTCACAGCTATTTGTAAGGCCTCCTCAGACATCCATTTTGCTTTTCTGCATTTCTTTTTCTTGGGGATGGTCTTGATCCCTGTCTCCTGTACAATGTCATGAACCTCCATCCATAGTTCATCAGGCACTCTGTTTATCAGATCTCATCCCTTAAATCTATTTCTCACTTCCACTGTATACTCGTTAGGGATTTGATTTATGTCATACCTGAATGAGCCAGTGATTTTCCCTACTTTCTTTAATTTAAGTCTGAATTTGGCAATAAGGAGTTCATGATCTGAGCCACAGTCAGCTCCCGGTCTTGTTTTTGCTGACTGTATAAAGCTTCTCCATCTTTGGCTACAAGGAATATAATCAATCTGATTTCGTTGTTGACCATCTGGTGATGTCCATGTGTAGAGTCCTCTCTTGTGTTGTTGGAAGAGGGTGTGATATTTACTTCTGGTTATTTCTGTTGCATTGTTGGGGAACGGGAGAAAATGGTTTCTGGAATATTTCATGCCTTAGCTCATTGTCCCAAGGCATTTGCATTGTACCCAAATGCAAAAGTATCTTCCATGAAATTTTAAAACAAAATTAATAATATAAATATCTGGTATAATCTTTTATCTACTGCATGCTGCAAAAGGGACAAAAAATATTTCATCTGTCTGTCTGTTTCATTGGCATTGAAATGGCAAGCTACTCCACTATTCTTGCCTGGAAGAATTCCCTGGAGAAAGGAAGCTGGTGAGCTATAGTCCCTGGGGTCACAAAGAGTTGGATACTATTGAGCTACTGAGCACACACACATTTGTTTCACAAGTTCGAATGATGATTGTTCTTCTTCCCCCTCCACCCTCAAGTATTGTTTCCTTAATGGCAAATCCCAGGTGGCACTATTGGTAATAAACCCTCCTGACAATCAAAGAGACTTAAGAGATGAAGGTTTGATCCCTCATTCAGGAAGATCTCCTGGAGAAAGACATGGTAACCCACTCTTGTATTCTTCCTTGGAGAATCCCATGGGCAGAGGAGCCTAGCGGGCTATAGTCCATAAGGTCTCAAAGAGTCAGACATGACCGAAGCAGTGACTTAGCATGCATGAAATGGCGAGTCAAACTTGTTTTTTCTCTACCTTTTAAAACTACTTCTACTTGTTTTATTTTGTGTTTATTGTATTAGGCAAAGCATTCCTGGGAAAGTTTCCATGATATTATATGATGATACCTTTATAGTTGTTCAAGTAGATGTATCTCCTTTTTACACATGCACACATATTTGTGTGTACACAGAAAGTACCAAGAAGGTAGCTTGGTATAGTGTTCACTAAACCATGTGTGTGGACTGATTGGCAAGGTGGCTCCTCCGAGGATCCCACTTATTCCTCTCTAGCTTGCCCAGAGGGAGAAGGCAATGGCACCCCACTCCAGTACTGTTGCCTGGAAAATCCCTACGGAAGAGCCTGGTAGGCTTCAGTCCATGGGGTCACACAGAGTCGGTCACGACTGAAGCGACTTAGCAGCTTGCCCAGAAAATCTGCAGTGGTGATTTTCCAACTTTTGTAGAACTGCTTCAGGAGACATCACTAGAGGCAATGGGAAAAACCCGGTGGGTGGAGCGCTGCACTTCTCTGCTTGTACTTGAACCAGAGCAGCTCTGTTTTTAATCTGTTTTAAATAATGGGGTTTGGTGTGTGATTTCATTTTTGCCATAGGGTTCTGCTGCTTATAAAAGGCCTGCCAAATGTCTCTTTTACTGCCAAATAATTAATCTTATTATCAATGGGTCGGTACTGTAAGTATTTTTCTATGTTCTTATATAGCTATTGTCATACATATTGACCTTTATTTTAATTTTAAGGGACTAGTAAAAGAGTACATTCTCAATATTACTTTTATTTTATAAAGATTAGAATTCAGTAGAAATAATTCCATGAGCAGATAATACAATGACAAGGTGTTTTTGGGTTTTTGCTGTTGCTGTTGTTCATTTGCTTGCTTGTTTTTGACTGTTTGTATGTTTTGCCTTCTTATCTGAAGAGAGCAGTGAACACAGGGGCCTTACTCAGCCACAGAACACTTTATCCATGTCCCTGTCCTTTCTGACATTTCAGTTGACTTACATTGTGAGTGGGCCTAACTCTGGTGAGTTTGGGTCTGACTGCAAGCAGTCAGTGAAGACAGTGGCACGCAAGCTATGAAATGTCATTTTAGACTCATGCAATGTGAGAGCTTACAAAAAAATAAAAGAGGACCTGGAAGGTTCATACCCTTCATTTTACAGAAGTGAAAATTGAGTTTCAGAAAGGAAAAGTGACTGCCCGCTGGTGTCACACAAGTAGACCTGACTCCTTACTGTCATCCCTGTGAATGAGCTCATGGTGGCTGCTTCAATAATGCTGATGGTGGGATTGAGGCCACTGGAGTATTTACATATAAAGAGTTCATCATTAGGATCCAGGTGGATGAGATCTGGCACTGGAAAGCTCAGGCTTAGGGCCATATCTCTCTCCTTTTGTTCTTCCCTTCCATTCTTCCTCTGATCCTTCATGTTTTTATTATTTGCATGCCCATTCATCCCCTCCCTCTGATAATTACATCTCAGCTTCTTATATGTTCTGATTATTAGCCACACACATGATCCTTTGTGTTTATCATAACTAAAGTTCATCCTCATGGCAGTTTTGTCACATGTTGCTTGGTTAGAAGGAGGTTTATTGCCTCGCTTATCTTTTTGTCACAGGCCAAAGGTGAGATTGCCAGCCTGGTTGTGGACAGGCTGTCCAGCCTTGCTTCCGTGGGTCATAATGTTGAGAGATAGAGGCTCATGGTCCAGAACATGGCTCTTTGGCAACAGCAGCTAAGGTCAACAGTGTTTCCTTTAAAGAGATATTATTATCAATGCTGATTGAGTGTGCTAGGACTGAAGAAGATGAGATGAAAGGGAATAGAGAGGAAAAACTTGAGGCAGGTGTCAAGCCTAGCGCTGAGGTTTCATCTTGACGTTTGTTGCTTCGAGTATACTAGAACCATGAAGATCTCTTTGGTCCCTGTTGTTCCCTTACTTTCTGTCTATTCATTGCCATACTCTCAGTTGCCAAGCTAGTATTCTTGTTTGAATTGTGAAGAGGTTGTCTCTGTTTCAAATGTTAAGTGTTTGCACCAGAAAATGACTTTTTATGGCACCTTTTCCCCCCTGTCCTTAACCTGTAGGGTAGATGACTCTTATTACATAATAGTGCGACTCAAGTTTTACCCTAGTTTTGCACATTAGAAAAGTTGGATTGTATTTCTATCAATCATTGGATAATAAGCTTCTTAGGGAAGGTTTTTGTTGTTGCTGTTTAAATCTCTGTCTTTCCATGTGGTTTTAGAGAGTCCTAGAGAACACGGTATATTTGATATCACTAGGCAAATGTGAAAGTCGTATTTTCTGGTAAACGATAACCTTCTTGAGGTTGGGGATCATGCCTTTCTTAGACTGCTTGCTACTTAGTACAGTGATCTCCTAGAGCAGTGCAGGAGAAGAGACATTCACGTGAACCAACAATGACTTACCCTATGAACATCGCTATTGGAGAGAATTCGACGGAGAAGAGTCAGTTATCATATAAGCTAGGTTACCGATGATGAATTCTGAAAGAGAGTATATACAAGAAGATAGATGGGCTTTTGGAAACGTAACTTCAATTTAGTGAATGTGAAGAAGAATGCACAACCATCAAAGCATTTCTTTCCCTCCCAACATTTTATGTCAAATTCAATAATGTGACATTTCTATTAGATAAAATAGGTCATATTTTCTGCTGAATGGAAAACCACTAGACCATTCAGATATGACCTAAATCAAATCTCTAAAAATTATACAGTGGAGGTGAGAAATAGATTTAAGGGACTAGATCTGATAAACAGAGTGCCTGATGAACTACGGATGGAGGTTCATGATATTGTACAGGAAACAAGGATCAAGACTATCTCCAAGAAAAAGAAATGCAAAAAAGCAAAATGGCTGTCTGAAGAGGCCTTACAAATAGCTGAGAAAAGAAGAGAAGCAAAAAGCGAAGGAGAAAAGGAAAGATATACCCATTTGAATGCAGAGTTCCAAAGAATAGCAAGGAGAGATAAGAAAGCCTTCCTCAGTGATCAGTGCAAAGAAATAGAGGAAAACAATAGAATGGGAAAGACTAGAGATCTCTTCAAGAAAATTAGAGATACCAAGGGAACATTTCTTGCAAAGATGGGCTCAATAAAGGACAGAAATGGTAGGGACCTAACAGAAGCAGAAGATATTAAGAAGGGGTGGCAAGAATACACAGAAAAACTATTCAAAAAAGGTCTTCATGACCCAAATAATGACGACGGTGTGGTCACTCACCTAGAACCAGACATCTTGGAATGTGAGGTCAAGTGGGCCTTAGGAAGCATCACTACGAACAAAGCTAGTGGAGGTGATGGAATTCCAGTTGAGCTATTTGAAATCCTAAAAGATGATGCTGTGAAAGTACTGCACTCAATATGCCAGCAAATGTGGAAAACTCAGCAGTCGCTGAGAAAAGGTCAGTTTTCATTCCAATCCCAAAGAAAGGCAAAGCCAAAGAATGCTCAAACTGCCACACAATTGCACTCATCTCACACACTAGTAAAGAAATACTCAAAATTCTCCAAGCCAGGTTTCAACAATATGTGAACTGTGAACCTTCACATGTCCAAGCTGGTTTTAGAAAAGGCAGAGGAACCAGAGATCAAATTGCCAACATCCATTGAATCATCAAAAAAGCAAGAGAGGTCCAGAAAAACATCTATTTCTGGTTTATTGACTATACCAAAGCCTTTGACCATGTGCATCACCAGAAACTGTGGAAAATTCTGAAAGAGATGGGAATATCAGACCACCTGACCTGCCTCCTGAGAATTCTGTATACAGGTCAGGAAGCAACAGTTAGAACTGGACATGGAACAACAGACTGGTTCCAAATAAGGAAAAGAGTACGTCAAAGCTGTATGTTGTCACCCTGCTTATTTAACTTATATTCAGAGTACATCAGGAGAAACGCTGGGCTCGTTGAAGCACAAGCTGGAATCAACATTGCCAGGAGAAATATCAGTAACCTCAAATATGCGATGACACTACCCTTATGGCAGAAAGTGAAGAATTAAAGGGCCTCTAATGAAAGTGAAAGAGGAGAGTGAAAAAGTTGGCTTAAAGCTCAACATTCAGAAAACTAAGATCATGGCATCTGGTCCCATTACTTCATGGCAAATAGATGGGGAAACAGTGGAAACAGTGGCAGACTCTTTCTTGGCCAGGGGTCACTCCAAAATCACTACAGATGGTAACTGTAGCTATGATATTAAAAGACACTTACTCCTTGGAAGGAAAGTTATGACCAACTTAGACAATGTATTTGAAGAAGGCAATGGCAACCCACTCCAGTACTCTTGCCTGGAAAATCCCATGGACAAAGGAGACTGGTAAGCTGCAGTCCATGGGGTCGTTGAGGGTCGGACATGACTGAGCAACTTCACTTTCACTTTTCATTTTCATGCATTGGAGAAGGAAATGGCAACCCACTCCAGTGTTCTTGCCTTGAGAATCCCAGGGGCGTGACAGCCTGGTGGGCTGACGTCTATGGGGTCGCACAGAGTCGGACATGACTGAAGTGACTTAGCAGTGGCAGCAGACAACGTATTAAAATGCAGAGACATTTGCCAACAAATGTCCATCTAGTCAAGGATGTGGTTTTTCCAGTAGTCATGTATGGATGTGAGAATTGGACTATAACAAAAGCTCAGCATCGAAGCATTGATGCTTTTGAACTGTGTTGGAGAAGACTCTTGAAGAGTCCCTTGGACTGCAAGGAGATCCAAAGAGTCCATCCTAAAGGAGATCAGTCCTGAGTGTTCATTGAGAGGAGTGATGTTGAAGGTGAAACTCCAATGCTTTGGCCACCTGATGCAAAGAACTAACTCATTGGAAAAGACCCTGATGCTGGGAAGGATAGAAGGCAGGAGGAGAAGGGGACGACAGAGGATGAGATAGTTGGATGGGATAACCAGCTCAATGGACATGAGTTTGGGTAAACTCTGGGAGTTGGTGATGGACAGGGAGGCCTGGCATGGTGTAGTTCATGGGGTTGCAGAGTCTGACATGATTGAGCTACTGAAGTGAACTAATGTGGGATTATATTAAGAAGCTATGGCGCCATTTCCATTTTATTTTGATCCAGATTTCTCTTACTCATAATTTGGATTGGCTATAGGCATTTTCATGCAGCATTAGCCATATAAAATACACACTCTTTGCTCTTTCAAATGTTCATTGTATTGGAAATATGCTTAGAGCAGTAGTTCTTAAAATGCAGCCCTCACATCAGCACCATCAGTGTCACTTGGGAAGAACTTGTTAGAAATATAAGTTCTTGGTCCTCATCCAAGATATACAGATTCAGGAACTCTCAAGTTGGATCCAGTCATCTGTGTTTTATCAAGCTCTCTGGGTTGTTCTATACAGGCTTTGAGAAACGTTTGAGAAACACTGATCCAGAATTATGTTCTTCACTGCTAATTTCTAGCACCATTCCATGTTAAGAAGCATAGGCACCCCATCTCATTGAAGTCCCTAGCAGATGATTTTTATTTCGAATCAAAATGCTTTTAAAAGTTAAAAACTCAGTTGATTCACCATGTCAGCCAATGAGACTGTGATTAAGGTAGTACTTGAATACTTAAGATTTCACAATTTGTATGGAAATACAAAAAACCTCGAATAGCCAAAGCTATCTTGAGAAAGAAGAATGGAACTGGAGGAATCAACCTACCTGACTTCAGGCTCTACTACAAAGCCACAGTTATCAAGACAGTATGGTACTGGCACAAAGACAGAAATATTGATCAATGGAATAAAATAGAAAGCCCAGAGATAAATCCATGCACATATGGACACCTTATCTTTGACAAAGGGGGCAAGAATATACAATGGATTAAAGACAATCTCTTTAACAAGTGGTGCTGGGAAATCTGGTCAACCACTTGTAAAAGAATGAAACTGGACCACTTTCTAACACCATACACAAAAATAAACTCAAAATGGATTAAAGATCTAAACGTAAGACCAGAAACTATAAAACTCCTAGAGGAGAACATAGGCAAAACACTCTCTGACATACATCACAGCAGGATCCTCTATGACCCACCTCCCAGAATATTGGAAATAAAAGCAAAAATAAACAAATGGGACCTAATTAACCTTAAAAGCTTCTGCACATCAAAGGAA
>NW_011494905.1:3832840-3836241 GCF_000754665.1 Bison bison bison
TTGAATCAGTTCTAATGAGGTGGATGAAACTGGAGCCTATTATACAGAGTGAAGTAAGCCAGAAGGAAAAACATAAATACAGTATACTAACTCATATATATGGAATTTAGAAAGATGGTAACAATAACTCTGTATACGAGACAGCAAAAGAGACACTGATGTATAGAACAGTCTTATGGACTCTGTGGGAGAGGGAGAGGGTGGGAAGATTTGGAAGAATGGCATTGAAACATGTAAAATATCATGTAGGAAACGAGTTGCCAGTCCAGGTTCGATGCACGATGCTGGATGCTTGGGGCTGGTGCACTGGGACGACCCAGAGGGTTGGTATGAGGAGGGAGGAGGGAGGAGGGTTCGGGATGGGGAACACATGTATACCTGTGGCGGATTCATTTTGATATTTGGCATAACTAATACAATTATGTAAAGATTAAAAATAAAATAGAATTAGAAAAAAAAACAAAAAAAACCACAAAAAAACAAACAAAAAAAAAGATGTGAACAATGCTTGACGTGTATGAACTCATTTAATCCTTACAACAACTCCATGAGAAATTGAGACCCAGAGACCTCAGGGAAATTGCTTAATGTCACAAAACTGGTAAGTGGCAGTTGTAGGTTTCAAACCCCTCCATTCTGACTCCAGAGTCTTTATCACTACTTTTGTTTCTTATTAAGGATGCTTTGGGGGTAAATTTTAATAAAAATGATCACAAGGAAATTCACTGATTTTATTCTTAGCTTCCTCAAAGATAGAAAGATGATGGGTAAATGATACATGCTCAGTTTTGTTGCTTAGAGAGAATACAACTTTTCTTGTATCCCTCTTGTTATCACCAACCATTATCTTTTAAACATTACTTTTAGAAATAAGTGGATAATGAACTTTACTGGCCGTAAAAGAAAACAAAAATAAAGTGAAATTCCCATTGTATTATTAATACTCAATACCACTGAAAAGAAAATCAAAATTGTATTTAAATGGAATATATTGTTTTATGCTACTTGCCTCCTAAGGTTCCCTAGAATGACATGGTTTTATATTTCTAAGCTATCAGGGATAGATTTTTTTCCCCCTAATGAATCACAAAGGGAAGTCCAGGAATAAATAGGTGTTGGGAGTCCCTTGGTATGACACATGGGATCTGCCCCAATGAGTTCCATGAGCTTCACAATGTAAATATCTCAGGTTTACTGCCTCCAGCATCACGTTTTCTCTCTGGTTCTTTTGAGCAGTCACATGCAGATCTTGACTCCTCAGATCCCCTTTCTGTGATGTGTCAGTGTGATTGTTTGGCTATGTCAGAGATTCTGGAGGTTGTTGAGGATTAGGTCAGCTCATGCATGTTTGAGTGTGACACTGTCTATTAACTCTAATTCTAGGATGTAAACTTCCTAGGGCAGAGAGCAGTTCTTAATCAACTAGACTATTCCCTGATCCTTTGTTCTTCTTAACAGCCTGAAAGAGAACTCTCTCTTTAATAATGTTGATTTGATCATTACGTTCCTGAGGTTTTTTTTTCTTTTTCCTTAAATAGCAGGGGACCTTATAGTTAGTCCTGCTCCCTACCTCAAAAAAGAAATGAATACTTACCAAATAAATTGTTATTATGCTGAGCAGAATCCATTTATTTTTGTTTGCTGATAATGGATACTTTCACCATTGTGCAGATACTAATGCAGTAATCCATTGAGGCAAGGATCGTCTGTGGATGCTAAAATCCTTGGATAAAAGGTTTATGATGAGCAGAATATTAGCAGAGTCTCAAAATGTCACTTCACGGATCATATTTTGATTTAAAAGGGAAGAAGGCACTTTTGCAGTGAAGAAATCTGGTGGACAGTACCTTAACCAAGTCGTCAAACTTGTCATCACCAAATGGCCAAATGGCATCATGAACTTCCTGATGTAATGCAATGGAAGGGTATAGCATCATACACAGAGTATTCCCGACAAACTTGTGTAATCTGAATCTGATCATCAGATAAAGCCAGATTGATCAACTTTTTACAAGTCGCCTGGCTGGAATTCTTTACGCAAAATCAGTTTCATGAAAGACAAACATAAGCTTTGGACCTGTTCTAAATTAAAAGAGAATAAAAAGACACATCACTTAAATGTATGATCTTTGATTAGGTTCTGGATGGCAATGAACAACAATCAATAAAAGGACCTAGTGGGACTTCTGATGAAATGTGGGTCTGAGAATGGTATTGAAAAATTAGTTCTTCGGACATGTTAAGCTAAAGTAAATGGAAGGGAAGTTTCTGTACCTTCTTTCAAAGAGTTAAACTACAATAATACGCAAGCAGCTATATTTGTTATTGGAGAGAGAGAGGCAAAATATTGGCCACTGTTGAATTTGGGTATCTAGATAAAGGCTGTGTGTATGGAGTTCATGTTACTACTTGTTCAACTTTTCTGTGAGTTATTTTTTTTTAATAAAAACAGTTGTATATAAAGAGTAAGTATATAAATAAATATAAATGAAAGCTCTTTCATGACTCAGCTGCTGGTTCTTCGTTATCTGTCACCTGTAGTGTAGTGACCCCTATGGCTTCACATGCTATGCATTTTGGTTCTGGACTCTATATTAAAAACTATTTCTGTGTACTTATAGTGAGAGAGTCATCACCTTGTAGTGCTACTTGAAACTAAGAATTATGATTTTCTCAATTATAATAAGCCCCTATTGTGATTTGGTGAGCTTTTATTAATATCATATACATATTTGTTGAATTAATGAAGTTAAGTGTCTTACAGAAAATAATATCTAATAAATGGCTTGTTCATGTGAGTTTTATAGCTGTTAATAAAAAGTCATAGTCATTGTACTCTATCTCTCCTCCTCTCATCCTGTCTTCAGAGGCCAACCACCACCTCTTCATACGTATAACCTGGCAATCCCTTGCCTCAGCTGCAAAACCTTTCTCTCACTTTCTGTCCTGGGACTTTCCTTATATCAGTGTACTTCTTTGGACAGGGAGGAGCGAGTTTATAACCCTCTAGATGATATGCAGATGACACCACCCTTATGGCAGAAAGTGAAGAGGAACTAAAAAGCCTCTTGATGAAAGTGGAGAGTGAAAAAGTTGGCTTAAAGCTCAACATTCAGAAAACGAAGATCATGGCATCTGGTCCCATCACTTCATGGGAAATAGATGGGGAAACAGTGGAAACAGTGTCAGACTTCATTTTTCTCGGCTTCAAGATCACTGCAGATGGTGACTGCAGCCATGAAATTAAAAGAAGCTTACTCCTTGGAAGGAAAGTTATGACCAACCTAGACAGCATATTGAAAAGCAGATACATTACTTTGCCAACAAAGGTCCTTGTAGTCAAGGCTATGGTTTTTCCTGTGGTCATGTATGGATGTGAGAGTTGGACTGTGAAGAAGGCT
>NW_011494905.1:3836386-3840800 GCF_000754665.1 Bison bison bison
CAAGGAGATCCAACCAGTCCATTCTGAAGGAGATCAGCCCTGGGATTTCTTTGGAAGGGATGATGCTAAAGCTGAAACTCCAGTACTTTGGCCACCTCGTGCCACGGGTTGACTCATTGGAAAAGACTCTGATGCTGGGAGGGATTGGGGGCAGGAGGAGAAGGGGATGACAGAGGATGAGATGGCTGGATGGCATCACTGACTCGATGGACGTGAGTCTGAGTGAACTCCAGGAGTTGGTGATGGACAGGGAGGCGTGGCGTGCTGCAATTCATGGGGTCGCAAAGAGTCGGACACGACTGAGCGACTGAACTGAACTGAACTGAGATGATTCTAACCCAATGGAGAACTAGAGTCAGAGGGTAAATATTTCATTCTCTAGGAGGGAAAATCTGAGGCTTATTTCATGGAACTCCTTAGATTGCTCCCAGGAGAATGGAGCCCTAGTTGTCCATATTGGTGACCAGTTCAATTATGCACCTTTGAAATGACTTTTCCTCCTTTCTTTCTTAAATTATTCAGTCATTCAGGACTGTTTTTTTGGAGGGGTGATTGATTCCCAAAACCAATTTTGTCTCAAGCTTTGTTTTTGGCAGAACCTGGCCTAAGACAATGGAATCTCTCTGTTGTTGAAGAATGTAAGAATCATTATTATTAAAGTGACCACTTTATAGGTGGCCTTGTTGTATCTAGAAAAAGCATTAGGCAAAGAGGCAGGAGACTCCTCTTTATTGTTACTTGGCTTCAGGCAGGTCATTCAACCATCAGGTGACTGGTAAGGCTACAGTGACAGGGAGTTAAGGAGAAGACATGCAGGTAAGTGAGTAGGATTCCATTAGCTGGTTATAGAACTGTGTCCTAGTGCGTGGTGTTAAATGTTGAGAGTAATGAAGCAGTTTCCAGGTCTAAAGGTGCTGTGGTGGTAGATGAAGCACCACGACCAGGACTGGTGGTGGGACTTGTGCAGGACTTCCGTTCTTTGAACTGAGACATTAAGTAGAGAGTTGGCAATGAGAAAGAAGCCTATCCTAGTCTGTAATGGGAATTGAAATATGGGAACAGAGCTCTTATCAGAAGGCCAGGTGGGGCAGCAAGGGGAGTCTTAGGTGAAAAATCTCACAGCTTTAGTCTGGGTAGTGTTCTGTGGTGTCATGAGAAATGAGAAACTGACAATGGGGAGTAGTCCCAATTCAGAGGGAAGAGAGGATGAATCTTACGTGCTCAGGCTGGTTGGGCACTATAATTACTCACTTCATTGCATTGCTCAGAATAAGTCTGTAACTTTTGAGACTCCATGGTATCTAGTGCTTAAGGTGTGGGCAGTTGCCATCTGCTACAGTAAAGTACAGATGCTGAAGACCTGATTAAGTCCTGTCTCTTTGCTGATACCCCAAGGGAATACTTAATGAATGATGCTTCCTTTAAGAAGAAGAATAATTGGCAATAACTATATTATTCATATTAATTTATGGTTACTGGTTGCTATAATTATTGCTATTTAAGAAAAATAATTATAATTATAGCACTTTACAATTTAAAGAGTGTTTTTTCCATCCATTTTCTTATCTGAGTCTTGTAACGTCCCTCTGGCTTAGGTCAGGCAGGTGATCTTCTCCTAGTTTTATAGATGAGGATACTGTGGCCCAAGGCAGAATTTAACTAGACTCCAACCCACCACCCATATCAATATTTTGTGCTGTCCATGAGTTTATGAAAATACAGTAATCGAATTTCATGTTAATAATACTGTTTTTTAGCTGCATATAAGAGAATCAGGTTCACACAGTTCTCAGTTGCCTTCCATAATGGTAATGTCCTACCTTTACTTGTACCAGAATCCACTGCCAGGATGTTCACATGAATTTTAAATTTTAGGAGACTGGTGTCCTAATAATACTACAGTATTCCATAGTTACTCAATGGGGTGAAGATGAGATCAACTCTGATAGAGGGATTCACTCCTTGAAAACATCTGGTCCTAGGACAGAGGTGCACTGGCCTTAGAGAGTTTGGTCACACTGGAGATTCAGATACTGAGAAAACATAAACAACCTGTCATTACAGTGTTTGCCCATTTCTGGCTAGGCAAGGGGGCTAAGGAAAGTCTCTCAATTTTCACAAGAAGGACATTCCAGTCTGGGTCCTAAGATGTGAAAAACACAAACACACACAGGTGTGTATATACAGTCATCCTGAACCTTTTGTTTCCTTTCATATTCATTGATCCTGCTGGGCATCTAGCTGATTTGACTCAAAAGATGCTGATACAGGAAAGGTTACTGGCTGGACCTATGGCAGAGTCTGCCATTACTTATTCATTGATTTACTCCAATTATTTATTGAACATGTACATGGATCAGACTCTGAGCAAGATTCTGGCGAAGTCACGAGGAGGGAAACAGACAAATTCCATGTCCTCATGAAGTCAGTCTCCTGGGGAGACTGACGATAGACTCTTTGTGACCCTTTGGACTGTAACCCACCAGTTCCCTCTGCCCATGGGAGCTTTCAGGCAAGAATACTGAAGTGGGTTGCCATTTCCTTTCCCAGGGAATTTCCTTGACCCAGGGATCAATCCCACATCTCCTGTGTCTCTTGCATTGGAAGCAGATTCGTTACCTATTTAGCTGTCTGGGAAAGCAGAAGTCAAACATGCATAAAAGTTAATGTTAGATGGTGATAGATATTATGAGAAATGTAAACAAAACAGATTGAAGGGATAGAGTGCCAGAGAGGGGTCGTGGGGCTTCCCTGATGGCTCAGATGGTAAAGAATCTGCCTATAATGCAGGAGACCCAAGTTCAATCCCTGGGTTTGGAAGATCCCCTGGAGAAGGGAATGGTTACCCACTCCAGAATTCTTGTCTGGATAATTCCATGGACAGTGGTTACAGTCCATGGGGTCACAGTGAGTTACTCATAACTGAGCAACTAACACTACTTTCAGAGGGATCATACAAATATATTCAGAATGAGAAGATGATTAAAAGATTGTTTTAGATTTTCTGATTAAAAAGTACCCATAGTTGGTATGAGAAAATTTTTGAGGAGATTATAGTTGAAAATTTCCCAATGATGGAAAAGGAAATAGTCAATCAAGTCCAAGAGGTGCAAAGAGTCCCATACAGGATAAACCCAAGGAGAAACATGCCCAGAAACATACTAATCAAACTAACAAAGACTGAACACAAAGAAAGAATATCAAAAGCAGCAAGGGTAAAGCAACAAGTAGCATACAAGGGAAATCCCATATATTTAACAGCTGATCTTTCAGCAGAAACTCTGCAGGCCAGAAGGGAATGGCAGGATACATTTAAAATTCTGAAAGGGAAAAAAATCTACAACCTATATTACTGTACCTAGCAAGGATCTCATTCAAAATTGATGAAGAAATAAAAAGCTTTTCAGAAAAGCAAAAGTTAAAAGAATTCAGTACCACCAAACCAGTTTTAAAACAAATGTTGTTGTTGTTGTAAGTCACTCAGTCATGTCTGAAAGGGACTTATATAGTCAAAAAATACAAAAAAAGAAAAAGATCTACAAAATCAATCCCAAACAATTAAGAAAATGGCAATAGGAACATGTATATCAATAATCACTTTAAATATAAATGGATTAAATGCTCCAACAAAAAGACATAGACTGGCAGACAAGACCCATATATATGCTGTCTATAAGAAACTCACTTCAGACCTAGAGACACATATAGATTGAAAGTGAGAGGATGGAAAAATATATTCCATGCAAATGGGAAGCAAAAGAAAGCTGGAGTAGCAATCCTCATATCAGACAAAATAGACCTTAAAGAAGATTGTAAGAGATAAGGAAGGACACTGCATAATGATCAAAGGATCAATCCAAGAGGAAGACATAACAATTGTAAATATCTGTGGACCCTACATTGGAGCACCTCAATACATATGATAAACATTAACAGACATAAAAGGAGAAATTGACAGTAACACAATAATAGTAGGAGACTTTAGCATCCCATTCACACCAATGGACAGATCATCAAAACAGAAAATTAATAAGGAAACACATGTCTTAAATGATACATTGGATGAGATGGATGTCATTGGTATCTTCAGGACATTCCATCCAAATGCAGAAGAATACATACACCTTCTTATCAAGTGCACATGGAGTATTCTCCAGGATAGATCACATCTTGGGTCACGAATCAAACCTCAGTAAATTTAAGAAAATTAAAATCATATCAAGCATCTTCTCTGACCACAAACCTGTGAGACTAGATATCAATTACAAGAAAAAAAAAACTGTAAGAAAAACAAACACATGGAGATTAAACAATACATTCCTAAATAACCAACAGGTTACTGAAGAAATCAAAAGGGAAATCAAGAAATTTCTAGAAATAAATGACAATGAAAACATGACAACTCAAAATCTAT
>NW_011494905.1:3841071-3846405 GCF_000754665.1 Bison bison bison
TGGCCAAAGTACTGGAGTTTCAGCTTCAGCATCATTCCCTCCAAAGAAATCCCAGGGCTGATCTCCTTCAGAATGGACTGGTTGGATCTCCTTGCAGTCCAAGGGACTCTCAAGAGTCTTCTCCAACACCACACTTCAAAAACATCAATTCTTAAACACTCAGCTTTCTTCACAATCCAAATCTCATATCCATACATGACCACTGGAAAAACCATAGCCTTGACTAGATGGACCTTTGTTGGCAAAGTAATGTATCTGCTTTTGAATATGCTATCTAGGTTGGTCATAAGTTTCCTTCCAAGGAGTAAGCATCTTTTAATTTCATGGCTGCAGTCACCAACTGCAGTGATTTTGGAGCCCAAAAAGATAAAGTCAGCCACTGTTTCCACTGTTTCCCCATCTATTTGCCATGAAGTGATGGGACCAGATGCCATGATCTTCGTTTTCTGAATGTTGAGCTTTAAGCCAACTTTTTCACCGTCCTCTTTCACTTTCATCAAGAGGCTTTTTAGTTCCTCTTCACTTTCTGCCATAAGGGTGATGTGGGATGCAGCAAAAGCAGTTCTAAGAGGAAAGTTTAATAACAGTAGAGTCCTACTTCAAGAAACAAGAAAAACATGGAATAGACAACCTAACTTTACACCTAAAACAACTGCAAAAAGGACAAAAAAACCCCCAAAATTAGTAGAAGGAAAGAAATCATAAAGATTAGAGCAGAAATTGGAGAAGGCAATGGCACCCCACTCCAGTACTCTTGCCTGGAAAATCCCATGGACGGAGGAGCCTGGTAGACTGCAGACCATGGGGTCTCGAAGAGTCGGACACGACTGAGCCACTTCACTTTTACTTTTCCCTTTCATGCATTGGAGAAGGAAATGGCAACCCACTCCAGTGTTCTTGCCTGGAGAATCCCAGGGACGGGGGAGCCTGGTGGGCCACCGTCTATGGGGTCGCACAGAGTCGGACACGACTGAAGCGACTTAGCAGCACCAGCAGCAGCAGAGCAGAAATAAATGAAAAAGAAATGAAAGAAACAATAGTAAAAAACTAAAATAATAAAAACTAAAAACTGGCTCTTTGAGAACATAAAATTGACAAACTTTTAGCCAGACTTGTCAAGAAAAAAAGAGAGAAGAATCAAATCAACAAAATCAGAAATGAAAAAGGAGAGTTTACAACAGACAATGCAGAAATACAAAGGATTATAAGAGACTGTTATGAACAACTATATGGCAATAAAATTGATAACCTGAAAGAAATGGACAGATTTTAGAAAAGTTCAACCTTCCAAAAGTGAACCAGGAAGAAATAGAAATTATGAACAACCCAATAACAAGCACTGAAATTGGAGCTGTGATCAAAAATCTTCCAAAAAACAAAAGCCCAGGACCAGATGGCTTCACAGGAGAATTCTATCAAACATTTAGAGAAGAGTTAATGCCTATCCTTCTAGAACTCTTTCAAAAATTTGCAGAGAAAGGAACAGTTCCAAACTATGAGGCCACTATCACCTGATACCAAAACCAGACAAAGATGACACAAAAAAGAAAACTATAGGCCAGTATCACTGATGAACATAGATGCAAAAATCCTCAGCAAAATTTTAGCAAACAGAATTCAGCAATGCATCAAAAAGCTCATACGCCATGATCAACTTGGGTTTATTCCAGGGATGCAAGGATTCTTCAATATATGCAAATCAGTCAATGTGATACACCATATTAACAAATTGAAAGATAAAAACCATATGATAATCTCAATAGATGCAGAAAAAGGCTTTTACAAAATTCAGCACCGATTTGTGATTGAAACTTTTAAAAAAATGGGCATAGAAGGAATCTACCTCAACGTAGTAAAGGCCATATATGATAAGCCTATGTCTAACATTATTATCAATGGTGAAAAACTGAAAGCATTCCCCCTAAGATCAGGAACAAGACAAGAGTGTCCACTTCCAGCACTATTATTCAACATAGTTCTGGAAGCCCTAGCTACAGCCATTAGAGAAAAAAAAGAAATAAAAGGAATCCAGATCAGGAAAGAAGTGAAGCTCTCACTGTTTGCAGATGACATGATTCTGTCCATAGAAAACCCTAAAGATAGTATCAGAGAATTACTGGAGCTAATCAGTGAATTTAGCAAAGTTGCAGGATATAAAATCAATATGCAGAAATCACTTGCATTTCTATATACTAACAGTGAAAAATCAGAAAGATAAATTAAAGAATCAATCCTATTCACCATTGCAACAAAAGAATAAAATATCTAGGAATAAACTTACTCAAGGATACTAGAACAAATAATTTCACAATTTGTATGGAAATACAAAAAACCTCGAATAGCCAAAGCTATCTTGAGAAAGAAGAATGGAACTGGAGGAATCAACCTGCCTGACTTCAGGCTCTACTACAAAGCCACAGTCATCAAGACAGTATGGTACTGGCACAAAAACAGAAATATAGATCAATGGGACAAAATAGAAAGCCCAGAGATAAATCCATGCACATATGGACACCTTATTTTTGACAAAGGAGGCAAGAATATACAATGGATTAAAGACAATCTCTTTAACAAGTGGTGCTGGGAAAACTGGTCAACCACTTGTAAAGGACTGAAACTAGAGCACTTTCTAACACCATACACAAAAATAAACTCAAAATGGATTAAAGATCTAAATGTAAGACCAGAAACTATAAAACTCCTAGAGGAGAACATAGGCAAAACACTCTCCGACATACATCACAGCAGGATCCTCTATGATCCACCTCCCAGAATATTGGAAATAAAAGCAAAAATAAACAAATGGGACCTAATTAAACTTAAAAGCTTCTGCACAACAAAGGAAATTATAAGCAAGGTGAAAAGGCAGCCTTCAGAATGGGAGAAAATAATAGCAAATGAAGCAACCGACAAACAACTAATCTCAAAAATATACAAGCAACTCCTACAGCTCAATTCCAGAAAAATAAATGACCCAATCAAAAAATGGGCCAAAGAACTAAATAGACATTTCTCCAAAGAAGACATACAGATGGCTAACAAACACATGAAAAGATGCTCAACATCACTCATTATCAGAGAAATACAAATCAAAACCACTATGAGGTACCATTTCACACCAGTCAGAATGGCTGCGATCCAAAAGTCTACAAGCAATAAATGCTGGAGAGGGTGTGGAGAAAAGGGAACCCTCTTACACTGTTGGTGGGAATGCAAACTAGTACAGCCACTATGGAGAACAGTGTGGAGATTCCTTAAAAAACTGGAAATAGAACTGCCTTATGATCCAGCAATCCCACTGCTGGGCATACACACTGAGGAAACCAGAAGGGAAAGAGACACGTGTACCCCAATGTTCATCACAGCACTGTTTATAATAGCCAGGACATGGAAGCAACCTAGATGTCCATCAGCAGATGAATGGATAAGAAAGCAGTGGTACATATACACAATGGAGTATAACTCAGCCATTAAAAAGAATACATTTGAATCAGTTCTAATGAGGTGGATGAAACTGGAGCCTATTATACAGAGTGAAGTAAGCCAGAAAGAAAAATACCAATACAGTATACTAACACATATATATGGAATTTAGAAAGATGGTAACAATAACCCTGTATACGAGACAGCAAAAGAGACACTGATGTATAGAACAGTCTTTTGGACTCTATGGGAGAGTGAGAGGGTGGGATGATTTGGGAGAATGGCATTGAAACATGTATAATATCATATATGAAATGAGTCGCCAGTCCAGGTTCAATGAACGATACTGGATGCTTGAGGCTGGTGCACTGGGACGACCCAGAGGGATGGTATGGGGAAGGAGGAGGGAGGAGAGTTCGGGATGGGGAACACATGTATACCTGTGGCGGATTCATTTTGATATATGGCAAAACCAATACAATATTGTAATGTTAAAAAATAAAATAAAAATCAAAAGAAAAGAAAAAAAAGAATAAATTAAGAGAGATGGAATGACTGCTTTAAAAAAAGAAAGAACTGTACACAGAAAATTATAAGACACTAATGAAGGAAATCAAAGATGACATAAACATATGGAGATAGATCTGATCTAAACAGATAGATTAGTTTCTGAAAGATTAACTCTTGCTGGCTAAAATCACAAGAAACTGACTAATATACTAGATCTCACTTGAGCTGTTTTATGCAGAGAATTAAATAAGTTTAAGGACTCAGGAAAGGTGGTTTGGGGAGCAAGCTACTAGGAGAAAAGAAAGCAGTGGTCTTAATAGGAAATACCATTGTGCTGTCATTGTATCAGATTCATAAAGATAAATTTACTTAGATAATTATAAGATTTAAACACTATCTTGTCAGGGCACCCTAATTTTTGTTGTTGCTGAGGATACTCTGGTTTCTTGGCTTTTTCTTCTAAACGCTTCAAGACACTATACTGATATTTAACTTCCTTAGACAAGTTCTGTAGAGTTGATTCAATTACACTAACTTCTCATTATTTCATTCCTAATGGGCCTTACTACACATTCACTTTGATTTCTCGATGGAATCTTAAGAGACATTCCCATCACATGTCTATGGTCATTATTACATTGTTATCTTAAAAGATTATTTCAGGTCACCCTGTTTCCAAATCCTAGGACTACCCTTTTATTTCCTTTGTATTTCACTCTTTTATCTTCCCTGGTGGCTCAGAGGGTAAAGAGCCTGCCTGCAAGCTGGAAGACCTGGGTTCGATCCCTGAGACCTGGGTTTGATCCCTGGGTCAGGAAGATCCCCTGGAGAAGGAAATGGCAACCCACTCCAGTACTCTTGCCTGGAAAATCCCATGGACAAAGTCTGGTGCAGGCTACAGTCCATGGGGGTCGCAAAGAGTCGGACATGACTGAGCGACTTCACTTTCAGTCTCTTTCACTCTTTATTTCCTTGCCTTAAACTCTAGGCAAACTTCTTGTTTTTCCCAAGCCTGTTCCCACTTCCTGTGCAGGCCCTTATGGTGGTGTTACTGCCCTCTGCTCACTTCACGTGGATTCTAAATGCAAGCAGCAGTCAGTGCTCCTGCTAACATGGAACACTGACATGAAATTCGTAGATCCTGTGCTTCATAATCACTGGTCACTGCCACATGCTTCTTCTCCAGCCCTTTGGCTACACCCTGGGCAGTCTTATTCTAGTTCATCATTTAGGGATATCTCTTTGGGCTTTCCATCTCTCTTTGACACAGACACACCTAATCCACTGATCCCTCACTGATTCCTCTTCCTGGACTTGAAGTCCCTCCTTGCCTTTTCGTGCTTCAACTAAAATCCCATCCTTTTATACAGTGGCTTCTTTTCTTTTTTTTTAAATTTTTTG
>NW_011494905.1:3846505-3924082 GCF_000754665.1 Bison bison bison
TATTTTTAAAATTTTTGGCTGAGCTGGGTCTTTGTTGCTGCAAGTAGGCATTCTCTTGTTGAGGTGAACAGGGGCTCCTCTCCAGCTGTGGCAAGCTGGGGCTGCTCACTGTTGTAGTGGCGCTCAGGCTTCTCACCGCAGTGGCTCTCTTGTTGCGGAGCATGGGCATGCAAGCTTGTGGGCCATGGGCTTAGTTGCCCTGTGGCATGTGGGATCTTCCTGGATCAGGGGTTGAACCCATGTCCCCTGCATTGGCAGGCAGATTCTTAACCACTGCAGCACCAGGGAAGTGCTATACTGTGGTTTCTGAACACAGAATTTGTATCACCTCTCTGGCTGGATCTACTCCTTGAGTGCAGGTATGGAGGCAGTTACTTCCTTTAACTTGCATGTGCATCAAAGAAAATATCCTCTAAATAAGAGTATGACTTTGGGAAAATCTTCTCATATATTCCAGTTGTCTTATTTGTCAAAGAGGGATAATACTCCAGCCTACCTCAAAAACTTTATAAAAGCTAAATATATGAAATGGTAAAAAGCTTAGACAAAGTCACTTTGTACTTGAGAAATTTGAACCCAGACTGAAATGGATGGGAACCGGAAAGTTCCACTTTTAATGTAAATATGTTACTTCTTGCAGGGAAATCCTGGAGGCAAGACCCTTGAGGAGAGACGCTCCAGCCTGGATGCTGAGATTGACTCACTGACTAGCATCTTGGCTGACCTGGAGTGCAGCTCCCCCTACAAGCCTCGGCCCCCGCAGGTAAGAGCTAGCTGTGAATATTAGCCACAGATAATCTGCAATTACCTGAAGCACAAGCTGCTTCTTACCGCCCTTCTTTCTTTTTTGATTTTCTCAGGGTCGATGGTCTAAGTTATCTTTTTAATATCAACATATCAGTCAACAGAAATTTCTTTAACTGATTTGATTTGTATTTTCTCTAAAACAGCACCACAGCATCCTACCCATTTATAAGTTAAATCTTCTTATGCCATTGCCTTGCTCCTTTTCTGGCTTTGCCTAGGTGGATATTTTGTTATATGTTAGTAGAATCTTCAGAGATATGGTTTAGCATGGCTGTGTTAAAGTCAGGGTGAGAACTACATCTTTTCTAAGAAATTCCTTACATCAAATACATTGAGACACCTTCCTTTCTCAGTTGTTGTAAGTAATGCTGCCTAGGACATGTTCATGTATATTTTCTTTGGAGCTATTTACGTGACTCAGAATTTTTAGAGTGGGATTTCTGCATTGGGGGTTATGACTACTTCTTATTTTTCTTTCCATGGATACTGAATAGCTTATATTAGTACCAACAGTTTGAATATATAAGTTTCTCCCCAGTTGTACTAGCATTTGGTACAGCAATTAATGTATTTTTCTTTTTAACCTATTTTTTTAACTGAAGGATAATTGCTTTACAGAATTTTGTTGTTTTCTTTCAAATATCAACATGAATCAACCGTAGGCATACATATGTCCCCTCCCTCTTGAACCTCCAATTTTTTTTTTCTAATGCAAGTGGTGTCTTGTTATTAGTTCTTCTTTGCATCCCCTGGCTTCCTTTAGAGTGTGGCTATTTTTCTTCACCTTTATTTATTATCTGCATTTCGGAAGCTGACCTTGCACTGCTAGTGGTCACTCCTTGCCTCCCTCCAGTCTCGAGAAAGCAATGGTAAATCAATTTCAGAGCTTCTGAGCCCTCAAAAGACAGCCAGTGTACTCTTCGTGCAGACCTTGGATGGGAACTGTTGTCACTGTGTTATGTTTGCTTGACCTTCAGCCCTCCAGTTCTCCAGTAGCGTCTCCAATATTCACAGTGATTCCTTTCACAAATAAAAAACCAGTCCTGCTTCTCTGCTGTCAGTCATTTCAACACAGTACTGAGTAAGGCGCTTTCCTCATTAGACATGCTCCAGCTGCCTTTTCTAGACATATCATGGGACTGTCAGTTACGTGGGGCACAGGCAGCACACGCTAGTGCTTAGTTCTTCCTTAGCTGTCATCACTGTTGGCTTCACTTGGCCTGTCAGTGGTGAAAATGCACTTTGTTTCTATAAACACGTGCTGAGCTGCAGACAGGTGGCACCTGCTGTGGTCTTTTGGGGGAACTATTAGAAGGAGGAAAGAGGTTGATTAAAAGGAAGAAAAATAGGACCAAATGGTCCTCTTTCAGGAACACGTAATAAGTTCAACAGTGGCAGATATATCAAAGCGCAAGGAAAAGACTGAGATATTCTTTTAAAGGTGGCAACATCTGAAAAGATAATTCCAAATACTCGCATGTTCTGCTGAGGGATGGAGGGGTGGTGATGTTGGAGGCGAGAGGGGAGAGCAACCTGAAGGAAGGTTCAGGCTGCATTCAGAGAACTGCAAGCTGCCTAGTGGCTGCAGACGAGGTCATTGAAAGCTTCAAGTGGACTATAAGCCTAGAAGGTCTCCTGCTCACAGCCCATGGATATGTTTGAGTGCCAGAAGAAGATTTTGGCTTATTTTATAAATAATGGGGGATAGTTGAAGGTTTCCAAGCAGAGAAAATCTACAGTTCATCCTGGAGAAGGAACATAGGAAATAAGACACTGTTTCTCATGTGATTGATCAGTGTCTCTTGAGTATGGCTTTTTCATAAAAAGAAAAACATTCAGAGAAAAATCTCAGTATGATCTAGAACTTGAAAATCAAACACAGGTCTAATTTCAAGGTCCAGCTGTGCTCACATTGTGGTCATATGTCCTCAGACAAGCCACTCACCTACGAAGTCTTAGTTTCCTCATCATAAGCATCTATGTCTCAGAGTTGAGATATCTGTGTTTCACTCTAGTGTGAAAAGATGTGAAAGTACTCTATAATCAGTAAAGCACTGTTTAAATATCAGTGATTATGAGTTTGTGTGCACAGTGAGATTGCACAAACAAAATGTGGCTGCTGAATAAACCCATTAAAATGCAGAGGTGAATTGGAGGCATGTGTAGACAGTCTTAAAGAATGTAGGCTATGTTAAGAAAAACCTCTAATCTGAATCTCCCCAGTATATATTAGGGTATGAGAATTTAGGAGGAAAAACAAGATTAAGTAAAAATCCTATTTAAAAAAGAGAGAAGGCATATATATGTATTTATGCACAAAATGGATGAGTGCAGTGGCAAAGTCAGTGGCCTTGCCATTGTGTAAAGTGGGCGTGAAGTATTTGCTGGGGTGGAATTGGAAACATGCTTAACATCAAACAACATTCAGAAACTCAGGAGTAAGCAAGGCTAGCTGGAGAACATTTCTGAGACCTGGGCCCATCCTCTTGCATCTTTCTAGAGTGAGAGGTACAAGCTATTGGTTATAAGATAGGCTCAAGGATATGCTGTACAACACAGAAAATATAGCTAATATTTTGTAATAACTATAAATGGAAAGTTACCTTTAAAAACTGTATGAAAGTTAAAAATTAAAAAAAATTATTAATGATAACTCAAGTAGAACAGGTTGAGATTTCCACTTTTCATGTTTCTGTTTCATTCAGAAGTTAAACAGCAATCCATTCTAACTTCTTTATTCTAATTTACGAAAGCAAAACTTAAGTGGGAGAAACAGCTCATTCTTCTGAATTATCTTAACTCTTGTGGAACTGAATTAGATACGTTAGTATTTATTGGTTAACATAATTATATACTGTGAGAACAATAATCACACACTTAAAATATTAAAAATATGTGCCAGGAGAAGATGGTGTTTGCAGTAGACTGTGTTGTGTTGTAATTAAAAGGTACTTGAACAGTCCTCAAAATGTGGACTGTTAATGGCCAACTTTGATGTTTCCATTTTTGATCCAAAGCTAATTGCAAAACCTGTTAAATCACTGACAACTTAAAGTAGGCTAGTAGGTCTGTGATTTTTCATTATTCAATCATGTGTTGTGTGCTTTACTGAACCCACCTTTCCTGAATCACCTTTGCAAGGCTGCATTGACTCATGGATAGAGGATAAAATGATCACATAGGTAGAATGTTTGTATAGTAAGAGGTCCAAAGTTGCTCTATTTACTTAACAACTGAAAATATCTGAAAATAGATTTTATGGGGGCATTTTCTTCCTTTTACCAAAGGAGTAATTTCTACTGTCATATTTCCCAACTTTATTTCTATTCACTTTTTTATCCATATTTTTTATTTGGGAAATATGCTTCATTCCACATTTTCATTCATTCAGCTAACATTTATTGAGATCCCGTTGTGGGTTAGGCATTGGAAATACAGAGGTTAGAATCCACATTTTCTTGCTTTAGAGGAATTTCTGGTCTTACAGAAGAGACAAATGCATAAACAGTTCAGAGGGGCACAAAAGAAGGGCTTGTTGGATGTGCTACTTGAAGTTATTGTGTGACTCACTGGATGTTGAAATTGTTGGGAAATCAAAAATAGGAATATCAACTTTATATTTTACATTTTTCTAGGGAAGTGTCAGGGAGGACTACCCTCAGCAGGTAGAATTTGAGTTCCGTTGGCTGCATATTTGGGAAGGGCATGGAATTCAAATGAGAGAATAATATAAATACGTTAGTCTTGGGATGTTGAAAGAGAATGAATGCCTTTTTGAAAGACTAAAGTAGTTATGACATGGGGTGTGTGAAGTACAAAGGGAACAGCAGATGGAATCCCATGCTTTACTTAATACCTAAATATCCTTCTTGATACCTAAGGACTCTTACAGTAAAAGGAGAAATTTGGGGGGTGGGTAGCAATGATATTTCTGGTTAGAGTGGGTTTAGGGGTAACACCTTTTGAACTTTTACAGAAGATTTTAAAATCTATTAACACATCTATGCCAGCCATTGCACAGAGTAATGTGATTAAACTACCATAGTATTTAGTACTAAAATTTCTAATCATGATAAAAAGTATATGTTAGGGAGTAGTTTTAGAAGAACAGATGTGAGAAGTTCTGAGATGGTTGTGGGTTGAACTGCAGACTCAGTATGATCTTAGAGTATCACAGTTTAGAGGTCTTTTAGCCAAACTCTAGTTTTTGTCTAGAGAGAGGAAGTAATATTGCTCAGTAAGGCTCATTAGAGGTAGAATCAATGATTTTTTTTTGTTTTTTCTTTTTCCTGAACCAAGAGGTAATGGTTACATGTGGATACTAAGAGCAACCAAGGGACATACTGGTTCCCTTTAGTGTTTCATTAAGTCTATTCTAAAATGGCACCCTTTTGTGGCACTTCCTCTAAAACATGGCTTGGAAACATGAAGGAGTAAACAAAATACAACATAACTTAAAGGGAAATTGAATATTTATGATTATATATATATTTTTAATTAGTATGAATATAGACCCCACCCATCTGGCATTCTGCTGTTAGTAAAAGCACAGATTAGACTCCTGGCAAGTGTACATAGGGTCACCTTGAAATTCTCTTGGTTTCTTAGAATACAAAGGATAAATCCATGGACTTATGATTTCCTTTCCCTTCTCTTGGCAAAACCATGCCTAGATCGCTGGCTTTCTAATTCCTGGTACAAAGCTGACCTTTCTTCCCTGCACTGAGTTTGGTAGGGCAGGGACTGGTACCTAGGTAACTCGGAGGATATTTCAGGTATTTTATATTAATTGTCATTAAAGATTTAGTGTTTTTGAATCAAGTTTCTTTGAAATTGGTCAAATACAATTTCTCTGTCTTCATTTAGGATAGTATGAAAACATTTGGAGCAATTCCAGGGATAAGGATAGTATTGGACAGCCTATTATACAGAGTGAAGTAAGCCAGAAAGAAAAACACCAATACAGTATACTAACACATATATATGGAATTTAGAAAGATGGTAATGATAACCCTTTATGCAAGACAGCAAAAGAGACAGATGTATAGAACAGTCTTTTGGACTCTGTGGGAGAGGGAAAGGGTGGGATGTTTTGGGAGAATGTCATTGAAACATGTATAATATCATATATGAAACGAATCACCAGTCCAGGTTCAATGCAGGATACAGGATGCTCAGGGCTGGTGCACTGGGATGACCCAGAGGCATGGTATTAGGAGGTATGTGGGAGGGGGGTTCAGGATGGGAAACACGTGTACACCCGTGGTGCATTCATGTTGATGTATGGCAAAACGAATACAATATTGTAAAGTAATTAGCCTCCAATTAAAATAAATAAATTTATATTAAAAAAAAAAAAACCTAGGTTCCCAAGCTTGCCAATAAGAAGAGCACTGTCTTCTCAATTCCCTGTGATCACCTCTGTAAAAAGACCTCCAGTTGTGTGAATTGTCCATATCACCAGTCTGAACTTCCTTTTCTATATTTCTAATATGGGCATGGTAACTACAGTTCTCCTCTTTTGCGGAGAAACCATATTTTCTAGTCCCAAGAAATAAGATATTGACTTTGAGCAATGGTCCACTCAGTCTTTCCCATTTTTCATTTTTTTTCTTTTTGGATGTGAACCATTTTTAAAGACTATTGAATTTATTACAGTGTTGCTTCTGTTTTATATTTTTAGTTTTTGGCTCTGAGGTATACAGAATTTTATAGAAGGAGATTAAACCAGTCAGTCCTAAAGGAAATCAGTCCTGAATATTCATTGGAAGGACTGATGCTGAAGCTTCAATACTTTGGCCACCTGATGTGAAGAAGTGACTCATTGGAAAAGACCCTAATGCTGGGAAAGACCGAGGGCAGGAGGAAAAGGGAACAACAGAGGATGAGATGGTTGGATGGCATCAGTTCAGTTCAGTTCAGTCACTCAGTCGTGTCCAACTCGTTGTGACCCCATGAACTTCAGCACGCCAGGCTTCCCTGTCCATCACCAACTCCCCGAGTCCACCCAAACCCATGTCCATCAAGTCGGTGATGCCATCCAACCATGTCATCCTCTGTCGTCCCTTTCTCCTCCTGCCCTCAATCTTTCCCAGCATCAGGGTCTTTTCAAATGAGTCAGCTCTTCACATCAGGTGGCCAAAGTATTGGAGTTTCAGCTTCAATATCAGTCCCTCTAATGAACACCCAGGACTGATCTCCATTAGGTGGACTGGTTGGATCTCCTTGCAGTCCAAGGGACTCTCAAGAGTCTTCTCCAACATCCCAGTTCAACAGCATCAATTCTTTGGCGCTCAGCTTTCTTTATAGTCCAACTCTCACATCCATACATGACTACTGGAAAAACCATAGCCTTGACTAGATGGACCTTTGTTGACAAAGTAATGTCTCTGCTTTTTAATATGCGGTCTAAGTTGGTCATAACTTTCCTTCCAAGGAGTAAGCATCTTTTAATTTCATGGCTGCAATCACCATCTGCAGTGATTTTGGAGCCCAGAAAAATAAAGTCAGCCACTGTTTCCACTGTTTCCCCATCTATTTGCCATGAAGTGATAGGACCAGATGCCATGATCTTAGTTTCCTGAATGTTGAGCTTTAAGCCAACTTTTTCACTCTCCTCTTTCACTTTCATCAAGAGGCTTTTTAGTTCTTCTTCACTTTCTGCCATAAGGGTGGTGTCATCTGCATATCTGAGGTTATTGATATTTCCCCCGGCAATCTTGATTCCATCTTGTACTTCCTCCAGCCCAGCGCTTCTCATGATGTACTCTGCATATAATTAAATAAGCAGGGTGACAATATACAGCCTTGACGTACTCCTTTTCCAATTTGGAACCAGTCTGTTGCTCCATGTCTAGTTCTAACTGTTGCTTCCTGACCTGCACACAGGTTTCTCAAGAGGCAGGTCAGGTGGTCTGGTATTTCCATCTCTTTCAGAATTTTCCACAGTTTATTGTGATCCACACAGTCAAAGGCTTTGGCATAGTCAATAAAGCAGAAATAGATGTTTTTCTGGAACTCTCTTGCTTTTTCGATGATCCAGTGGATGTTGGCAATTTGACCTCTGGTTCCTCTGCCCTCTCTAAAACCAGCTTGAACATCTGGAAGTTCACGGTTCACGTATTGCTGAAGCCTGGCTTGAAGGATTTTAAGCATTGCTTTACTATTGTGTGAGATGAATGCAATTGTGCAGTAGTTTAAGCATTCTCTGGCAGTGCCTTTCTTTGAGATTGAAATGAAAACTGACCTTTTCTCAGCCAGTGCTGAGTTTTCCAAATTTGCTGGCATGTTGAGTGCAGCACTTTCACAGCATCATCTTTCAGGATTTGAAATAGCTCAACTGGAATTCCATTACCTCCACTAGCTTTGTTTGTAGTGATGCTTCCTAAGGTCCACTTGACTTCACATGGATGGCATCGCTGAGTCAGTGGACATGAGTTTGAACAAGCTCTGGGAATTGGTGATGAACAGGGAAGCCTGGCATGCTGCAGTCTTTGGGGTCGCAGAGAGTCAGGCACAACTGAGCAACTGAACATATTAAACTGAACTACTGGCCTGCCAGGGAAGTGCCAGTCCTTCCTGTTTTGTTTTCAGATGGTTAGCTTGTGTTGGGAGCTTGCTTGTAACTTCAGGTCTTTGAAGGTTTGCGGTTTGTCTTTCCTGAATGCTGCTACTCCATCAATGATATATTTATCTTTCTTATTTAAACCTTTTAAAATGATTACAATTTCTTAGTTTGTTTGGAAACTGAGTACATACTTGCTGTTTGGTTACATGAACATATCTTGAGTTTCAATCCCAGTGCTCCCACACTGCATTCCTTTCATAGAGCAATAATTTATGAGGCAACCTAAAAAATTATTTCAGGTGTGTCTGTGTTGCATGGAAGGCTTTTTATTTGTAATTCATGTGGCCTAAGGGCTTGCTGGTTCTGTAATCAGGGTGGAGTCTTCTATGCCATGGATCTTCTATTCTCTTGTGCTCCTTGTTCTAGCTTGCAAAAGCCATGAGCAGCTGCAGGGGAAATTAATGATTAAAATTTTAATATTCCATACTATTTGTTGCAACCTAAACATGTATGCTACTGGAGGATGAGACCTGTGACATGCTGATACTGTGTGCTAAGATGGAGAATATTGCTGCAGAGTAAGACTTGGGTGTTGCTTTGTTTGGCTTCTTGGAAATGGAGATAGGAACTGGGTCTTATACTGTTGAAAAAGAGAAGAGGTATGGATAGTGTCATTTTCCTCTTCTCGTATTCCTTTGGGAAAAATGTTAGATTCATAGCATGATTTGATTGGGCTTCCCAGGTGGCTCAGTGGTAAAAAATCAACCTGCCAAGCAGGGGACATGGGTGGGAAAGAGCCCCTCTGGAAGGAAATGGCAACCCACACCAGTATTCTTGCCTGAGAAATCCCATGGATAGAGGAGTCTGGTGGGCTACAGTTCATGGGATCTCAAAGAGTCAGACAGGACTTAGCAACTAAATAATAAGAACAAAATTCACTTAAAACAAAACAAAACAAACAAACAAACAATTTTTTTTTTGATTTGTCCATGTATCTGTAATGTCTGCTTACTAATAGCTTTCTTTGAAAGCTATGGTCAAAGTTGAAATATAGTAGAAACCTCATATGTAAGTTGCCAAATGGAGTCCATTAAAGTAATAGAGGCAAAATACCATTTTAAAAGAAAAGAGGATCTAATTCTTTGGAGTTCCCATATTTAGTAGATCTGGGGTATTTTGAATTAGTCTGTACCTGCCAGGAAACCTCAACTGTTAAGTAACAATGAGGTGGGGGTGGAGGAGTGGTTAGCTGACTCAGAGTTGCATGCCATGATTTTGATGACATGCAATTAATTTTTAGATTGTATATAATTGCATCTCAATAACATTTACACCTCTTCCTTTTAAAGAAGCTGATGTTTGTATTTGTGTCTTAAGTGACAAGCATAATAAAGTTAGCTTTTCAATTTTGAGTGCCAAGAAAATGTAACATTTTCACGTGGAACTTTATGTTGAAGATCTTGGGTTGCTGCTGCTGCTGCTGCTAAGTCACGTCAGTCGTGTCTGACTCTGTGCGACCCCATAGATGGAAGCCCACCAGGCTCCCCTGTCCCTGGGATTCTCCAGGCAAGAACACTGGAGTGGGTTGCCATTTCCTTCTCCAAGGCATGAAAGTGAAAAATGAAAGTGAAGTCGCTCAGTCATGTCTGACTCTTAGCGACCCCATGGACTGCAGCCTACGAGGCTCCTCCGTCCATGGGGTTGTACAGGCAAGAGTACTGGAGTGGGATGCCATTGCCTTCTCCGGTTGCACCTCTCCAAAACTTCTTTCCCAAAATGCCCATTTGACTTGCCCCAGTGTAAGAGTGTGCTCTGAGTGTGTGATGTGGGTAAGGTCTCAGCAGTGAAATAGGAGGAAGGGAAGCAAGGCAGCTGTGCTCTGAAGTATCCAGGAGAAGCCAGCTCTACTGGAGCCTAGGGAGGGAAGAGGAAGCCTTCTCTGGTGTCCTGGCCACAATCCCTGGGGAAGGTTTTAGCTGTGATTTGTTTGCAAGACCTTGGCTCAGAGATGATTGTGTTACATTACATTGAGTCACTCCATTTAGACACTGGTTTAAAAAGAAGCTCACAAAGTTGCCTGTTGAGCTTCTCCATTTTATAACACAATCTTAGTGGAAATAATTAGCTCTATGTCCATGCGGAAGCACACATCACATTTGCAAAATTAAAGAGCTTTCTTGTCAGGACTGCTTTCCTTATTTCTTTCCTTCTCTCCCACTGTTTAAATATCTATTTTGGTGGTAGCCTTAGTCTCAGATCCCATGGTTCCCTTTATTCCTTTATCTTTTTTTTTTATTTAAAAGCAAATAAACAACAGAATACAAATTTGTCTATGTTTTTTACTCAAGATGATTAGATTTTACCACGGCAAATGCATGGGAACGTTGTGTTTTAAGAGCAAGAGCCGAATCTCAGAGAAGATATTGTCACATTTTTGTGCGTTTCAACACCCATTTCCTTTGTATGCCTTGTAGCTAAAATAAGCGTAATGATGATAAAGGTAGTCTCTTTGAACAGAAGATTGGAGGTGGTTAATACTAATCCTACATATCACCATTTGTCATGGTGAGTAACTGGTCTGTCCTCTCCACAAAAATACCATGTTGGAAGATAACTGCTAAGCTTACTTTCATACTGTGGAAGAATTACCAGGAACGTCACATGTCATCTTTCAGTGAATACATTAACTACAGATATGAAAGTTTAATTTGGTATATTTTGTTATTTGAACATACATATTTCCAGTTTACATAAAACTGTGAACTGGACATTTGTTGAAATGAAAGATACCAGTTGGGTACTTACTGCTGCTGAGCCAGTAGGTATACTTTTCACGTATGTGCGCATGGGGCCACTTGTGAATTTTAGAATTTGTCTCTGGGAATTTGGCCTCTCTGAGGTCCTGAGCCCAAACTTGCTATGCTATCGTATTGGGGTTCAAGACCTCAGAAGAGAATTGGATTATGTTTTGCTACTCTGGATCACAAATTGCTCACATGTAAAGTTAAAATTCCAATAATTTTACTTCACAGAGTATACCTTATAGATGGTCTAAAAGTGTACATACAATGCCTGAAGCTTACGCAGCTGATAAATAATTGTGTTAAATACCTGACTATATAGCCCTTGAGGCAAGATTATCTTCTTATTTCCTGCAAACAAGAGCCATATGAATTCATATTTGCTGAGTAAATAAGTAAATATTGTCAGCAAATCCAAAAAGGATGTAAGAATTCACATTCTAGAAGTCTGCTAGAAACCCCACTTTGGAATTGGCATTGAGTTAGTGCATGACATAGTTATACCTGCTTTCTGATTTCTCCATAAGTAACAGCAGGTATTTGTAGCAGTAAAAAATAGTACAGCTGAGGCAAGTGAGGTACATATGGACAACTTAACGGCAGCTACTGATTCAGCTAAAATTTCTCACTTTATCTCTGCACTGCCTTGTATCACTTGAAGGCTATGCACTTGGTTGAAAAGATGATGTTTTCTGGGATTATAATTCACTACTATAACTCTTTTTTTCTTATTGTGATGATATAAAAATAAACATCAAGGTCTTTTCTGTATCCTCTAGGTAACTGCTAAAAAGAGGACCATTATGTTACTCAGTGTTTCCTAATACAAAGATCAATATGATAAGTTCTTCAGATTCAATGATAGAAGACAAAAAGTTACTTGACTGATGAGCTAATGTATGCTTCTTTTTTTCAGAAAAAAAATAGCAAAAATTCTGCAGAATTATCATATGACTCTTTTGTTTGAGCTTCAATGATTCATCTCCTCCTTCCTTTACCGCATTATTTCTGATACCTCCTGACCTGATATTTGAAATATTATGTGTGTGCCAATTGTAAGCCATTTTTAAAACTGATTGTCTTAACCTAACTCGTACTTTTTAAATGGAAACAAGCTTTCTATCTATATGTGTCTATGAAAATCCTTAAAAATAAGTAAACCTAAGACATTTTAAAGCGATCATTTAATTCTAAATAGATTGCTTATATAGATCATAAACGATGGATCCATAACAGTAACATTCTGCTGGTATAACTAAACTATAAGAATTAAAGTGAGTTAATGAGATGAATATTTGTTTAAGAAATGTGTTTCAGAAAGCTTCAAGTACTAGTCATCAGACATGTAAGCCCATTACTCAAAGTAAGCCCATTACTCAAGTTATTTTAATAAGTGTCTTGACTGTTTTGAGATTGTATCATCTTGATATTATACTACTTATATGAAAATACTGAAAAATGTTATTTCTCAGATACTGCTAGAAGTGCAATAAGGAATCCTCTTGGCTCCCTCTGCCACCCAACAGAGAGTGATGTTTTATTTTCTAAATGACCAGTGTGTGTGTGTGTGTGTGTGTGTGTGCATGTGCGCAGTCGCTCAGTTGTGTCCTATTCTTTGCAACCCTATGAACTGTAGCTCACCAGGCTTCTCTGTCCATGGATTTCCCAGGCAAAAGTACTGGAGTAGATTGCCATTTCCTTCACCAAGGGACCTTTCCGACCCAGGGATTGAATCTGCATCTCCTGCCCGGCAGGTGCATTCTTTACCACTGAGCCACTGGGGAAGCCCAGACCAAAAGTACTAATAGCTTAAAAAACAAAACAAACAAACAAAAAAACCCAATTCCTTAGACTTTTCAAAATTTAATACTTTTGTGCTTAAAATGACACTATCATGGAAGTGAATAGCAACCCATGGACTGGGAGAATTCACTTGGATATCATGTATATGATAGATTTATATCTAGACTATATGAAGACTCTTATACAGCAGTAAGAAGACAAATAATCTAATTTAAAAATGGACAAATGATCTTGATAGACATTTCTCCAAAGATATACTGGAAGCTAATATCATAGGAAAAGATGTTATTAGTTATCCAGGAAATAAATCAAAACTACAATGAGATACAACATCACGCACACTAAGATGGTTATAATACAAAAGACAGAAACATATAAAAAAAAAAGATGTAGTGAAATTGGAGTTGTCATACATTGCTGGCTAGTTGTAAAGTGGCACAGCCACTTTGAAAAAAGCCTACCAGTTCCTCAAAAGATTAGACTTAAAGTTATCATATGATCAAACAACTTTGTTCCTAAATATATATCCAAGAGAATTAAAACATTTATCCACACAAAAGCCTGTCAATGAATGTGCATAGCAGCATTATTCATAATAGCCAGAAAGTGGAAACAATTTAAACATCAATCAATTGAAGAATGAATAAACAAGTGTAGTATATCCATCCAGTTAAATATTATTTAATCATAAATTAAAAGGAAATACTGATACATGCCAAAACACATATAAATCTTGAAAACTATGCTATATGAAGAAACCAGTCACAAAGATTTCATGTAACATGATTGCATTTATATGACTAGGCTGATCTATAGATTTAGAGAGATTAGTGGTCTCCAGTGACTGAGAAGGGGGAAAAGTGGCAACAGAAGGTCTTTGGGGAATGATTGAAATAATCTGCAATGAGAAAGCGATATTCATTTTACAATTTGCAGGAGGCCTTCTGCAGTACAGAAGCCATGGGTTCAATCCCTGGGTAAGGAAGATACCCTGGAGAAGGAAATCGCACAAAGGATTCTTTGTGACCCCATGGACTGAGGCGTCCAAGCTCTTCTGTCCATGGGATTCTCCAGGCAAGAATACTGGAGTGGGGCACCATTTCCTTAAAGTAATAAGACGCATCTTTAAAAACCACAAATGAGTATCAGAGTAATTAGTACACTTGGGAGTCCCACCTTATACTGAGGCTGTGAAGTACTCTTTCCCCTGTCTCCCAAGCCCAGCTCTCACTTGTGCGTGGATGAGGTGTGTTTTTTTGTATTGTAAAATCCGTAACCCAGCTGTGACACTTCCTTCCACCTCTACCTGTACATATGTTTCCTACAGAGTGCTGCTGCCTCAAGTGAGGTGCGTGAGGCTTCTGTAGATGCTGGGGAACAAGATGGAACAAAAATGCTTCACACCTGGTTCCCAAATTACAGGCATGCTGGACTGGGGCCAACTTCAGCCCACTCTGCTTTCCAGATTGGGAAATCCAACGGACAGTGGAGCCTGGTGGGCTACAGTCCACGGGGTTGCAAGAGTCAGAAATGACTTTGAGACTAAATCACCACCTCCTGTGGGGACAGTCTAAGTATTTTGGAAATGATCAAATAGCAATTAGTGATATTCATTTCACAATTCCTTAAATATACTAATGACCAACAGACTGGTTCAAACTTGGGAAAGGAGTACGTCAAGGCTGTATTTTGTCACCCTACCTATTTAACTTATATGCATCATGAGAAATGCCTGGCTGGATGAAGCACAAGCTGAAATTAAGATTGCCAGGAGAAATATCCATAGCCTCATATATGCACATGGCACCACCCTTATGGCAGAAAGCATAGAGGAACTAAAGAGCCTCTTGATGAACGTGAAAGAGGAGAGAGAAAATGCTGACTTAAAGTTCAACATTCCAAAAACGAAGATCATGGCATCCGGTTCCATCACTTCATGGTAAATAGATGGGGAAAAAATGGAAACAATGACAGGCTTTGTTTTCTTGGGCTCCAAAATTAATGTAGATGGTGATTGTTGCCATGAACTTAAAAGATGTTTGCGTCTTGGAAGAAAAGCTATGACCAACCTAAGGTGAAGTGAAGTTACTCAGTCATGTCCGACTCTTTGCGACCCCATGGACTGTAGCCTACCAGGCTCTTCTGTCCATGGGATTTTCCAGGCAACAGTACTGGAGTGGATTGCCATATGACCAACCTAGATAGCATATTAAAAAGCAGAGACATTACTTTCCCGACAGAGGTCCTTCTCGTCAAAGCTATGGTTTTTCCAGTGGTCATGTATGGATGTGAGAGTTGGACTATAAAGAAAGCTGAGTGCCAAAGAATTGATGCTTTTGAATTGTGGTGTTGGAGAAGACTCTTGAGAGTCCCTTGGACTGCAAGGAGATCCAACCAGTCCATCCTAAAGGAAATCAGTCCTGAATATTCATTAGAAGGACTGATGCTGAAGCTGAAGCTCCAATACTTTAGCTACCTGATGCAAAGAGCTGACTCATTAGAAAAGACCCTGATGCTGGGGAAGATTAAAGGCAGGAGGAGAAGGGGATGACAGAGGATGAGATGGTTGGAAGGCATCACTGACTCATTGGACATGAATTTGAGCAAGCTCTGGTAGATGGTGAAGGACAGGGAAGCCTGGTAGGCATGCTGTAGTCCATGGGGTCGCAAAGAATAGGACATGACTGAGCAAATGAACAACAACATTTCACAATTTCTTGAATATACCAGTGATCACTGTACATTTTTGAAGAGTGGACTTAGTGGTGTGTGAATTATATCTCACTTAAAAAAAAATAGAGCTCTATATTGAGCAATGTGCCTTTAATACGGAGGTAAAATTGCCCATGGTCCACGCTTTAAAGAAGCTCATAGTCTATTGGGAGAATGCAAACTGACAGTTAAGGCACAGAGTATACATCCTAAGGAAGAAGCATATATAGGATGCTGCCGGAAGAGATGTAACTCAGCATGGATGTTGTGGAAGCTGCCTGGGACTCCTAACCGTACTTGAATAGGAGTCACTGCAGGTAGGACCAGACTTCCATGTAGATCTAGGGAGCATAACACAAACTAATATTTTGAAGGCAGTACCTTTCTAACAGTAAGGACAGTTGAGGTTCAATGTAGGCTTCCTCAGAAGATTGCTTATTTGCCTTCATTGGAGCCAGTTGAAATGATTCTCTGGCATTTACTGGGTGAATTTTTAAATGCTCTAAAACCTCAGTTATTAACCTGAGTTAATAATACATCTCAGAGTTTACATGAGGACCACATGGAATACTGGGTGTATGTGCAATGTGTGAATGCACTATCTTGCACATGATAACACTGTTATTGCCGTCGCTATCACGACCACCACCATCATCATCAGGTGAGTCTTGGCAGTAACTCTGGGAAAGTCATTCAGGCAACAGATGGGAGAATTGATTTGAAAGATACTAGGATTTTGTGGTTTTCTCATTCTTGGTCACAGGGCTTGGAGTTTTCTGTTCCTTGATGTAAAACTTAGAAGTAAAGACAGACTTTGGTCCTATCCCAGGCCCCCATATTGACTATTTCTGTGCTTAAGGCAAACTACTCAGCCTCAATAAAGGTTTTTGTGCTGCTTGCTATAACAACTAGCAGAGATATGTGATTTTTTTAGAACTGTTACTAAGAAGAATTTTTGATGGGGACTTCCTGGATGGTCCAGTGGTTAAGAATCTGCCTTCCAAAGCAGAGGACACAAGTTTGATCCCTGGTCAAGAAGCTAAAATTTCACATGCTACAGGGCAGCTAAGCCTGTGCATCACGACTGGAGAGACGCCATTGCATACAGGAAAGCCAATGGCTTAAAAATTAATTAAATTAAAACATTTAAAAAAGAACCTTAATGACCTTTGGAGATTGTGTTTATAAATATCAGCAGAACTCTGGTGAACACTGATAAGAGCTATAGGTGAACAGAGTGAGGGTAGAAAGAGACTCCTTCCTTAACCTTGCAAAAATACGCCATCTTGTGAAAACAGGCAAGTGGAACAACTTAGTTGGACATTTAAAAATATTATTTAAAATGTCTTGAGAGGTCTCTGATACTGGGAAGGATTGAGGGCAGGAGGAGAAGGAAGCAGCAGAGGATGGGATGGCTGGACAGCATCATCAACTCAAAGGACATGAGTTTGAGCAAACTCCAGGAAATAGTGGAGGATGGAGGAGCCTGGCGTGCTGCACTGCATGGGTTCTCATAGAATCATACACGACTTAGCAACTGAACAACAGCAAGAGGTCCATAATTTCCATCATCAGCGCAGGTGTCCAATGGGTATGCTCCCTCTTTCTGAGTCTGTTTCAATATTTATAAACTGGACTTGAGAAATGACATAATCTCCTATGGTGTTGTTAGCTTGAATTGGTATGGCTTTTGCCCTGTGTAAAAGAAGAAAATATGTATATATTTATTTTTCTTTCTGTCCTTTAATTATTTCACTGTAGAAGTTTTTCTGTACTACTCATTTGGCGTTCCTAGAAGTCATTATGTGCAACCAGAGGGTAGTGTCTGCAAATCGAAGGGCCACGTTCATGTTTTTCAGGATAATGTGAACTTAGGTTCATGGTGTTCAACACGTTTTGCAAACAACCTGGTAGCATTTAAGATTATTAGAATGCACTCTATTGGGGGTGATTAAAATAATAGATTCTGGGACTAGACTGCCTTGAGTTCAAATCCTAACTCTATCACTTTCGTTGTGACCTGGGATAGATCACTTAAGCTTTTTGTGCCACAGTTTTTCATCTCTGTAATGGAGATAGTTAGAGTATCTACCTCTTAGGGTTGTAATGAGAAATAAATGAATTGCCATGTGTAAGCACATAAAACAGTGTTCAGCATATAGTTAGCAGCATTTGCTCAGGTGGAAAAGAATCCGTCTGCATTGTGGGAGACCTGGGTTCTATTCCTGAGTTGGGAAGATCCCTAGAGGAGGGCATGGCAATCCAACACCAATATTCTTGCCTGGTGAATCCCCATGGTCAGAGGAGCCTGACAGGCTATGATCCATTGGGTTGAAGAGGCTGACATGACTGAGCAACTTAGCACAGCACACAGCGCAGCAGCATTTGCAGTAGCAGATTTTATCATTGGGAATTAAATGCTAATCCTTATTTTAAAACTGTCCAAGTTGTTGCTTTTATGTTAAAGAAAGAGATTGATTCATAAATTTCGTCTGTGACCACCATACAACTGTCTGAACAGATCGTCTATCTCACATAAATTGGTCGTCATTCTTATATCATGTCACAGTGTGGGTCTAGCTGTTCCTGAGCCTTTGTCCAGTTCCTTTGGTTATTTTAGCATCTTCTCATGCATGGATTCTAAGGCCAAAACTAGAGCAATAACCTTTCGTCTGACATATGCATGAATCATTGACATCTATTTCTGTGGATCACAGGGTAATTCCTCTGATAACTGAATAAAGTTCACTGTAAAAACAAAAATCATGACTCATAGATTATGAACTTGTCATGATTTAATAAGCCTAGTATTGAACTATTGGTATAATTTATTCTAACTAAAGCGGAAACAACTATGCTGCTACTGCTAAGTCACTTCAGTCGTGTCCGACTCTGTGCGTATAGTCAAGTTAATTTTCTTCCGGCTTTCCTGGCAGATTTGTTGGGAAGAAGGCTGGTCTATACTCTCTGAATTTCTGTTGCAGGATGTCTGCAGTAAGGCTCAAGAATTTGTATTTCTAAAAAGTTCCCAGATGTTACTGATGTTGGGGCCCCACTTTGAGAACTCTTTACAGCTGCTTGTCAATCAAATGCTTTATGAGCAGGATCCTTTCCCTCCTTTGTCTTACCTCTACGGTTGTATTCTCCGAAGACTTGCTGTAATGTCAACAGTGGGCACCAGTCTAATGTTATTTTCTAGGGGAGGAAACCCAAAGTCAGAGAAGTATTTTCCCCTGGTTACACAGTAAATTGACAGAATCTGGAAGATTTTTGTTTTTAATTGAGAATGATTTGCATCTCTAATTCTTAGACTAAGCATGTAGATTTAGAAAATGAGCATACAATTCCAGCTCTTCCATATTAGGAAGTATGAATTTTAGTTGCTTTATCTCTCTGAACCTCATTTGCTTCATCCGTGATATGAATACCCTCTCTGCTTAACATATATGGTTTCGTGAGAAGTAAATTACATACTGTGCATTAAAGTGCTCTGTAAATTATGAAGTGCTATACAAATATTTTTCACTCATCCCAGTTATCAGATGCAACATCATGTTGAACGTTTATGATAGGAACCTCATTCTCCCGCTCATCTAGGGCAAATATTGACTTTTCTAACTATTTGGGAAGAAGTAGTACATTATAAACCTGTCACCTTTTGCATAGAATTTTTTTCATTTCCTTCCTATGTTGATTTCTCTGCTAATATGCTTCTAAAGAATATGCAATTAGAATTGCCATTTAGCTGCTTATGCATCTGAATACTTACACATATGTGAGATGTGGTCACACTCGTATGCACGACCTAATAATTTTTCCCCTAGTATCCTTTCATTTAACATATGCTACAGGTCACATTTATTAAGAATGAAATAAGTTAATTATTAAATGAGTTACTATTTTGCTTGAAATGGTTTTTTTTTTTTTTTTTTTTTTTTTTTTTTTGCATTTGCATTGGAAGCAGAACTGAGTTGAACAAGCAGAAATGGATTTTTCTCCCAGTTCTGCAATTAACAAGTTGTGTAAGTGTTTCTCTTTCTGAGCCTCAGGTCCACATTTGTAAATGAGGCCAGATCTTACTCATACCTTCCACTCACAGTGTCTATGGTATTCAAATTATAAGTCACCTTTTAAATCATGTTCTTCACCTCCTTGAGAAACTCTGAACAGAGTAGCCACATTGACCTGGATCTATTCTAATAAGATATTTTCCTTTTCCTATTTCAGGCCCAAGTGCTGTTTGTATCCAATGCAGTATAACTCCTCCATACCTTTCCTTCAGGATATGACTGGGTTTCTTGGGGCTGTTTTTCTGTTGCTATGGTTTAAAATGTAACAAGACTGTGTCCTTTTTGGATCCCCTGAGATAGAGATATTGGGTGGTGGGGATGGAGACAAGGCTGTCATGATTTTAGTGAGTTTTTCCCTTCAGGGATATTTGGAGGATCTTCCTTATTATTAATGCATAGTAAAAAATATTAGTTCTCTATTGCTGTGCAATCGATTACTTAAAAACCTAGCAGCTTGAAAACCCCACACATGGGACTTCCCTGGTGGTCCAGTGGTTAAGAATATACCTTCCAGTGAAGGAGGCTTGAGTTTGATCCCTGTTCAGGGAACTAAGATCCCACATGCTGAGGGGAAACTAAAACCTGTGCTCCAAAACTAGAGAGGCTGTGCACTCTAGAGCCCATGCTCTGCAACAAGAGAAGCCTGCATGCTGCAGTGATGATCTACTGTAGCAAAAATAAATAAATAAATAAATAAAATAAGGTAATTAATTAAAAAATAACACACCTTCTTACATTTTTTTGTGGGCCAAGAATCTGGCCACAGCTTAGTTGGACTATCTGTTCACAGTTTCTCACAAATCTGCAATCAAGATATCAGCTGAGTCTACAGTCTCATCTGAAGGCTCAACTGGGGAATGATCAGCTTCCAAGCCTGTGTGGTTGTTGTCAACAGTTCAGTGTCACCTGGCTTGTTGAACTGAGGGTCTTAGTTTCTAGATGACTGTTAGCAGGGGGACTGGCTTCAGCTCTTGTGCAGCTCTCTAGCCTGGTAGCTGAGTATATCAAACCATGGAAGCTGAGAAGGCAAGAGATATCTGCTCACCAGGTGTCAGTCTTAATCACGTGAAACCTAATGGTGGAGGTGATATCCCATCACATATACCATGTTCTGTTGGTTAGAATTAGGTGACTAGGATCAGACCACACTCAGGGTGAGGAGTTTACACAAGGCTGTGAATACAGGAGGCAGGGATCACCATCCTTAGATGTGCCATCTAAGAAACCTACCTACCATAGAAGGGGATGAAATAAGACATCTTATGCCTAAATAAGGAATTTAATACAAACATGAATTTGCTTGTGGAATCTGGTGGATTTGTGAGTCAGGGACAAGGAGGCAAGTGGGATACCAAGAGAAGAATCCAGTCTGGAAGGAATACACAATAATGAAAGGCTCTAACAGGTGGAGGAGGGATTCTTCTGTCTGAGAAGTTAAAGCTGGGTGGAGTTTTAGAGGTCTTTTTACCTAAACACCTCATTTTCTCAAGGACTCCATGGTTCACAGAGGGTCTTGCTCAGGCTACAGAGATTGTAGCCAGATCAGTTGGATCAAAGTCCTCAAACCCCTTTGACACAGCTCTGGATTTGGCATAAAAAGATTTGACTTTGTGACTTTCAATTTGCCTCTGAGTAGCTGTGTTACCTTGATTGATTTTCTTCCTTAAAATGGTTATTCAGTTGGTAACATGGAGCTTTTGTTTATCTTGTATGTTTATTTATGTCTGATAAACACATTGGGGCTTCCCAGTGGCACTAATGGTAAAGAACCCACCTGCCAATGCAGGAGACGTAAGAGACATGGGTTTGATCCCTGGGTTGGGAAGATCCCCTGGAGGAGGGCATGGCAACCCACTCCAGTATTCTTCCCTGGAGAATCCTCATGGACAGATGAGATTGGCAGGCCACAGTCCATAGGGTTACAGAGAGTCAGACGTGACTGAAGTGACTTAGTACACATGATAAACACATTGACACTTGTTTGCGGAAATTTGTACAACTTAGAACAGCATTTTATTAAAAAAAATTATGTTTTTATTGAAACTAATGATGTGTAGTTTGAAGCAAAACAAGCATTCCTTTTTGTCAAAAAGGATGACTATCAGTTCATACAAATACAGATAATTTTATCTATTTCTAGATTTGTGTCAGACATCTATTGGTACATGCTAAACTACTCCCAAACACACTATTCTTATTTTGCTCATGAATCTTCACTTTGGGTACTGTTTCATGAGGATGGCTTATCTGTATTCTGTGAAACATGCCTGGTGGCTTGACTTGAATGTGGAGCATCCATTTTCAAGACACATGATGGTTGGTCAGCAGATTGGTGCTGAGAGCGTGGCTAGTGCTGTGGCTTGGTGATCATGGCTTCTCCCAATGTTCATACCTCCACATGTTGCTTGGGCTTCCTTATAACATGGCGGCTGAGTTCCAAGAGTGAATAAATAGCCTAAGAGAACAAGGTGGAAATGCATGCATTTTTAAGACCTAGTTTTAGAAATTACATATAATGTTACTTCCGTTGTACACTGTTGGCTGAGATAGTCACAAAGACTCACCCAGTTCAAGGGCAAGGGACGTAGACTCCACCTTTTAATGGGGTTATGGAAGGTTTGACAACAACATATGTGCAAGAGATATTGTTGTGGCCATCTTTGGAAAATACAGCCTATCGCTGTATTGTGCAGTGATAGTGTAGCACATTAGCATAGCACTGTGTTGTATTTTGTTGTACTGTATCATGTCATACTTAATCCTATCGTATTGTAATGGCCTATGTTACATTTTATGGAGTTCCGTTGTTGAGTACTTACTAAGTGCCAGACATGTTGTAAGTTCTGTAGTTCTCTTAAAGTTCATTTAATTTATACAACAACTTCATGATGTAGTCATTATTTTCATTCTGACAAATCAGAAAACCAAGGCCCAGAGATGTTAAGTAAATTGCCCAAGGTCAAACCAGTTCATAAACGGCAGAATTCATATTGAAATCAAGGTCATCTAGTTTTGGAACCCATGCTTTAACTACTCTAACCTGATTATGTCCATGTTTTATCTGTATCTCCAAACCTTGCCCACACCATCCTCTTACTTACACCTTTCCCATCCCCATCACCATCTGTCTACCTTAAAAAGAATGAAGAAGCAATATTAATACAGAGGAATCACAAGCAGGCAAGTATTGGCTTTGAAAGTAATAGGTCTGAGCCTGTCCCCAGGTGCTCCAGTCGCCAATGCTAGGAAACCGCCCCCGCCACCCCCCGCCAAAAAATAACATTCCACTGGTTCCATCCATAGTGTGTAGTGGTCATGATGATTTTGCCTTTAATTTAATGAGACATATGGGAGTCTGGGGTAAGCTGGGAAGAATAGCTGAGTAAGAAGAGACAGATCAGAATAGAAAATGGAAAACAGGTGATATTAGTTGAAAACTAAAGAAACTGAGAGACATCTATTCTTGTCCCACAAAAGTTCAGCTCCTTGGTGTTCTGCCTGGTGACCTATCCAGTAAACAAAATCCTATATTGGAATTGGTTCCTATCTTGGAATTTTTACCAAAGTCTAACCCCCAAATTGAGAAAACTATAGCTAATTATGTATCAGTTTGTATCCGTTTTAAAAACTTGTTCATTTATCAAATCATTCTCATCTCTTTTTTCAACCAGCACATATTAAGTCCTTACTGAATACAGGATGCTGCAGTTTAAAAATCAGAGGGACCACAGTTCTAGTGCTCCCCAGCCCACAAAGGGCTTCCAGTGCAGGAAACAGATTTGTAAGCAGACGGCAGGGATAGATGGCAAATGCAATGAGCAACACTGTATGGATTCATAGAGGAAGGTGCTCTAATTCCCTCCTTGAGAGATCAGAGGAGGCTTTCCAGAGATACCTTATGTGGATTTACTAAGGAACTGGAAACAGTTGAGCTCGGTTGGAACTGCAGGTGTGTAGGGCAAATGTCATGACCTAAACTTGGAAAGGCAGGTAAATGTTTCTGCAAATGCATTCTTTCCTTCTGTCTCCCCATCTGCCTTATAGACATAGTATTGACTCAGACCAGGAATCTCAGACCACAGCAGACAAAGATGCACAGTGTTACATTTCTCTGTGATCCCTCTGTCTGTCTGTCCTCAGTGCAGATACTTCATTGCCAGTGACTCATCTGAAAACTATCAGGATGGGGCCTAGAAAGTTCTGTGTCACATCAGGGTAAAATTACACCAGTCGTAAGTCACTAGAACCTCTAGGGTCAGCCTTTTTTCTCATATCCCTTCTTTATAAAACTGCTGGGCCTCTCTGTAGCAGTGTCGTGTGGTAACAGTCATGATTTGGAAGTGCTTCATTGCACAAAATCACACTTACCATACAGTGTCTTTTTGACAACGTACCACATGTGGGTGATTAACCCATCTAATGAAAGATGAAATGTCTTACCTTAATTCTCACGAAAAGGAAACTAAACTCATTGCTTCAATCCATGGTCAGTCAGTGGTCCTCCATAGTGTGATCTCTGTTCCAATGAACTCTGAAGTTTGAACTTGGTATATAAAATGGCTAAAGTAAAACAGATCTGGTTAAAACATGAAGTTGGGACTTGGATCTTTGTTGAGCATCATCCTCTTTCTCCAGATGCTGCCCTGAGGCATCTCCATATCTAATATGAAAACGAGTCCCATTGCACTGGGCTAATTCTTCATGTCCTTGGAGCCCTCAGGAAAGACCTAATGATCATTTTGCTTCCCAGGGTGGGATTAATGAGGGAAACAATCTACTGCCCATTTGGGGTCAGTCACATCATTCTCCCACCGATCCCATTGTAAGTTTATGTGGCTCAAAGCCAAACCCATGCAAGAATACAAAAACCAGATGATGAAGGCAGTGTGGTGCCATGGGTAGAGCATGCAGATTCTCATCTTAATTTTGGCCCTGACTTGCTGTAAGATTTTTTTTGCAGACAAGCTACTTCCATTCTCTTAGGCTAACACTTCAGTTTACAAAGGATTTGAACTCTAGATCCCCTCAGGTTCTGTTAGAAATTATTCCATGGGTTCTTCATTCCTTGAGGAAGACTCATAACCTATCCTACCTCAGATCACAAAAGGATGAATTCTAATGTTTTCTACTCCCTTTCATGACCTCCTTTGGTAGATGTTTTCAAGTGTCATTTTTATGGGTACAGGGAACTTGACCTGGTGAATTGGAAAAGTTATCACCATATAGGAATTAAGTGCTTACTCACTTTTTGTCCAGGCTTCCCAGGTGGTTAGACTGGTAAAGAACCTGCCTGCCAGTGCAGGAGACCTGAGAGACACAGGTTCAATCCCTCGGTCAGGAAGATCCCCTTCTGGAGGAGGGCATGGCAACCCATTCCAATATTCTTGCCAGGAGAATCCCATGGACAGAGCAGCCTGGCGGGCTACAGTCCATAGTGTCACAAAGAGTCAGACACGACTGAAACAACTTAGTACACACGCATGTACTTTTTGTCCATGTGTTGGTAAGTTAGGTTCAAACATTTCATTAGACTCCTGCCTTATATTGCTGCCTCAAATGAGAGTATAATCAGTAAGGAAATTCTTGGGGTGAAGACGAGGGAGGGCAAAGGCAGAAAAGAGAAGGGCTACGAATATAGAAACTGCCAGCCACTGTGTCTCTTGTCCTAAAACCATCAAGACAAATTTGATGTGGATCTAAAAAGTAGGAAGAAGGTGAAGGTAGACCCCAGGAGGGGCATAGATGGTGTTGACGGCAGAACCCTTTGTGATGGGCTGTGCATTTCACCTTTCCTCACTCCAGCACTGCAGTGTTGGGTAGATTCTTGGAAGTCTTCCGGACGAAGTCTCTTGGTCTTAAAGAGGAGGACAGCAAGTCTCGGGCTGGGGACGATTGTGCGCGTTCACAACGCTGCTGCACAGTCCTCTCACAGGTTAGCTTGTTGGAGAATGGCCTCCACTAGGGAGCAGTGCATGCAGGGCCCAGGTGGCCCGAAGAGGCCCCAGTACTGTGGGTCCATCTAAATAGTCACTAACACGTGCGTGGTGCTAGGGGTGAGACCTAACTGAGAAGAAACTAAGACTTCCACAGGAATGGCAGGAAAAGAAAACCATAAGCTTAATATTCTGATAAAAACAGGCACCACCATCATTCCTGGAATATACTTAATGCATTTAGAGGCTTTAAATCTATGAAAATAGTTGTGAGGTATTCCAATACAGTGTCCCATTTAAGCTGGATGTTGGTAGATAGTTTAAGTGAAGTTTTTGTTTTGTTTTATTCATTATTGATTCCATTTTTTAAAAAAACTTGGAATGTGTGACACAGCAGTACTAAAATACACTGTCTCCCTTTGCATATTAAAGCTCCATATTATTTTTTGAAAATCCAAGAAAGAAAGAAATGGATGGGACCTCACTGTGGTGTTTCTATCTTTCCATGTCTTTTTTTTTTTTTTTCCCTAATACCATAAACACCACCAGAAGAGAATAGAGGATATTGACTTGACTGATAGCTCAGAGACCTGCAAACAATGGTTTTTAAAAGTAATTTTATGTAGTTTATGTATCTTTGGTAGCTCAGAACCTGATTACCAGACAATTCTGCTTAATTGCAGTGGCCTGGCTTAATGCTGAAGGCTGTCGCATTGTGCTTTATCTCATCATCTCCAAGTACAGCATCTGAGATGCAGAAAAGACTGATAAGCCCAATACACATAAAGTTAGTTTACTTGAGACTGAGGAGCACAAAAGCCTCCACCACCACCCATTTCCTTTTCTCTATGTGGGAATGAGGTTCTTCATTAAAAATTATGACCACTTCACAGCCTTTCCTAACGTGGGAAGGAAATATGAGCACAGGCTTACACAGCTATGCTCGTTCCCTGTTCAGCAACTTCTGAGAAGGTAAGACCTTAGAATGTGAGGATAGATTTGTAAACTTAATCTAAAGATGTATCACTATTGTGCTATAAGATATCTAAGTGCTTGTCTGCTTTTTTTTTTTTAAACAAACACAGGATATATGCTTTTAAAGCTGTTATCTATCAAGGCCTTTGTATTTTTATTTGTGAACTAGTTTCTTCCCATCTCTAGTTTTTCCTTCATCACTTTCATAACTTCCCCAACCTCTCATGCACAGAAGCATACACACATTCACTTATACCTCTTATACCCCCATCCTCACACATTTATACAAATGCGTCATATATACACCTACACTTATGCAACATACATGCACATATATAATTACATAAACAAGACATCACATGTGCAACACACATCCCTACAGTTTTATACATATGCACACACCTTATACATATAACAGATATGTACACCAAACACCCCTACATCCTGAGCACTCTGTGGAGTTGTGATCTTTATTGTCTGAAGACATAATGGTCATAGTTGGTGTTGCCTAAGTTCCTATTATTTGCCAAGATCGCTGCTAAATGTTTTGTGTATGTTATCTTGTTTCATGTTTATACTTAAGAGGTGAACTCGTAGTATCTCAGTTGAACAGAGGAGAATCCTGAGGCCTGAGGGTGGTTAAATAAGTTTCCCAAATTCACACAGTCCATGACTGTATAAGTGGGAATTACAGGTGGGCTGCATGGTTCCAAAGCCCTTACTCCTATCTCCAGCACAATAGAACTCTGAGATAGTACTGAGAAAAGATTTGACCTCTTATAAGAAAGACTTTAAATCAGAATTATTTGCACATTGAGATTTAGATCAAATAACTTTTCCAGACAAGGAACTGACCTTTTATGGTAGGAATAGATCTGGACTAGAAATCAGAACACTGAGGGCCTTATCATTTTCTCTGTCTCTGGTAATTTTGGGCAGATACATTCATGGGAAAATAATTCAATTTATTATATCCTCATAGAGATATAATTAAACTCTGCTGAGATGGTGCCAAAAGAGTTCTGTTGGAAAACATGCAGAAATTCTCTGCATTTGAGGTGTGGCCAGTCCAGTCCCTTGCCCTCTCATCCCATCTTCTGTTGACCTTGTCATCTAGTTGTCTGCCTCTAGAGGGGAAGCCAGGCCACATCTCATCAGTGGTCGCATTTATTCTAGCAAACACTTGGATTGGCTTCACTCCTATCTCATTGCAAGGATACTCAAGCCAAGACACAGCTCTTAGCTAATGTGAACAATTCTGCTCCCTGCAGGGACCAGTATCACGGGCTTGTTGGGCATTCTTGTCCAAAGCACTGCCTCACGTGTGTTGCACTTACTATAACTAAGAACACTGTCATATGACTGACTTCCGGTTACAGAGTTAATATTTAGAAGATCAAGAATTTAGAAACTAGGGCTTATAATTACCAGCCAAGTTGTCTTTTCATTAGCTTATCATTCCTACCTTGGAAGTTGATGAAACACATGGGGCTCAAGGTTGGTGTTCGTTAAAACATCAGTGCTGAATTTTCATTGCTGCTTGTGCAGAACATAATATTTGTGACTTCTGTTGCTGTATTTACATCACTTTGATCATGAGGCTTTCCTGAACCTCATGTAGATATCCGATGATGTAGTTATACTGACAAGGTATTTCTGTGGTGAAAGAAAAGGGATTGTTTTTTTGGTGTCAATGTGACCAAGGTACCTCAAAGGCAATCTTACTTTATCAGAATCTTAACAGAACTCCCTCTCCCCATTGGACACTCTCCAAAACTTTTAAAGAAACTCCCTGTGTTACAACTGGTGATATGCTGTAGTCCATAGGGTCACAAAGAGTCAGACACGACTTGGAGACTGAAGAACAACATCATAATTCAAGATAGAGCATAATAAGAAATCAAATAAAGCAAATCTAGCATTGCAATATTTTTTTGGAAAATAAGGCAAATAAACCTAGGCTACTTATCTCAAAAGGAATTTCCAGTTCCTTTCAACACCAGCAACATTGCTCCACTTTGACCCTTGTTCTGTAGTCGTGTCTCCCTCTGACTACAGCTCAGAAGGATTCTCTGCTGTTAAGAAGTCCTGTGATTAGATTAGGGCCACCTGGAAAATCCAGGATAACCTCCATTTCAAGATCTTTAATCTTAATCATATGAGCAAAGTCTCTTTTGCCTAAATCATGCTTTCAGAGGTGCCAGGAATCACAATGTGGACATCTTCAGGGGAACCATGATTTCTATAAACCTTGGTCTTTTTATGGAGATATAAATAGTTTTAGATTGTTAATAATATATAGAGAGGGAGGATGTAACTGAGAAGAGCTGAAGTAGACAGATCATGAGGTGTGTTCTGTGCTTTATGTAGAGTTCCAAAGCATCCTGATGGCAACGAGGAGCTAGACAATGCTTTTTAGCATGAAGGCACTTGATTTATAATGAAGTTAAACCATTGCAGTAAGTAGCTTGATGCTACCTAACAATCCTTTGCTTTTATTTCTATGGGAAAATTAAGTCTAGTTTTTGACTTAATGTCCTGGGACATATTTCATGTCATTCGCATAGTGTTGTGTCCCCCATTTGTTTTTTATCATATTCTTTTCTGCCTTCTTCCTCTACTTAGTTTTTCTGGAGCACAAAGGAATGCCATTCACAGTCTATGACTTTTTTGGGTGAAAAGTTCATGATGCCTTTCATTGGGCAAGATGTCTCAGATTTTGGAAAGTGGAAGGTGGTAGCAGCAAGGGTGCTTGGGAGGACAAAGAGATGCCTGTTCCTTGGTACACTGAACTCGTGCTTCCTGGAGCAGACAGAGCCTGAGTGAGGGGAAGGATGACCTCTTCATATATTCAGTCCAGGAACAACACCCAGCTTTCTCTTGTGTCCCCAGGGAACAGATCTAAGAAGTCAAATTAAAGAACTGCCATGGCTTCCCTGTGACTTTAATGTAGAAGTGGGCATTTAACTTGAGTACTTATTCAGGAATGATGTGTAATGCTGAGGGGAGTTAGTGAATAGAAGGATCCTAGGAAATTGAAAGATTCAACTGATGGAACAGGGAAATTGAGATTTATTGTTCCGTCAGGTGCAATTACCCGTTGTGTTGCAGAGGAAAGCAACTAAAGAGTACATTGGCTTGTGATACCACCACGGTGGAATCAGGCTCAAAGGAGACAGTGTCAGAGCCGGGTTCAATGCCTGAGCTTCTACCATGCAAGTCACTTGTGAGACAATCCCTTGACACAAAGAATCAGGGTGCCCACATTATATCTGATCACAGAAATGTTAATGCAGAGGAGTAAACTGGCTTTGATCTTTGTGTAATTGCAGGCTGGAGAACAGAGGGTTGTATTTTTAAAGGTCATATCTATTGTTCATGGGAAATGTGTTTTATGCTTACATGAGACTTCATATCGAGAATGGGAAATGAGCGTATTTGAAGGAAAATTGAAAGCTATTTTCCATGTGTGAATTTCACATGTGTGCGTATATGAATATGTGTGTGTGTGTGTGTTTCTGGAAGAATTTAGCATCCTGAACATTTGTTTCTTCTATGCTGTAGTTGATGGTATCCAGCATCCACAGTGGTGCATGGAGAGGAAGAAGACTCTGTCTCCCACTTTAGATGTTAATTATGTAACACTTTTGTTTCAGACAAGGAATGCAATTTCAAATGTGACTTCTTTCCTAACTTGCAAGTAGAGTTGACAACAGTGGATGATCTTCTGTACATGAATTCTGAAAGGGTATCTTTTGAACAAGTACTAGTTGAATTTCATATCAAACTACAAAACCAGAGAGATTTGAGGTGAATTGTTCTTTATTTGGATGAACGAGGAGAGCCCATGGGGCTAAACCTGTTTGTCTGAGGTCGTGCAGCAGGTCAGTGGCACTGCCAACGCTGGAGCCATCATCACCTGACTCCCAGTTAACTTTCTTTCTAGTCCAGCGCAGCTGCCTCCCAAGTTTAACAGTCTATGACTCACAGTCCAAATCTATGGTGACATATAATATGTTACTTTGATTCTAAATCAACAAGCTACTTTTAGAAGTGCTTACACTGCTGCCTTCCTTTTTACGCTGTTGGGTTCTTCACATTGAGTCTTATTTCTAGAACTCCTATAAGAGTAACAAGAGGAGCCATTTATTCATGATCGTTTGAAGGATGTATTGAACACTTGTTGGGTGGCAAATCTCTTTGAGAGGGTGAAGGCACAGCTATGAATAAAACAAAGTGTATTTCCTCAAATAGTGCATTTTCCTCTGGGGAGAGGTACCGTAAGTATATAAGCAAGTAAACATTTAAGTCTAATGGAGTTAAATGCTACGTAGAGAAAAATCAAGCAAGACTAAAAGGGGGGAGAGAGTGCCTTGGTTTGTTGCTGTTTCGTCGTTTAGTCATGTCCAACTCTTTTGCTGGACATGGACACGAGCCCATGGACTGTAGCCCGCCAGGCTCCTCTGTCCATGGGATTTCCCAGGCAAGAATACTGGAGTGGCTTGCCATATTCTTCTCCAGGGCATCTTCCCGACCCAGGGATCAAACTCATGTCTCCTGCCTTGGTTGTTTTATATAAGGCAGTTGGAAAAGCTTAGAGAAGGGAGGTAGGTGAGGGAGTGAGGCATGCAAGTATCTGGAACAGAAGGTAGCATGTTCCAGAGAGAAAAGCACTGGGGAAGGAGCCTAGCTGGCAGATGTCTGGTTTGAGAAAGGGTAGAGGAGCCAAAAGAAGCTGGAGCTGAGTGATCCTAAGGGGAATGAGAAAGGATAATGGCAGGGAGGAAACAGGGACTGTTGCACAGGATCTTGTAGGCTGCTCTGATGACTTACTCTGAGTGAGATGGGGAACACTTGGAATCATGTGATTAACATTAAGCATCACTCTGGCCCCTTTGTGGAGAAGAGAATGTGGGCTAGAAACGATACTTGGTTGGTAGGTAAGGGGCACATGCTAACAAATGAGGTTCTGGATATATTTTCATGGTATCATCCACAAGTTTAGTGCACAGATGAGATCTAGAGTATGAGAGCAAAAGAAGAGCTAAGAATGTCTGCTAGGTTTTAGCCTGAGCAGTGACAAGGATGAATACTCAATTTAGTGAGATGTCAGGAGGACAGCAAGATAATTGGTATTGTGTTTTGATTTTTGTTTCTTTGAGAAGAAGAGGTGTTTAGGAATTTGATTTTCAATATGCTAAATTTGAGCCAACTGTTAGCCTTAGAAGACAGTTATGTATTTGAGCCTGGGGTTGACTTGATATAGATTTAGGAATCAGTAGATATAAATTTCGGAGAAGGCAATGGCACCCCACTCCAGTACTCTTGCCTGGAAAATGCCATGGATGGAGGAGCCTGGTAGGCTGCGGTCCATGGGGTCTCAAAGAGTGTGACACAACTGACTGACTTCACTTTCACTTTTCACTTTCATGCATTGGAGAAGGAAATGGCAACCCACTCCAGTGTTCTTGCCTGGAGAATCCCAGGGACGGGGGAGCCTGGTGGGCTGCCGTCTATGGGGTCTCACACAGTCGGACACGACTGAAGTGACTTAGCAGTGGCAGCAGATATAAATATAAAATCGTGATACTGAGTGACATTATCTAAAATGATAGATTAAGCTCTGGGGCCAAGATTTTGATGTTTCTTGGAGACATAGAGGAACCATTAGAGATGTCATGAACAAAGATATTGAGGTTGGAAGAGAATCTAGAGACAAAACCATCTAAAAATGTAATGTAAAAGTGCTTCAGGAGTGAGTGAGTGAATGAGCAATTTATCTGCACTGTTAGATTAAATGCCATGAGAATTAAAACATGGACAACTGGATTTAAATCTTTGATGGCTGTTACCTTAAGACAAACAATTTTCACCATTCTTCTGAGTCAATGGTTCACGCGTGTTTTACTTTTTCTTTGTCCAGGTGGAACCCACACTAAATAATTGTTAAATACAAGGACTCTGGAATTATACTGCTTGGAGTCCAATCCTCATTCCATATTTACTAGTTGTTTAAGGGTGGAAAACTTATTTGCCCTTCCTCTGTGCCTTTTTTTAAAGGGAGGAAGTGATATTATCCACCCATAGGGTTATTGGGAGGATTAAATGAGATAAACACTTGGCACAGTATCCGTCACACAGTAAATGACCCAGGAATGAAATGAAGCAAAAGTAAAATTAAGAGTAAATTTAACAAAAATTCTTGGTATGAATTAGGCTGTCAGTGGATGTTTGCTGAACCAGTGAAGACAAAGGGTGGGAAGGGGGGTGGAATAAAACCTTCAACACTTGCTTTTGAATATGTTTTTTTAAAAGATTTTTTGATGTGAACCATTTTTAAAGCCTTCACTTAATTTGTTACAGTGCTTCTGTTTTATGTTTTAGATTTTTGGCCTCAAGGCATATGGGATCCTAGCTTCCCGACCTGGGATTTGTCCTGCACCCCTAGCATTGAAAGGTGCATTCTTAACTGCTGGGCCACCAGGGAAGTCCCAAACCTTCAACACTTTTTAAAACAACTCAGCAAAGAGAGTTTCTAGAACTGCCAGGCCATAGTTATTTTTGCCATTTTTACCTCCCCCGTGCCATTCTAAATACAAGCAAAGTAAAACCACAGGTTTACCCCAAAGGTCAGAAATGAATGTGGTGAATTTAAAGGATAATGGATCACACTGATGAAGTCTGATTAACTTTCTGTCTAGGGATGGGCATAAGACTGCTTTTTTCAGCGTAGCAATGCCTTTGTTCTACTCTGAATTCATGGGGAAAAAGAAGAGTTATTGTTTCAACAAAGAGCTTAACGTTTTGTCTCCAACGGGAAACACAAATCTCCATAGAGACTAGGAAACAAACTATCTGATTTCCAGCACATATTCTGCTGTTCCCTTGCTGGTTCAGTGATCTTAACGTGTCTCTGTTCCTTTTGGGCCTTAGTCTCTCCAGATGTCACATAAGGGAGATAAAGTAGTTAATTTCCAGTGCTTCCTCCAGCCTGGAATTCTAGGTTTGGGATTGAGGAATAATTCCTTCTGATGACATATGGCCCAACCTTCAGCTCTTAATTGGCCCACCGTCATGATCACAAGTACTTGATTATTCACACATTTTTTAAAAATATGAATTGCATAGAGATGTTCAATGATGGTGAAAATTGAGTCCTAAATATTCTATCAGATGTATATGTAATGTAACCTATTCAGGATCTCAGTAGAGTGTAAAATGATAAATGAAATATGCACAAAGTGAAAAAGGCTTAGAACATTATAAGGAAGTAATACAATTTGAGTTTTATGAGTTAGGGATGATAGTATATTAAGAGCTTCAGTTATAAGAAGCCTGAAGTTGACGTATATAGTACTGTCTCTAGTAAGGAAAACCAATTAGGATGCGTTGTTTTCATTCCTGAATGTCCATGTTCAGAGAATCAGCTATTTCACTCAAATCTGGAAAACGAAGCTTCTTGCCAGCCCCTCTGTCCAAGTCATGCTGGCTCCTGACTCATGCTAGTTATATTTATAGTTTTGCATATTTTATTAATCTTCTATTGCAGCCATGCCACAAAGAGAAATATTTTCCCTTTGAAAAAGGTACCCAGAATCACCCAGTTTCTCATCAGAGAAAATAAAAACACTTACCTCGCATAAACTCACTTCAGAAAATATGAATGTAACACTGTTCCCCAAACCACTTTCTCCTTTGAATGCCAGTTGTCAACACGGCAGCCCTCCTCCTCCTCCTTCCAGCATCTCAGAATCTTCTGCCTGCTGGCCTGGGCCGGGGCTGGGGTCATCCATCTGGCAAAGCATAAAGAGCTCCTGATCTCCCTCTGGTATGTGGAACCTGGATTCTTGTTCTGCCACTCAGCAACTCTGTGGATGCTGGTAGAGTATTGAACTTCTCTAGATCTGAATGTGCTCATCAATAAGAGAGGAATGATTACATTTACTTTTCGATGGGGCCAGAATTATGAGAAAGAACATGTGCAAAGCATCCATCCCGTAACCCATAGTATGTGCAGGTTTGCCTCCCCTCCTCCAGGTGACCAGTGGTCTTTGTAGCGTCACCTGGTTTTTCTCTCTGCTATGCCATTTGCAAAGGGTCTTCCACTGATCTGATAAGATAGGAAACATGGCATGCAACCACCACTCAGGACTCCATCCAATTTAGTGAAGCCTCAGAGGTGATGCTAGTGGTAAAGTATCTACCTGCTAATGCAGGAGATGCAAGAGATGTGGTTCCGATCCCTGGGTTGGTAAGATCCCCTGGAGTAGGAAATGGCAGCTCGTTCCAGTGTTACTGTCTGGAGAATCCATGGATAGAGGAAGTAGGTGGTCTACAGTCCATGGGACCACTGGAGTCAGACACTTCTGAGTGATTAAGCGAAGCACAGCACAGATCACTACCCAGCAATCTCTGAAGCACTGGCATGTCAGTTTCCGTGTGTTTCATAGGCTTCTGTTATTTCACAGTCTCCATAATGTAATGTGGGATCCACCAGTCCTGGACTCCAGTCCTCACTCTCAGATTCACCAACTCTTTGACTTCTGCCAACTCATTTCTTTCTACATATTTAAATAACTCCTATCCTCTTGGACTTCCCTGGTGACTCAGTGGTAAAGAACCTGCCTGCCAATGCAGTAGATACAGGTTTGATCCCTCAGTCGGAAGGATCCCTGGAGTAGGAAGTGGCAACCCACTGCAGTATTCTTGCCTGGGAAACCCCATGAACAGAGGAGCCTGGCAGACTACTGTCCACGGGGTCACAAAAGTTTTGGACATGACTGAGCGACTAAACAACAACAAGCTATCCCTTAAGGTCTTCCCAGAACTGCATAGATTCTTTATGCTTGTGTTTATTCGGTATTGAAGTATTGAGGGCCATCCTCCCCTGAGTTCCCTTTCTTTCCTAGGATTCAGAGTTTATATGTACCCTCTGTTAGGCCTGGAACAGTCACTCTGTAGCATTTCTCAGTCTAGCTGGTCTATGGGCCCTTCAAGGGCTGGTCTTCCTTCTTGATAATGATAAATTTAGTGCTTTCCTCTGATATCTTAGAGTTTGCAAAGTAATTTTTGTTTTTGAAGTCTCACGGTAACTCTTGAAAATGGTAATCCTCATCCATATTTTAGATACAAGGAAACAGACAAAATGTTACTCAGGAGTCCTATAGAAGTGCTGCATAGCCTAAATTTCAGGCAGCACCCTTCTCCCAGACCAATGTCCTGCTCTTTATTCTGAATGTAAATGTAACTGCCAACCTGGTTAGGATATCTTTGTGCTTATTATGCCGTGCGTTGTGCTTGCCGCTCAGTTGTGTCTGACTCTTTGTGACCCTGTGGGCTGTAGTCCGCCAGGCTACCCTGTCCATGGAATTCTCCAGGCAAGAATACTGGAGTGGGTTGCCATGCCCTCCTCCAGGGGATCTTCCCAAACCAGGGATCGAACCCAGGTCTCCCGCACTGCAGGTGGATTCTTTACTATCTAAGCCACCAGGGAAGCCTAAGAATACTGGAGTGGGTAGCCTATCCTTTCTCCAGCTTATCTTCCCGACTCAGGAATTGAACTGGGGTCTCCTGCATTGCAGGTGGATTTTTTACCAGCTGAGCTACCAGGGAATCCTGTGTGCTTATTAGTCTCTGAGCAAAAATGTTTTTTCTTACATGAATATAAGCTGAAGCTTTTATTTTCTGGAAGGTTATAGGATCTACATATTCCTCCTTTTCCAATAGATTCCTAATTCTATATTTCTTGTTAAGCCCCAGGGACATTTTACTCAGTGTAGAAATTCACTGTTGCCATTGTCTTCTGCAGAATTCTTAGTAAAGCATTATTTCTTCATTGTGATGGGCAAGGGGGGTGCTCTCGGTAGCTGAATGTACCTTGCCTTGGGTAGTGATTTGAGAGGCAGTGCTGTAAAAGAAAGCACACTTGTTTTAATAAGTACTCTTGACTTTCCCCCCATCTCTTTAATGGAATGCCATCTCATACTTAATAACCCACTGGGCTTGTCAGTACACATCCCTGTCATTACTCAAAAATGTAAAGAAACAATATGCTGTGGAAAGAGCACTGTGTTAAAAGTCAGAAAGGCAGATTCTAAACCCTCCTCTTCCATAAATTATTTGACTTTGAAAAATCACTTCACTTATCTGAACATCTTGTTTATTTTTTATAAGGCATTGAACTAGATCTTTTCTAAGGTTCTTTGGTAAATTCAGCCAGTTTTCTCCTTCCTAATTTATTGGAGTACTACCCTTCATTGTTTGCATTTTCCAAGGAAATGCTTGCAGCATGTAAAATTAAGAGGCTGTATGGCTATTAATTGAGTACAGACTATGTGAAATATAATTAAAGTGTAATAGAAGTTTGCAGGAGGGAGACATCCGGAAGAGGAAATTTTGAGTAATGATAGGACAGTTTGAAAGTTCAGGTTCTATTGAGAATGGGGCATCACTGAGGATCTATTATACATGGAGGTGAGCAGTTAGGTATAGGTTGTAAGGAATGGCGGTGGTTTGGCATGAGTTTACAGAGTGTACTGCAGGCATGCTCTCTCCGCCTTGCCCCTCTCTTTCTCTCAAACACACACACACACACAAATCTTTTCAGGGTCTCCTAACTGTTGCTCTTTTTACTTCTGGAAACAGATAAACTGCCAACATTAAGTAGATGTGTAGACTAGAGAAGTAACTCCTTTAAAACGATGGAGAAAGTCGGGTTTACCAGCATCTCTCAGTCACATGATTGTCATTTGGGATTCTAAGAGTTTATCTTCCCTATTAATGGTAATATCCTGTGGGACAAAATTTTGTATATATTCTTTCTTGAATTTCCAGCACCAAGCATGGTTCAACCATAGTTGGTACTCAGTAGTATATGCTTGTACTGGATTGCTGCTGCCTAAATTGGAAAATCCCATGGACGGAGGAGCCTGGTGGGCTGCAGGCCATGGGGTCGCTAAGAGTCGGACACGACTGAGCGACTTCACTTTCACTTTTCACTTTCATGCATTGGAGAAGGAAATGGCAACCCACTCCAGTGTTCCTGCCTGGAGAATCTCAGGGATGGGGGAGCCTGGTGGGCTGCCGTCTACGGGGTCGCAGAGAGCCAGACACGACTAAAGTGACTTAGCAGCAGCAGCAAATTCCTAGGAGGGAAGGAAAGAAGGTAGGTGGTTTTTCTTACATTGACTCACTAGGAGGGAAAAAAAAAATTTTAATGAGCTACCAATAACAAAACTGCAGTGAAAGAATTGACAGCCTGGATCTGTAATCTGCCTGACCTGACAATTAAAAGAACTTATTACTGTGTCAGCCTGCCAGCTGGATCTCCTTGAAGTGTAGCGTGTGGCGCTTCTGAGCACAATTCAAGTGCGAGCTTCCTTTTCTCCCCACTTCGTGTTTGTTGAGCTTGGGAAAGAAGCAGTTTTATGTGAACTAAACCCACTCATCTCAAGTGTGTTTAATGACAGCCGTATGTGACAGATAAAATAAAATCCTACAGCCTCATTTGATGTTTGTTTTCATTTCAGACCTTAGTGAAAGGAGACAGGGGAGATAAAATAATGTGGTTCAAGCAAAGGAGTTAAAATAAATTATCTATTATCACAATCTTGTCAGTTTCTCTCCAGGGAAATTTGAGAGGTCAAAGAACACAAACAGTACAAGCAGTGATTGTGATTTATAGAGCCCTTGTAGTGTGACTTTGTGTTCATATCTCATCCTGTCCCGACGTCAAGTCTGTGAGCTTACCTGGCCAGAGACTATTGTCCTCTTATTACACACGAGGTTGAATACAAACCCCTACTTATAAAGTGATCCTGTTGATTTTAATTTTGAATCCAGTGATTCCTCCAGCTTTCTATGCTGACCCACCAATCGAATACATGTGCAGTACATAGAAGACATTCTGTTCCTTAACTTTATTGAAGTACACTTATGATGTAGTATATGGATAAACTCTCATCACAATATCCTAACTATCAGAAGTATGTAGAATAGACCTTCAGAGTCATCTCTCACTAGCCACTTTATATATTTCTTCTCTGCCCACACCAACTCTATACTTTCTTCATAAAGTAATTACTATAGTCTGTTTGTATATCTTCCCAATGCTTTACCAATATATGTGTGTGTATATATATATAGCAATAGCTTTGCAAGTAACATTTATTTTAAAATGTATTATCATACATGAATGGGTTTCCCTGGTGGCCAGCAATAAGGAATCTGACTCTAATGCAGGAGATGCAAGTTCGATCCCTGGGTTGGGAAGATCCCTGAAGGAGGGCATGGCAACCCACTCCAGTATCCTTTCCTGGACAATTTCACAGACAAAGGAGCCTGGCAGGCTACAGTCCCTGGGTTCGCAAAGAGTTGGACATGACTGAAGTGACTAAGCATGCATGTACACATGCACATCATACATAAAGATCATACAAATGATATTACCTCTTGTCTCTAATTCATTCTTTCCTCTGTTCATTTCAGTAAATGGGATTTGCATTCAGTGCTCCATATTTTGAAATGCACCATCATGTACCTCATCTGTGCTGGTAGGCATTCAGAATGGGTTTTAGCTCTTTAGTAGAAGTCATACTAAGATGAGCTTCCTTGCATCAATATCTTTGCTTTTGTGTAAGTCTAGAATTAAATGTCCAGAAGTATAATTGCTTGGTTTTTTGAGGTTTGTCAAAAGTCAGTTTCAACCAACATTTCAGATGTTAGAATCCTTATATTAGTCCATGTTATAGACTTGAGCTTCCACTTAGTTGGTCAAGGATGTGTTTTTCAGACCAACTAGACACTTCTCTAAACAGATGCTTGTGGCCAGGAGAGTGAATGTCGGGGAGGTTATTTTCCATGGCTCTGTGGTTTGGATACAGGGAGTACTCACCATGGAAGAAGAGTGGGGTATTCTTGTGATGATTTTGTTTACTTTAAACAGCCACATTCTTATTTCAGCTAGAAGAAGGTACTTAATGCAATAAAAATATCTACTAGAATTAAAAATGCAAGTGGTGCCATGTGCTTAAAACTACCATGAGTTTATTCTTTATTAAGAAACAAATCTTTCACATAATCAGGCTTGAAAAAAAATACAATTCAACTTTCTGCACCAATTATATGATGTAAGGGTCCAGAGAATCAATTCTACCTCCCAAGCCCTCCTGTCTCTTTCCACCTTTCTCACTTCTTATTTCTAGAGGTAATTAATAGGGACTGAATTCTGAAAATGTGGGTATGGAAAAAGAAGAAAGCTCTTGTACGTTATTATAGATTGCAGATGAGCCTTCTCACAGATGTTTCCCAAATCACAGATAATGTGTTACAAGAAGAGACAAAAAATAACTCCCTTTCCCTCCATCCTTCTATTTTTCTTTTCCATTGTTAAAAGGCTCGTTATTTTTAAAACCATAAATATACCAGTATAAGTCAGAATCCTGTTTACCTAAGTTCTTTTAAAATAAAGAAATTGTTTCTCAAGTTTGTTGTCCTTAGGTCCTTTTCAGTTGCAGGAAACCAAGATGTGCTTAAAGCTACCTCAGATGACATTAGATGGTAGGAATTTGTGGTAAGGATACAAAGAGAAGGAAAGAAGTCCTAAAATTGTGTCAACAGCCAGACAACCAAGCCTCATGGAAACTTGGAAGATCACTAAGGGCACAACAGTAGCTGATTTTGTCATCCCTTCCAAGTAAACACCCGGTGCTTCCTTATCCAGTGGGTCTCCATTCCTATGACCTAACTTCTTTCTTTCCATTCCCTACTGCTGCTCTTGATGACTCTGTTTAGTCTTCTGAACCCCATGATGCTCACTCTATATTGCCCTCTCCCGACTTAGCGCTTCTTCATACACTCTGTTTATCTCTTGCTTTTGCCCCATTCTGTTTCTACTACCAACCATTCTTTCTCCGTATGCCTTGCACTCAGAGCAATAGGATCCATTATTTTACTTGGTTCCTATCCAGTACAAATTGGGAAGGACACATCTCATGGAGCTGGTTTTGGTTCAACATCTGATCCAATTAGTCGTGGACTAAATTCAGAATTACCTGTTTACAAAGCTGTGGTGGTAGATTTATTAAAAATAAACCACTTTTTGAGGCTCTCACCTTACACAGAGTTGTGGATATGGTAGAGACTCAATATTTCATGCTGTCTCCTGTCAGAGAGAGGTTTTAACTCAGCCGAATGGAAGGTTTTGATGATGCAACATTCAAGTCTACATGCTCCAGAAACATTCGGAAGACTTAGATTCTGGTTCTCGCATTATTCTACCCAGAAGCGGAACTTCTTGGAATTTAGCTCTCATTGCTAAACTTCAGTTTATCCATCTTTTCAAGAAGTTTGACTGTACAAAAAAGAAAAAAAATCTACCTTAAGAGAAGAGTAGGACTAAATCTAAGTGCCCGCTATCCTCTGCCTTCAAGTGAAAGTGAGACCTGTTTTCCCTTGGAAATGCACCCATGGAGTGGGAGCCATGGAAGATATTGATGGGTGTGGAGAAGGGAGGGAATGAGGGAACCAGCAGCAGTGGCTGGGATCAACAGCATGACTGGAAAGATTAGTTTAGCACAGAGATTGGGTATTTTTTCCTCTGTTCCTATAGAGAGAGATAAGTACGTCTATAGAAACAAAGATAGGTTGATAAGAAGTGAGTGACTAGGGGTGAACATTTATGCTACATAGCCTCACTCTTTTCTAAAATAAAGAGGGAAGTTATGTGTGGAAAGAGGGCATGGAAATGTGTGGACCCTTTGGGAGATATTTAATGAAGAGATACATGAGAAGGTCGTGGTGTAGCACTGAAGGTCATTTGAAATTAATGATTAGGTCTGCACTATTTCTTGCCTTTCTCAAGAATTCATGCAATCCCAGAACTACCAAAATGAAATGAAATGAGAAGAAGGAAGGGAGGAGACACTGGTTGGTTACCATGAGTTAAGGTTAGCAGAAACTTTGGGTGAAAAGAAAGAAACATGGCTAATTGAATATTAATTGTTGTGACTTCAGGGAGCACAATAAATAGTACCCTCTCTACCTGGGAGAGCCACAGAGCTCAGTCGGTAAAGAATCCATCTGCAATGCAGAAATCTGCTTGTGATGCAGAAGACCTAGGTTCAATTTCTGGGTCCGGAAGATCCCCTGGAGAAGGAAATGACAACCCACTCCAGTATTCTTGCCCAGAAAAGCCCATGGATGGAGGAGCCTGGTAGTCTATAGTCCATGGGGTGATAAGAGTCAGACACGACTTAGCGAATAAACCACCACCACATCTCTACCCATGTTCTACAAGTAATTGAAAGAAACAGGAGTCAGACAGATAGAGACTAAAATGTTAGCCTTATGACAGGTAGAAGTACCATGGATGACTGGCATGAGCTTTAGGTGCAAGGAAATTACTACTGTTTTTCCCCTGAAATGACAGATGGCCCTTTGATAATAGTCAGTGATGCTCACCTGCAGGCTTCTCCTGGAATGAAGCTGTCTTCCACACAACCTTCCCCTGAACAATTCAGAGTCTGAAAAAGTAGAGAAAAGCATCATCTTGCCAGCAGCCGATTCTGAGTAGAACTCAGAAAGGAGCTGAACTATACCTGCCCTGTTTTTTTCCTCAAAGTCACCAGTCGGTTAAGTCGCCGCTCCTTCTCAGGAAGTTGAGTGGGGCCTAGACAGATGATAGGAATATTTTTCCATGGAAGGTCCCTCCACATGGAAAACTCAAAGAGCAGGGAATGCACTTCCTCCCTTCATTTAGTGATGGTAGTTCTAAATGAGGTGTCAAGGAACTGGTTGAAGGCAGAGTGGTTTGACGTAGAAGCAAAGAGACTCGAGATGGCTCAGGCAGATGATGGAAAGGACCACCTGTTCTGGAGAGAGTGTGGTGATGAGCGGTGGAGGTGAGGTCTGGAATGTAGCTGGGTGGTGGGTACTGCTGAGTGGATGAGAGTGGCTGGTGAGGTAAGAAAGAGGGAGGTATTATAAGACTACCTGAAGGGGGCTTTCTCCCCTGGGCTTGCAGGTGAACAGGTTTTGTAACTTAGAGATCAGTTTCTCTCATTTTCCTCCTGCCTCTTCCTCAGGCTCCGAGTCCATCTTCCATGTACTCAGTCTTCACAACTTTTGGGTGGCACAGTCACCAGTTTTGTGTCTGCTGAAAGGCAGTGCAGACTGTATGGTTTTTCCTAATGTTGTAATTTATACAAAAGCTCATGTGGGCTTGCCTCCAATGGCAGTATCCCATCAGAGCCTTGTTCACTTATCTGTAATAAGAGGTGCCTGTTGTCAGAGGTTTTCAAGTGAATTTGTAAAATAATCATTCTGGTTGATCCAGACATTAAAAAGAATTCTTGGGTTTCTGATGTGCAGTCTCAGTGAAATTTACATAGCATCTAAAATGGAAATTTTACCATAAGAGCATGATTAATAAAGGAAATTACTGTCATTACTGAAGATTTGTATTTCAAGTAGTGTTCACACCTTACCGACTCTTCAGGGTATACAAGAACAACTCTTTTTGTGTTTGCCTTTGTACAGAATGTAAAGCTAAGAGCCAAAGAGGTCTAGTCAAACAGTAGACTCAAACTCAAACAGTAAAATCCTCACAGGAGAAACTGGCTTCCTTGACCCTTTCAGATTGTTAATTCCATCAACTGGAATACTCATTTCCTCACAGATGCCTCTTCAGATACAAACACACTTATGAATATACACCTATGAGTATATAGGTGTGTGAGGATCAGACAAGTAAGTTCTTGTCCAACAAAACATTTCTTCCGCCAATATGCTTTAAAACAGATGAATTAGTAATCCATACAGAAGCACTTTACAGATTTCTGATAAGGAGAATTAGCACAGCAATGAGCCCATTAAAAAACAATTGTGAGATTGCATCACGAGTTCCAAAATATTTCATCTTATTTCTGTCCATTAAAAGCTAAAATTTCTAGTAATTTTTTTTTGGATGCTGGATAGAACTTTAATTTCTTTATAAATATGTTGCCAGGCACATATTGTGTCTTATGAATTGTGGGAAAAAATTAAAGAATTAGAATAAAACATGTTGTGTTCAGCCACCCAGTTTTGTGTTACTTTTTGCGACCCCATGGACTGTAACCCACCAGGCTGTTCTGTGTGTGGGATTTTTCAGGCAAGAATACTGGAATGGGTTGCCATATCCTACTCCAGGGATAATAAAACACAGTTGATATTAAAATAAATTGAAAGCATTCAATATTTGATGACTCAAAAATACTTTTCGTATACCTCAAGTTTATTTTTAGTAACATGTATTATTAGAAAATGTATGGAAATTCCTTTTACTCACAAACTCTTAAATTGTTGCAAATGTGGATAGAGCTCTTTACCAGAATATACAGATTTTCTCTATCTGCCACTAAGAAATGATGTGTGTGTGGGTTTGTATACTATCATTTAGGATTTAGAGACAAATGATTTTGGAACAGCCTCTTGTTCTCAGACCTTTGTATGAGGTTTAATAAGTTAATGTAGTTAATAGAACTTTTCATATGATAGAAAAATGGGTTGTGGTGGTGGTGGTGGTGGTGGTTTAGTCTCTAAGTTGTGTCCGACTCTTGTGACCCCATGGACTGTAGCCTGCCAGGCTCCTCTGTCCATGGAATTCTCCAGGCAAGAATACTGGAGTAGGTTGTCGTTCCTTCTCCAAGAAAAATGGGATAGTAAGGTTTAATTTTATATTCTCAGTAACTTTTCAATAAGGGAAGATCCCTGATGAATAACAGTCGAGCAAGTAAATAGTTGTGTTTATTTTCAGTCATCTCTTACGTGATTATGAGACAATACAAAAGGGATTACACCTTGGTTGCTTTCCCTAATATATAATAGAATTTCACAGGTGACTTTGAATATCATGTCTTGACTTTCTTATGTGGGAGCAGGATTTTGCAAATATTTTTTCTGTACTTTAAGGGATTATATATATAAAAAGAACATTGTTTTGAAAATGAGCATTGATGGGGACCGTGCTGTTTTTAATCTGTGTCATATTTCATATGTTACCTTCACTAGATATTTCTTAAAACCTCACCAAATAACTCAGAATTTTTTTTTCTAATCTCAACTATGTTCAGCCTTAGAACAATGGTCAAATATTGGTAATGTAATGTAACTGTAATAGTTACATCTCTGGAAGTGCTGTATGTATTGGTTTTGAAGCCCTTCCTCTCACCTTACGTACCATACTCCTGGATTTTTCTGTTTAGTTCAGACAGCCATTATTTCTCTTTATTGCTACTAATCATATTTGGGAAGCTTGCTTGAGCTTTTTTTTTTTCTTAAATACCATGCTGTAAGATATGATGCCAAATTGGATCTTTTTTCCTTTTATAAGAATTAGTCAGCAACATTTATTTAATGCCTACTAAGCTCAGAGCAAAAAACATGGAGAATGGTGAAAGGCAGAAAGTAAGTAGATCTAAACGCAAACTATCATCTCCAGGGTAGCTGCCTGTGTCTTTACGAAAGCAGAAAATAGATAAATGAAAGGATTAAGAAAACTTAAAAGCAAAGTCTAAATGAGCACAAATTGATCTGGGAAGAACTGAGTTCTATAAATGCAAAGAGAATGCAAATTAAGAAAGCTTGAAGTTCAGTATTTAAAACTGGTATCTTTCTACTTTTATTTTCATAATACTTTGCCATGAGAATTGTTAGAGTTTTGTACACCATACACTTTGGTGAGCAAAGTTTCAAGGTTTATTTGGGCCATTTAGAAAAAGCAAACCTAATTCTTTTTATTTTATGGCTAGCTGAAGCCATAGAATTTCATGAGTCCTTGTTGATCTGGTCTTAATTAAAACTCATTAGGTAACTTTAAACAAGCTACTTAACCTTTCTGTGCCTCAATGTTCACATCTGGAAAATGTAATGATAATAGGGCCTACCTCATTCAATATGTAAAATTACATTTCTCCCACTTTATGAAGCACCTTTCTCCCTCTTGGTTCAATTTCTTTGAGGTTGATATGTATGCTGTAATTGATTTCATAAGATTTAATTGTGTTACAGATTTACATGCAGGAGTTCTTTCTTCCTTAGTGGTAAAAAATTAACAATGCATTTTACTATCAAAGGCATCATATTGTATGTATAAAGTGCTTTTAAAACAGAGTGTGACCCTCAGTGGGCTTCCCTGGTGGCTCAGTCCTTGAAGAATCTGCCTGCAATACAAGAGACCTGGGTTCAATTCCTAGATCAGGAAGATCCCCTGGAGAAGGGAATGGCTACCCTCTCCAGTATTTTTGCCTGGAGAATTCCATGGACAGAGAGCCTGGCAGGCTGTAGTACATGGGGTTGCAGCTGCAATACATGGGGTTGCAAAGAGTCAGGCACAACTGAGTGACTAACACTTTCACTTTTTCACTGACCTTTGGTCAGATAGGTCTTAAAGAGTGATACCGTTATCATGGTCTAAAGACCATATTTGTGGTTTGTAAGACATTTGTACTTCATCTCATTGACTTCTACGTTATGAGGCAGATATGCTTATGATTCCTGATCTTTATTTGAGTAAATAGAGCCTGGAATATTTGCCAGAGATCTCACCGCTGGTAAGTGAAAAACCTAGGCCATGAACTGAGGTTTCTTTTATTTATGCTATATTTGTCTCACCTTTATTGAGTCCTCCCACATTGTATGACAAAGATCAAAGATCTGTATAGACAAAGCTATGGTTTTTCCAGTAATCATATACAGATATGAGAGTTGGACCATAAAAAAAGGCTGAATGTCAAAGAATTGATGCTTTCCAGCTGTGATGCTGGAGAAGACTCTTGAGAGTACCATGGACAGCAAGGAGATCAAATCAGCCAATCCTAAAGGAAATCAACCCTGAATATCATTGGAGGGTTTGATGCTGAAAGTGAAAGTGAAGTCACTCAGTCATGTCCTACTGTCTGCGACCCCATGGACTGTAGCCTACCAGGCTCCTCCCTCCATGGGATTCTCCACACAGGAGTACTGGAGTGGGTTGCCATTTCTTTCTCCAGAGGATCTTCCCGACCCAGAGATTGAACCCGGGTCTCCCGCACTGCAGGCAGACGCTTTAACCTCTGAGCCACCTGAAGTTCAAATACTTTGGCCATCTGATGCTGAGAGTCAACTCATTGGAAAAGACCCTGATACTGGGAAAGATTGAGGGCAGGAGGCAACAGAGAATGAAATGGTTGGATGGCATCACTGACTCAATGGACATGAGTTTGAGCAAACTCCAGGAGATAGTGAAGAACAGGGAAGCCTCACGTGCTACAGTCCATGGGATCGCAAAGAGTCAGACACGACTTAGTGACTGAACAGCAACAACACTGTTTGAACTCTGGGTACTGAGGATGAGAGGTAACTTTGGCAGACGAGGTTTTGTTTTTGTTTTTTTTCCCTGACCTTAAATGCTGAAGAGTGGTGAGGGGAATGTAAAACATAAAGGAGTTGGTAAACAAATCTACATGATGAAACAGGATAAAAGGTGCAGATAGGAGTGTCTGGCAGGGTGTTTGCTGAGAAGGTCAAGCAATGTTTCTCAGAAGAGTTAACTTCTTAAGTGACAGCTCCATGTCAAGTTGAGAACTTGCACTTACAGAACAGTGTATGTACCTGAGACAGAAATGAACTTGGATCTTTTAAGGAGCTAGAATGGACTGGCGTGGACCAGGGGAGTAGATGCTTACAGTCCTAAGGTAGTTGCGATTTAAGCTTCAGTAATAGATGCTGAGTTTTGTCTCTCAGGAGCAAAGAATTTGGGCATCTTTTACCATACCTTTTAAACTTACAGTTTTTGAGTGCTTTAGGGAAGTTCTTATAGTCTAGAGAGGGATGTGAGAACATGGATTGCTTTATCCTCTTTTCGAGATGAGTATGCTGAAGAACAAGCTATGAAATGATTTTCCCTAGTTAGTTTTCTAATGTTGTAAAGTAAGTGATATCTAGTTGCCTCACATACATATGCCTAGATGTCAATTTTTGAAGTGATTTTTTTTGTTTTTAGGGCTTTTTTTTTTTTGGCGGGTTTTAAAAACCTACACTCTCTCCCAAGTGGAAGTTTCCAGTACTGGAAATCCATAAGGATCGATTTTCACACTGTATAGAATTTTTCTATGAAAGAAATCATTAGTGATTTTTTTCCCCCCACTCCTGTTGTTCTTTGGTATTGCCTCCCTTGGTATCAACTGTTTAGAAATATCAATTCTGTGGCATTGAAACATGTATAATATTATACGTGAAATGAATCACCAGTCCAGGTTCAATGCATGATACAGGATGCTCGGGGCTGGTACACTGGGATGACCCAGAGGGATGGTTTGGGGAGGGGTTTGGGAGAGGGGTTCAGGATGGGGAACACATGGCGGATTCATGTTGATGTATGGCAAAACCAATACAATATTGTAAAGTAATTAGCCTCCAATTAAAATAAATAAATTTATATTAAAAAATAAACCATTCCTTTTAAAAAAACAAAAAAAATAAAAATTTTAAATTTGAAAAAAAAGAAAGAAATATCAATTCTGTTTTGAAATACCCCATCAAATAATGACACATGTCAAGCCAAGAGTTTATTTATTTCTCTTTTCAAGATTATCAACTGTTTAATCTGATCATATAAAAGAAAAAACAAAACCTGGTGATATATTTATTCCCAAACATAGCTTTAAAAACAATATTTTGCCCTTACTTAGCACATGCTCATAACTCTTGATATGATTTCAACAGTGACATGCATCTTTCAGACACCATTAATAATGTTGATTTGGGAAGAGGCATTCTTTTGGGTAATTGCTTACAATTACCCAAAAGAATTACAGTTACAATCTTGGATAATTTGCTTCTTTTATTTTGCCTGATTCCTCACTTATAAAATGTGGATGTTGAAATATCCACATTTTATAAATGTGGATTTTTTTTTATAAATGTGGATTTTTAATATCACTATTAATTCACCTACTGAGAAATATCATATAGAGCGGGCTTTTATAGTAAGTGGCTCAGTGGTTTAGAATCTGGCTAACATTTTCATTTTTATTAAATCAGTTAATTAAATATAACTGAACATCTTATAGGTACTAGGCTTCACAATAGGGATGCAAGCAAATACGACCTCTGTCCTAGCAACTGAGGGGTTGAATTATAGTGAAAATCATAGATTTTTAACTCAGACTTTTTATAACAGTTTTTTTTGTTGTTATATAATTCACTTACCATACAATTCACTGATTCAGATGATTTTTAGAGATGACTACTACATTTACTCAACAAGTATTTTATGAACATACTGTGTGTGAGGAAAACTGTTTAAGTGTTGGGATTAGAGAGACTGACAGTAGTTCTACAAAACCTAGCTTCTCATACTGCGTGTCCATCAACAGACTGTTTTATTATTTTTTTTACTGAAGTGTAGTTCATCGACAGTGTTCATTAGTGTCAGGTGTGCAGCAAAATGGTTCAGTTTTGCATGCATATTTATCTATTTTTTCAGATTATTTTCCCTTAAAGTTTACTACTGAATATTGAGTATAGCTCCCTGTGCTATAGAGTAGTTCCTTGTTGGCTACCTATTTTATATATAGGTAGGTTTGCTTTCTATATCTATGGGTCTATTTAACAGACTTTTTATATAGTGTTGATGCCCAACGTTTGGTGTCAACAAAGGGTACTCAGGGCTTCTCAGGTGGCACTATTGGTAAAGAATTTGCCTGCCAGTGCAGGAGACACAAGAGACTTGAGTTCAGTCCCTGCATCAGGAAAATCCCCTAGAGAAAGGCATGGCAACCCACTCCAGTACTCTTGTCTGGAAAATCCCTAGACAGAGGAGCCTGGTGGGCTACTGTCCATAGGGTTGCGAACAGTCAGACATGAATGAAGCGACTTAGAGGGCATGCGCGCAAGTGTACTCTGGGGTCACAACAGAGGGACAAAGAAAATATACTCTGGGGAGACCTTGGGAGGTTTCTGAGAGGCTGTTATCTCTAAACAGAATCTGAGAAGTCTGTTGAGAGTTTTCTAGGTTGATGACTGGGAACCAAAGAGAGGGGAAAATGTTTTGGGAAGAGGAAAGAAACCTGCCCACACACAGAGGTGTGACATAGGTAACTCACAGCAGTTCAGTAGGGTTAGAGCAGAGGGGGTGGTATGAGGACAGTTTCTGTTGAGTCTGAAGGTCTGAGAGTGTGTCAGTGTGTGCCTTCATAGAAATGCGTGTGTCTTACTTTGAGGTCACAAAGGAGGATGAGGTCAGTGAGAGGATGTGACATGTGAGTTGAGTCACAAAGATGTCTAGGAGGGTTTTGAGGCAGTCTACAGTTAGTCCAGGCATAAGAACTGCAATTGTAGAAATCAAAGAATGGTGTTTTTAGCTGGGTAAGGAATTTGAAGGACTTGGAAGACGAGGTAAGTGAAACAAAGAAAGAATAGAGCCAAAATATTACATTGGTGAGAGTTGAAGGATAGCTTATGAATAAACTCCGTGCAATGCAATGAATTTGTACATTGTGCTCTTCATGCTGTAGGCAGCTGGGGGAGTAGGGGCCGAAGTTCGAGAGAAGACTGGAACTTTGAAGATTTGAGAAAAGAAATTAGAAGTATGCCTCCGAAAGATAACTCTGGCTATACTCAAATTGGAGGAGCCCTGGGTTGAGAATGAAAGTATGAGTAAGCCATCTCTACTGTTTAGTGTAGTGTTTATCTAGTTAACATTTTATGTAAATTTTACCTATCAATTTCCCTTTGCAGCAGTGGTCAACTGTTTCTAATATTAGGAAATTAATTTAAAGATATGGAAATGATAGCCAACATTCATTGAAAACATTCTGTATCACTTCCATGTATTAATTTAGTTGGTCCTCACAACAACTCAGTGAGGAAGCCTGTCATTTCAGCCCCATTGTACAGGTGAGATAGTGGTCTAGAGAGGTGAAACCTGAAATTTCTAAGCGGCAGAGCTGGTGTTTGAGCCACAACAGTCTAGCTCCTACGCCAAATTATAAGAATTAACAGATGAATGCATAATCAAAACTACTAACAGCAATGATGTTGATGAGGAATTTGGGTGCAGTTTTTTTTGTTTGTTTGTTTTTTATGACTCAGTGATTCAGGGATTTTTGCAACCATTACCCTGATCTAATCTTAGCACTTTTCTTCCATCTCAAAAAGAAATTTCATACCCATTTGGAGTCACTCTCTATTCTCATCTCCAACTCTTTATAACCTTGTACCTGCCTTAGTGGTCATCAGTCTTTAAGTGAATGTGATTTCACTTTAGTGACAGTCTGTTTTAAATAGTAGCAATCTGATAGCCTTACTCAGTAACTCAGGAGGGTAACACAGTTTGAACTCATAATTTCTAACATCTGCATATGAGCACTGTTCTCTGTTCTTAATTTAGGCAGAAAAGTGTAAAAGTGCCAGCCCCGTGTCAGTCACTGGTCATATGCACATGAGTAAGACCGCGCCAGGCCCCACACTTGAGTTCATATGTCTTTTGGAGACGCTGACACAGAAATAGACACATCATTGAACAACAATGGAGAATGGACTTCATCTAGAAATTTTGACATATTTGTTGAAGGACTTGTGTTAAACTTCTTTCTGCTGGAACCCATTGAATTGTTTATAAAAATCTAGACTGTATGAAGCATTTGGACTGCTTGGCATTTTGAGGATAAAATCCACACTGATGTTAGGAAAAATAAAACTCCCCATCCAGAATAGAGTAGTGATTGCCAGACATGAAATAGCCCAGCTGTGCAGTGACTTACAGGACAGTTGGTCTCAAGCAGAGAGTACTAGATAGGATGTGGCTGCACAAGTAACTGTAAGCCCTGAATTACTGTACCTATTTGGTAGCACATATATCTAAAATGGCTTAAAATAAAAATTGCAAATGCACCAGATTTGATCAATCTTAGCATTTCTTTTTCTTATTTTCTCAGTCCCAATTTAAAAATAAAATCCTCCTGCCTCATTTTCTTGTGTGCTAGTTAGTTAGGATTAACTGGAGTTCTCAACAGGAAAGCGATAGAGTAGACGACATTGTATAGTGGGTGAGAGCCCGGTGGAGATAATTATACAGTCACTCCCACTATATTACCCTTCAAAGAAACTGAGCCTAATATTCTCCTCCTAAGCAATTTAACCAACTTCTAAAAAAAGGTATAAGATATTATTTAGAGAATGAAATAGCTACTGTATATAATCAAGAGGGAGAATTATAGCAAATTATAATACTCATTTGATAAGTATATAAAGAGCTAGACTCAAAGCTTTGTATCATACCTCCTAAGTAATTGTTCAGTTGTGCTAACTGTCCTTTATAAAGGAGAGGAGATAAAGAACTGCTAAAAAAAAAAAAATCACCTGTTATACTTGTTCAGTAAGGTTTCTCCCTCTAGGCATAGATTAAATCTAATTTCATGCTCTGCAAGGATCAAGCACACATTTGGTCCTCAAATGTGTAATAGTAGTGATTTCTTTGGCTTTCCAAAGCTAATATCCATGTAGAAACGTAGACACTAGTAGAACTAAATGCAATTAAAATGTGTTTTAAGAGTATGTCTGTGTAAGTATAGATGTTATATACCTGTGTTCACTGATATTACATCCCAAAATTTTAAAAATATAGGGCTACATGCAGATTTTTTTCAATAATTCTTTGAAGATAATCAAAAGGAGGTTGAGACTTCTGCTAAATTGTCCATTTAGCAGTATATTAAAGTGTTGGCAGTAATAAGTGTTGGTTTGCTTTAAACAAGACAGACAGGTGTAAATTTTAAGAGGCTTAAGTGTGAACACTTTCTTTGAGTTTGTAATTCTTGTACTTCTACTGCCCCACCCCCTCAAAAAAAAAAAAAGAGTACTGATCTGATTGCTGTGATGAGAATCTGTACTATATAGTGGCTAAGAGCAGTTACTCGAAAGATGGCAGCTACCTTACATGGTCACACCACTTACTAGCTGTGTGACCTTCAGTAGGCAGTGTAATCTCTCCACGCGTCAGTTCCTGATTTCAAATGGCTGGAAGAAAATCCCGAGGGTAATTGTGGAACCCTCTTTTATCTTTGCTCTTGATGACTCAGTGAAGAGTATTATGGCAAAATTCATAGAACTTTCATGATTTTCCTTTGCAAGGTGGTTCAATAGGTTGAATTCTAAATGTGAAGAAGCTTTCGGAATGCTTCAGTTTGCTTCACACACATACACACACACATATGCATATGTGCAATGGAGTGACATTTTTAAAAGACTGTCTAAATCATCTAAGAATGTGTCTTTCAACAACAATAATAACTTATTTAATAACAAAACACTGTCATAATTTAAGCAACGATATTTTTTGTTTCTACTGGTGCAGTAACGGTACATTTTATAGTCAGTGACATCTTTTTTGATGGGACACTGTAAGCACCCAGAAAACATTAGCAATTCTAATTAGTATTTGGGTTGAGGTTAATGTGTCTACATTGTTAAAGGTAATGGTCTTAAGGCCTTTAATTTTAGAGTCAAGTGTGTTGAAAGAATATTTTGCATTTGCCACAAGTATACAGATACATCAGTAAGACTTGGATATTGTGCTAACTAAAGTTGAAATTCACATCTTCTGAATACCTACACATTTCTCCTTTCTCTTGATGATGAAGGTTAAATTGAATAATAGAAGTGAAAGCATTCTGTAAACCGAGGTTAAGAAATATCAGGATAGGTCAGGCAATGCTATGCTAACAACTATTTTCCAAATCTCAGTTCTTAAAACAAAAGCTATTTTTTTGCTTCTGTTATTTGTTCACTCTGGATCAGAATTTCTTTGCCGACTGATGGAATAGCCACCATCTCAAACATTGCTGCCACCATCTCAAACATTGCTGTCCCGCATCCCAGAGTAAAATGACACCACCCTTATGGCAGAAAGTGAAGAGGAACTAAAAAGCCTCTTGATGAAAGTGAAAGAGGAGAGTGAAAAAGTTGGCTTAAAGCTCAACATTCAGAAAACGAAGATCATGGCATCCGGTCCCATTACTTCATGGCAAATAGATGGGGAAACAGTGTCAGACTTTATTTTTTTAGGCTGTAAAATCACTGCAGATGGTGACTGCAGCCATGAAATTAAAAGACGCTTACTCCTTGGAAGGAAAGTTATGACCAACCTACATAGCATATTCAAAAGCAGAGACATTACTTTGCCAACAAAGGTTCATCTAGTCAAGGCTATGGTTTTTCCTGTGGTCATGTATGGATGTGAGAGTTGGACTGTGAAGAAGGCTGAGTGCTGAAGAATTGATGCTTTTGAACCGTGGTGTTGGAGAAGACTCTTGAGAGTCCCTTGGACTGCAAGGAGATCTAATCAGTCCATTCTGAAGGAGATCAGCCCTGGGATTTCTTTGGAAGGAATGATGCTAAAGCTGAAACTCCAGTACTTTGACCACCTCATGCGAAGAGTCGACTCATTAGAAAAGACTCTGATGCTGGGAGGGATTGGGGGCAGGAGGAGAAGGGGACGACAGAGAATGAGATGGCTGGACGGCATCACTGACTCAATGGACGTGAGTCTGGGTGAACTCCGGGAGTTGGTGATGGACAGGGAGGCGTGGCGTGCTGCAATTCATGGGGTCGCAAAGAGTCGGACACAACTGAGCGACTGAACTGAACTGAGGGTCTTGACCTCTCAATTGCATACTCTGGCCTGTAAGTAACACATGCAGACTTGTACTTACAGCGTTTCAGCCAAAATTCTTCATATGGCTCCATCTAGCCATAAGGGTGCCAGAAAGCAGAGCTGGAAATACTTAGAAAGCAGCATTGATGGCTACCACAAAGTTTGTAATAATAATAATAATTACGGCTCCTATATACCAGGAACTGTTTTTAATGCTTTTCAGGTGTGGAGTTCTTTAGTGCTCGTGACGTAGGTATGCTCGTGATTCCCATTGTACAAGTGGGCAGAAAAGTGGTAGATTAACCGCTGCAGAAGAGGAAGAGCAGGACTTTTACAGGATCTGTAGCATTGATATGTATATCAAACTATAATGAAATTGAATGTATTTTTTAAAATTGTAAAAGGAAGATAAAGTTGAGATTTTCTGAAAAACGAGAGAGTGGACTAAGTGATCCTTAAGACGTCCTAAAATTTCACCTGAATCCTTAAATGACCTGCAGAAAAGGTGACTCCCCTGTTTCTTTTGCTGCATCATCTTCAGAAGACATGGGCCCTCTCCTGACCAGCACACTTCTCTGTTAGCTCAGGAGAGGAGCATTGTCCCAGGAAATGAGCTGCCAGTGTTTCTGGGAATGTTCCCCTTTTGATTTATTTGAACTTTCTATTTGAGAATGTCAAACATATGTGTAAGTAGAAGATTATAGTGAACCCAGTGTTCCAAATGATCAGTTATCCTTATACAGTTATCAATGCCCACCCAGTCTTGCATGATTTAGCTTCTTAAGTTAATCTGGCCATCTATCAAATAGATGTTTGAACACAGACTGAGTTCCTCGAGTTTGTGGGGCTCAGAGAACAGGACTTCCAAAACAGAAAGCCAGTGACCAGTTGGCAGCTTTGTGATGAGTAGGCTTAGTGAGGACATGGGGAGGATGGGATTGAAGAGACTGATTTGAAGAGAGGGCATCCCTAATCAATACTTTAGACAAGTTTTCAAGCTGAGGATAAATGATGTGACAGTATTTAATCATTCATAAGACATTCTTCCAAGGTAAGTGGGGAAAGCAGAGATTTGTTGTTAAAGTGTGTCAAAATGATTGCCTTTCTCCCCAGCTAAAACTGTAGTCTTATTCACCACTGAGATAGTTAATAAATGGAGAGCGGACAGGTGATGTCTGTTATGGGGCAGTGCAGGGGAGCTCTGTGTTCTGGGCCCTACTGTCAGGCAGAGAATCCTCTGAACTGGAAAGCACACTGCTTGACCACCCTAGGCTTCCAAATCAGCGATATCCAGAGGGCCCTGGGTCATTGAACCTCCCTGTCCCTTTGAAAGACGCACATACTAACCACTCCGGGGCCTTACAAACCTCTTATAACATTCAATTAACAAATGTTCCTCAAATGCTGTGAGCTCCCCACTTGGATAGATGTGACTGAAATGTAAAGTACCTTTCACTGCCTTATTTATTGCTCCAGCAAACACGTTATATGTTGGCACCATTTATCTTCATTTTAATTTTATCTCCAACAAATATAGGCATTAATTTAAATCACATACAGAACATAACAGTTTTTATAGAGGCAAACTTATTCCAGTGTGCTGCATTTTAATATCACACTTTACCATCTTTTCTCACTTGATTCAAGAATAGTATCTCTTCCTGCCTCAGCATTTAAGCTGAGGACAACAGAAACTTTTTTTGTGCGTACATGTTCTTGCTCTCAAACTTCATCTTTCTCGCTGTTTTGCTGTTGATTGCCTGGAAGTTTGTGAGCATGAACACAGGAGTTTATTAGTGGTTTTCTTTCTCATTTTCCAGCTTAACTTCCCATTGTGTTTGTGGTGAGGGTGGTGGGGGTGGGGACCCAGCATAAGGAGATTTGTAGCTGAACTTAATTCTAGGTACCTGTTCTAACTGAAACACACAATGGAAGGTATCCCTGCCTCCTGAAATTGACTTTTTTTTCCAAATGGAAAATTTCCCTTTCTCCCTTTTTCTTCATAACTTACTTCTGCAGGAGCAGAGTCTCTCCCCTGAGGGGAAACAGGCTAAGTCAGCTGCTGTATTTATGACCACGAACCATTCCAGTTAGCTGCTACCCACTAAGCAAGGGCAATTTCCCAATCCTTAATTTGTGGCCTGCAAAGCTGTTGTCCCTCTTCATTTAAGACTTGCCGGATTGACTCTGACATGGCAGCATATTCCCAGAAGTCAGGGCTACAGAGGCAGGAATAACATAAGCACAACCATTAGACAATGTGGATTTAAGCCATTCCAGGATCCTTTGGGAAGCTTTCAGGGACTTTCCCTCCAAAGCACTAAACTGAAAAGAAAACAAAACTTACTGTTCTAGTTTTTTAGGTTTCTGAATATCTAGTTTAGAGACATCTGTCATACCCCCCACCCCTTTTTTTTAAACATTAGAGTTTAAATGTACCAGTTTAAGTTCTCTGTTTTATCCTTATAACATCCCCAGGTGAGGGATGCCATAATTGTGCTCATTTTACAGATGAGGAAACAAGGCTTAGAGAAGTTATTTTGTATTTTTATTTTTTTCTGAATTCATGCAGCTGAGACATGGCAAGGCCAGGGTTTTGAATCCAGACCACTTTCTCCAATTTGCTTTTGCTATAGCTAGCTCTCTTAAGCTTCAATTCTTGACCTCTTGTTTGATGCAGACTCTCCCCAAACCCTTAATCTTTGTGTTACTAGGTGCATTTTATCTGTGGCAAGAATACGGTTACCCTGGAAACCCACTAGCTAGAATGGCAATCCAATTATAGCACCACTGCTCCGGTTTTATTAAATTAGCATTGCTGATGACGTGGACTTCTTGATGGAAGGATGCTCAAAAGTGGGTTCTCACCAGTTGTCCTTGCCTCTTAGGACCCTTTGGGGTCATTATTCTACTCCACCAAACCAACAAACAAAAAGTCCTCCTTTGGGTGATGGATTGAATTTGAGAGAGAAATTGGGATTGTTTTTTTGACCATGGGCTTTTAGCGGTGGATGAAGATGTATGGAAGTGCATGGAAAGAAGCCTAATTAAATTCTGCCTGCCCTTTGAGTAGCCACGCCCACCCCACCACAGTCTGCTGATTTAGGACTCTGATATGAATGGCGGAGGCTCATGGACATCTGTTTGTGTGGTTCTTAGCCTGTTGGTTATATCCAGACTTGATTCAGAAAAATGTGCAGCTCTTTGATATTCTTTGGCCCTTTACAGACTTTTGATGGATCAAGAATTTGCTTTGACGGACACTGATTCATTGATGAGCTTCCTTTAAGCACATAGAATTTAAATAGTGTTGAATATTATCAGTGCTTAGCCCAGTGACACCAGCTTGGAGGAAATGATGCTCTTTATGCCAGTGGGCTCTCAGCTCCCTGAGATGGTAACTGGTAGGCTGGCAAAATGCTGTGTTACTTTCTTCCACCTATCAGGTACTGCACCAGGCGCATACCACCTATTACCTCGGTGAATTTCATCAGCTCTGTTATTAGCTCTGTTTTATAGAGGAGGTAAAGGATAAGTTAGAACAAATGGCCTGCTTATGTGAAGGGTTCTGAGGTTATGATGGTGAGTTCTGAGCACCAGTTCCTAGCTTGCACCCCAGTGTTTTCTTTATACCATAGTGTGTCAAGATGGATCTTCTCTAAATATGAATTTTTAAGTTCTAATGCCAGAACTGTTTTTATCTTGAAAAGAGTGTGGGCATATCCTGTCTAGAAGGATGGTAACCAGGGAGGAGAGTGGACTGCATATTACTATGTAACTCTGGAGAAGGGATATTCCCATGACTCTCTCTATCACCAGGGAGCAGGTCTCCAGAATCACAAATTCAAAATGATGAAGAGAATTATGAATCTTTATAAAGCATTCTACAGTCTATGTTAGCTTTTTCACTTATCAGTAATTAAAGACATTCACTGAAGTTCTGGCTTCCCCATTTACTGGCCTGATTACTTCAACTAGTATGGTTGATGCCTTCATTCCTCATTTCCCTGTGAGAAAAATGGAACACTAATAATATTGGATAAGTATATTGGGTTGTGAAGAAATGAGTAAGAATTATGTTCCCAGATGCAAAAAAGGTAATCTCATGGAAGGTGGTAGTGTTCCTCTTGTGATTACCCAGCGATCCACCTCTCTACCCCAATATTGTCTGATTGTTTAAAACTTAATCTGAGAGGATCTTTGATATTCCTTATGTGTAACTGTAGGGACTTTCATTTTAAAATCCTGATTCTTGGTGTTATTACTCTGACAGCAAATTCTTCTCTAATTACTCCATGTGAAAGGAGAAATAATGCCTTTGAAACCTCTATTATATTTTCTCTTAATTAGATGTGAATCTATATATTATTTGAATTGTGACATATATTTTCATAAATATACTAGTATATGTGTATTTTACAACATTTAAAGTTACAGATACACTAACAGTCATTTCTGGAGTCACAGGAAAAAGACTTCTTTCTTATACTTCTACAAGTTTTTAAAGTTTTTATAATTAATCTACTTTATTTTGTTCTTCATTTATAATATAATTTATATAAATGCTTTGGTAGATGTATATAAATATTTATTTCATAACTTTGTATAAATATACGTATATATGTATACACACACGCACATACAGTAGGGCTTCCGTGTGGCTCAGATGGTAAAGAATCTACCTGCAATGGTAGCGGAACTAAGATCCTACATGTCTAGGGGCAATTAAGTTCATGCACACCACAACTAGAGAAGACCCGCAGGCTGCCACAAAGATAAAGAACGGCCAATATAAAGCCAAACAATCAAACAACTGCCCACCCTCCTCCCAAATAAAACCCAATAAACCCAATTAACATGTACAGGGGGTAAATTTTTAAGCTATTAAATTTTTCCTCCTTCCCCTCTTCCTCCCTTTCCCCCTTCTCTTCCTCTTTTTTCCATCAGCCTATTAATTTATCACCTAACCATCCCTCCATCACTTTCTTCTTTCTTTCGTCTCTGCCCAGCACCTTTTACCTTTTTAGCACTTTTTAGAATAGAAACTGAAAATAATCTTGATCTTAAACATAACGTGTTAGAAAAATTGAATGTGTTTTTTGAGAAGAGATATCTTGTCCTTGTATCCACCTATCATTGTGATACTTGAACCTGTCTCAAAACAGAAGTAGAACTATGATTTTTAACACTAATTTCAATCTTTAGTGAATAGACTTTCCTTTCCCAACCACCCTGATGAGAGAGAACAGAACACTTAAACACAAGTCTGGTAGTTCTGATACCACTTACCCAAGTTGAGTGCCTTTTATGGTTCCCAGTGGCCATGATGATTTCTATTCCTTTTCAAGTTTGTAAGATCTTGGTTGGTAATTTTTGTAGCAGCCAGGAGTTTGGGTCCTAGTAACTGAACCTTATACCCTTTTTTTTTTTTTTCCTTCCTCTCCAGGTGTCTGCTCTGGGACCACCTTGCTCTATTTATCCTTTTTTGTATGGTGTTTCCCTTGTCAATTCATGTAATGCTGTTCATTTTAGTTATTAAGATATGAATTTAATCCAGTGAAGGGGGCAAGTATGTATGTGTCTCTCTGAATTTTTTAAAGGGGAATAATATTTCTCACTTGAGGAAACTGGCTTTCACAGTCCATCCTCTAACTTTTTTCTTTTTTCAATTTGAACTGGCCAACTAAGGAGATCACATTTAGTACTTGCTAGTTGATACTTACCTTCTCCCATTCTGAGTGAGTCCTCCTGTGGCCCCCTCTCCCAAAGGTGCACTGAGTCACAATGCGATTAGCAGCTGCCTGTGCACTCTTGCACATGGCACACTAAACCATGGGGTGTTCAAGGTTCAGCTTAGGAAGGACTTTCAGGAAAAGATGGAGACCCTTTCCCTACTCCAATCATTGAATAGTTGCTTGTAACTGGTATTAATGTTATAAATGATTGTCTCTAAGTCTGTCTCAGTTCCAACCCAGATGGAGTTTTGATTTTAGAAAATCATTCAGTAAAATGTATTTCCTGTGCCTGGTAGTCAGTGATCACTTACCAAAAAAAGTGGGGGGGGTGGGAGAATAAAAATAAACTTATGATAATTCACATACACTTAACCTTTACTGAGTGAGTAATACCAAAAAGGGAATGAAGCACGCTCTGCTGACCAGCATTTCCAAATGGATTCCAGGAATGTGGTTAGAGTTGCCAAAGTAATCTCTGAATCCTGCCAAAAGCTTCCTTTGGGATATTTTTTAGGTTAGGGAAAGCGAGGGATATGAAGGTGTGTATATGAATATGTTTTAAAATTTTCTTACCAGCAGTGCATGGTGAAAAGAACACTGGCTGAAAATTGGAAAACCTGCATTCTAGACCTGTGCTGTGTGCTGTGCTTGGTCACTCAGTTGTGTCTGACTCTTTGCGACCCCATGGACAGTAGCCCGCCAGGCTCCTGTGTCCATGGGATTCTCCAGGCAAGAATACTGGAGTGGGTTGCCATGTCCTCCTCCACGGGATCTTCCCAACCCAGGGATCAAAGCCAGGTCTCCTGCATTGTAGGCAGATTCTTTACCATCTGAGCCCACTAGGGAAGCCCTCGTTCTAGACCTGGAATCATGTAATCTCCATCATACTGGAAAAGTTACCTACCTTCCTGGGAATTTTATTTATCATGTGTAAAATGAGGATGTCAGACTAAGATCTTTCTTTTTCATCATTGATAACCTGTGCTTTCAGTTCAGTTCAGTCACTCAGTTGTGTCCGACTTTTTATGACCCATGAACTGCACCACCCCAGGCCTCCCTGTCCATCACCAACTTCCAGAGTCCACCCGAACCCATGTCCATTGAGTCGATGATGCCATCCAACCATCTCATCCTCTGTCGTCCCCTTCTCCTCCTGCCCTCAATCCCTCCTAGCATCAGGGTCTTTTTCAATGAGTCAGCTCTTTGCATCAGGTGGCCAAAGTATTGGAGTTTCAGCTTCAACATCAGTCCTTCCAATGAACACCCAGGACTGATCTCCTTTAGGATGGACTGGATGGACCTCCTTGCCGTCCAAGGGACTCTCCAAGAGTCTTCTCCAACACCACAGTTCAAAAGCACCACAGTTCAAAAGTTCTTCAGTTTTCAAAAGTTCTTCAGCTTTCTTTATAGTCCAACTCTCACACCCATACATGACCACTGGAAAAACCATAGCCTTGACGAGACAGACCTTTGTTGACAAAGTAGTCTCTGCTTTTCAGTATGCTGTCTAGGTTGGTCATAACTTTCCTTCCAAGGAGTAAGCATCTTTTAATTTCATGGCTGCAATCACCATCTGCAGTGATTTTGGAGACCAGAAAAATTAAGTCAGCCAGTTTCCACTGTTTCCCCATCTATTTCCAATGAAATGATGGGACTGGATGCCATGATCTTAGTTTTCTGAATGTTTAGCTTTAAGCCAACTTTTTCACTCTCTTCTTTCACTTTCATCAAGAGACTCTTTAGTTCTTCTTCACTTTCTGCCATAAGGGTGGTGTCATCTGCATATCTGAGGTTACTGATATTTCTCCCAGCAATCTTCATTCCAGCTTGTGCTTCCTCCAGCCCAGCATTTCTCATATTGAACTCTGCATATAAGTTAAATAAGCAGGGTGATAATGTATAGCCTTGACATACTCCTTTTCCTATTTGCTTTAGATTATTCCATAACAGAAAGACCATGCATGTTCATTGTGTCACTGAGTTAACTAAACTAAAATAAATGAAACAACAAGAACAAAAGCAACCTCATTTAAAAAAAAAAAGAAAAACAAGTACATATACAGTATTTCTAGTTAGTCAAGATGCAACAATTCTGAATCTAATATTTTTAAAGACCTTGTCAAATTAAGAGCTCACGTTCAAGCGCTTGGGTTATGCAAACAATAGTACCATATGCATGGCAACTGACAAGGCACCAAGAGCTATTTTACCAAAATTCCTCTCGTATTTCTTAAAAGAATAATACTACCAATGTTGTAGTATTGTTTTTCTCAATAGATCCCCTCCTTTCCATTAAAAAAATTAGGCCCCAAACATTTAGTGTTTATTTATAATTATAAGCAGATAAAACCTATAAAGAATTGAAGTATCAGTAATGCCTAAAACCTCTCTCTCTTCAATTGTATGTTTTTCTCCATTGTTATTGCTATCCATCTCTGCCCTGTCCCTGATTTTAATTACTTCCCTTTGTATGTAGAGTATGAAGAATTTGTGTTAGCTTTCTTTGTCTTGTAGTCGCTGCCCCTCTTCTCATGGGACAGCTGAAACTTTCCAAGGGTTCCAGGAAGTCCCCATCATGAACGACCCCTGGGGAGATATATTGCTAGTGTTCTTGGATTATAGTAGGAAGGCATCTCTTTTCAGAAGCAACCTTAAAATTTTGTTTAGGGTGGAATCAGAATGTAGCAAGAATGGTCTACAAATAGTCTTGCAGCAATTTTGGCAGACCTTACGAATGGTTTGTTTTTTACCAAAAGTCAAAGATCAGCCAGTGTGACTGGTGATGCCTAGAGAAGGTGCATTAGTCAGTGTTTTACCAGAGCTGTTTCTGCTGCATCGCTTCAGTCGTGTCCAACTCTGTGCGACCCCAGAGACGGCAGCCCACCAGGCTCCCCCGTCCCTGGGATTCCCCAGGCAAGAACACTGGAGTGGGTTGCCATTTCCTTCTCCAATGCATGAAAGTGAAAAGTGAAAGTGAAGTCGCTCAGTCGTGTCCGACTCTAGCGACCCCATGGACTGCAGTCTACCAGGCTCCTCCATCCATGGGATATTCTAGGCAAAAGTACTGGAGTGGGGTGCCATTGCCTTCTCCGACCAGAGCTGTTAGGAGATACATATAAGAAATTCATTGCAAGTAATTAGCTTTCATGATTGAGTGGGCTGGCTGAGCAATCCAACATCTGTAGCGTTGGCTGTTAGGAGGGGCAGGCTGGAACTTTTCTAAAAGAGTTGACACTACTGTCCACAGGTAGACTTTTCTCCTTTAAAGAAGTCTCAGCTTTGATCTCAAGACCTTTCAGCCTTCAATCAGGCTAACCCACATCATCTGGGATAATCTCCCTTACTTAAAGTGAATGGTTTATGGACTTTAAGCACTTACACAAAATGCCTTCACAGCCATACCTAGGTTAGTGTTTGAATAACTGCAGATACTATAGTCTAGCAAAACTGACACAGAAAACTCATTATCACAGAAGGCCAGCTATTTTCTATAATAGATAAATCTGTGGTAGACAAAACAAGGGCACTGAGAGGTCAGAAACAGGGAAGGCAGGAATGATGTAGGAGGAGCCTCAAGAATCCCAGATTCATCATCAAGATTGGGGCTGGGAATGATGGTAGATGTAGGGGACAGTGAATATGGACAGACGAGTGTTCTACCTCATGCTTGTTGAGAACTGAAAAGGCTTTGCCTACCTGCTCTGGGAATAGAACTGTTGCTTGTCAAATAGTTCCTGTTAGTTCTAAGTTCCAAACAGCAGAGCTGATGGTAGTTCTTCCATGTTCTTTACTGAGTTAAAATTTAGTAACCTATTCATATGCTTCTTCAGTGTCAAAAGCATTTGCTAAAATGCCTTTTCCTTTACATTGCTATCATCCTCTAACCTCCTGGTCCTGGTGGTCACTTACTGACCTCCTGGCAAATGGCTCACTGTTTGTTCTCTGGGTCCAGGCTCTCAGTCTTGTTGGAAGAGTTCAGGCCTCAACTTGCTGGCTTAGTCCTTTGATCTCTTATCTCCTGTGACTCTTCTCTCCACTCAACTGTAGCCACCTGTCCCCAGATTACACCCTGGATCTTGTCATTGATTGGTTCATTAATCAAACAATTGAAACAAAACAAACAAAAACCCAACCCTGGATTGTTCCAGCTCTTAGACAACTCCTGCTCTACTCCTCTTCAGTATCTTTGCTTTCCATTGTCTTTATTTCTATTTCCCCATCAGCCCCTGACTATTTCTTCTTACCCATTTTAGATTCTCTTGTTCAATACTTCAGCCCATTCTTTCCACTGTTGACTTTCTTTCGGTCAGCTTTTTTCCCGGAGTTTCACTTCGTATACCTACCCTGTTTCACCCGACAGCACGCTTAGGCCGTCTTGCCAACTTTTCTAGGTTTTACGGATCATGCTGCCTTGGTTTTCTGCCTTCTTTTCTGAACAATTCCACTTCTAGGGATCTCCTTAGCTCTTCTTTTGCCTTCTCCTAGATGTTGGTTTTCTTTGGTGGTGGCGGTAAAGTGGGCCAGGGCTGGGGGTATCTTTCCTCAAGTCTGTTATTATTCTACTTCCCACACTTGGTTTGGAGACTCTCATTTCCGTGGCCTCAAATACCTGTGCTGTAAAGTTTCTTTATAGATGTGTTTCAGCAAGCTTTCTTGCACTTCAGATCCAGACCTTTCTCAGTGCTTATTGGCCAGGTGCAGTTGTATATATCTCAGAAAACTTAGTCTGAACGTGTCTAAAATAAATTTATCAACTTATCTCTAGAATTCTTTCTCCTCTTGTGTTGTTAAATTTAACGGTGTTGCCATCTAGCCATTTTCCTAAGCTAGGAATCTGAGTGCTCCTTTACATTCCTCTCTTTTCCATATTGTCAATTTTAGCTTCTAAAAATTTCACAAACCTTTTTACTTCTTGCCATCTGCATGGCCTCGGAAGGATCTCAGGTGGACCACATTTGTATGGCTTTGGTCATATACTCCTAATTGGCTTCCTTGTAGCCCCTTGCCTGCTTCCCAGTCTGTTCCTAAAATGCAAATCTCACTGCAGAATTCCCCTGTCTAAGGTCTTATGTTTTTAGCCTGGTAATATAACTGATTAAGAAAACAGACCCTGAAACCAAATAGAAATATGTTTGAATCTCACTTTTATGTTATGTAATCTTGGACAAGTAACAATTTTTGGTTTGTTTCCATATGTAAAATAGGAATAATGATAACAGTTATTCTTTTTTCTCTCCCCTTCCCCTTGTTTGTTTAAGGTGTTTTATGCCCTTTTTAACCTTTGACTTCTTTTACTTCTGTCCCTCTTGTGTTCCATGAAGCCATGCTAGACTTCTCTCAGATCCCCAAAGGCACTGAGCTGCCCACTAGACAGTCATATGCTAATTTCTCTCTGTTGCCTTGTCTCAACACAGGTGTCATTTCCCTTGAGAAATCGTTCAGCAACCTCCTCCACTCCTGTGTGGTTTGGGTGTCCTTGCTATGCGCTCCTCTGTCTTTTTCCTTGAACTTCCTAGTCGCCATACTTTCTACCCTGGTCTGTAAATGCTTGTTCACTCACTGCCTCCTCCTCCTGCTTGATCATTCACTGTCCACCCACTGTATGTGCCATCCACACATTGACTACTGACCCTGGTCATCTTGTTAAGCTTCCTGTTCCTGCTGCCCAGAGCTTAGCACAGAGTCTTGCAGAGATTGGGCACTCATTCAATTTTCGATGAATGTTTATGAGATGGTCTCACTAATTCACTGTTTCCATCAAAGCAATCGCAGTATTTCTTCTTTGGGAGAAAGCATACCATAACGTATAATCCCCCTATCTCTGATGGCTCCCTAGGAACCTGACTGTCTAGAGAGCTGTTTACGCAATGAACTCAAACGGTATTTTGCTAGGAGGGAAAGCCCCAGGATAAGTCCCTTGTCTTGACCACAGAGTTCTATGTTTTCTATCTTTCCTTTCGAAATCTTGGTTTCAGCAAAGCAACATTTTTATCTTCTGCCTATAATCCTAGCATTGTAATATAGAAATATGTTTATACTAAATCCCCAATAGATTATAAGGCTCACCCTTGGATGAGTGGGGGGAACAGCAAGCACCAAACTCACTACTGGCATTACTTGGAAGGAAGTTTCTAGGTATATAACTGACAAGCATTCGTGGAGAGCTGCTTTACTTTTCTCTGGAGATTTTGGGAGTTTTTTTTTTTTTTTAACAGTTCTGCACGCTAAAAGAAAAGTTCACAAATTTTGAAAGGAAATGTGGCCCTTTTCATTAGCTCCTTTTACCTCATGCTGAGTCATGGATGAGAGAGAATTTGTAGGCGGCTGAGCTGTAGGAAAAGTAATACTGTCATTTACACTTGCAGGCTGTTATGCTTTCCAGAAAACTTTTTCTGTAGGTTGTGAAAGTGATTAATCTGCTGTTAAAACTGACAAAGAAGGTTCTCTGATAAGAACAAGAATTAAATGAGGGATTTTTTTTTTCTTTATAAAGTAATCTCCTATTTCCAGTTTTAGACTAGGAAAAAATAGGTTTTGGTGTTGTTTTTTACTTTTGGTCTTTTTGCGTCTGTGTGAATTTGGTCATGGCTTAAAACAATCACAGGACATTTTCTATTTAAATTATGCTATTTATTGGCATGGTTCATGCCTTATGTTTTATATCTAAATTATTCATTTTTACATCCTGTTCCCTCAACGTTTTTTTCTTTCATATTTCTATATCTAGGTCTTACTTTTTAATACTCTACATACACATCATCTTATGTCTCAAACCCAGATTTCTCCTACCAACTTCTTTTAACATAAAACTGGTAAAGATGGTCTGCATTCTTTCTGTGATATAAATTTCTCCCTCTCTGAAAAATTTCATCTATGTAACATTTATACATGGAGAAGGCAATGGCACCCCACTCCAGTACTCTTGCCTGGAAAATCCCATGGATGGAGGAGCCTGGTAGGCTGCAGTCCAGGGGATCGCTAAGGGTTGGACACGACTGAGCAACTTCACTTTCACTTTTCACTTTCATGCACTGGAGAAGGAAATGGCAACCACTCCAGTGTTCTTTCCTGGAGAATCCCAGGGACGGGGGAGCCTAGTGGACTGCCTGCCGTCTATGGGGTCACACAGAGTCAGACATGACTGAAGTGACTTAGCAGCAGCAGCAACATTTATACAACAGCTTAAAAAACTTGTACAAAAGTTGTTTGATACAACTGAGATGAGACATCATTGCCTTAAGAGTTTTGAAAATATGTTTTTATGTTTTATTTTACTTGAGACATAAAGCTTTTCCATTGAGTTCTGGCAAATATAAATGTCATTTGAACCTTTCTCTAGGGACCCCACATTTCAGCTGGCAACCTAAAGGAACAAACAAATCAATCCCATGGCATAAGTCACTTTTTTATAATTCCGTGGAGAACTAGTGACTTATTTAGAGGATTGAAAGTCCTGAAGAAGGTAGAATAACATGTTAGAAGTTTATTAAATTTGCTGCATATTTTAATGCCTATTTTTAAAAAATATATAACAAGTTCATATTGGTTGTTAAAATGCATGGGCTTGAACCTCTGTTTTGTTATGCATTTTGGTTCTTTGAAGGTTTACCATTTTGTGTTAGGATATGTCAGCTTATTTTCCTCTTTTCCTTCTTCCTCTCCTTATCTTTTGAAGACTGACTTCTGCACTTGAGCCGTTCTCTTGGTAGCTGAATGGATTCCTGGGAGTAGAGAGAGCTCTCTCACAACTCTTGACAGCATGACCTCCCATGAGACAGAGAAATGGTCCCTTCTGTAACCCAGATGGACCAGCCTAGGAAACTTTGCATTCTTCTTTCATTCCTAAAGTGTGGATATGCATATGGCTTTTGTCCCTGGGCTACAAATCCAGGTCTTAAAATTCTGAAGTTGAAAATGTCCAAATGATTTGCCACTGAAAACCTGCTATTACTGTATATTTATATCAGTATTTCATGAGGAAAAAAAAATAGAGAACTTGTAAATGTACTTGTTTTATATCTGAACTGCCAAGATTATTTCTGTTCCTTCATTAAATGTGTGTGAAATATATGCAAACACACACATAAACACATATCTGTATATTTATATACATATATAAATCTACATAAAGAGCAGCATTATTAGATAACACTCTTACAGTTTCTTAATCCGTCTCCAAATGCTGTCACATACTGCATCTTGTAATAAAGGATTACGGTTTTTTGGAGGGGGTCTCCTTGGGGCAGGATGAAGTGTGGAGAGCTTTTACATTCTGCTATTAAGCAGAGCAAGGTCATTGCTACCTGAGGAAGTGGCTATGTGCAGACTTGTCCATGTTTTCATGACAAGGTGGAATAACCTTCAAGCTAGAAGGAGGAAAAAAAGGCCTCTTTTGTTGTTGTTTTTATTGTTGTTGTTGAGATTGTCTTAATTTGACTGTAGCATTTTTAAGTTAGGAACACTTTGACTTGACATTTTTAAATGGAAAAACTTCTTTAGATTTTATGGAAAAGTCTTTTTCTTAACCAAATGCCAGTGACAAAATTTAGACCAGAAAGTAGTCATGAAGCAACAGTAATGAGATATGATTGTGGTTTAGTGGGAGAAATAAAGCCCTGTAGGCAACAGCACAAATGCAGTAAATGATGAATCGCTACTAAATAGGTCTCATTAGTCCACCATTGACTATGTATAATTGACATTAGGAAGATTCTGGAAAACTTGGGAAGTATATACCAGAAAGTTTGATGTTACACTGATATAAATCTTTAGAGTGTCTGTTTAAAAAACAATTGATTGTGAGGGTCCACACAGTGGCACCCATGTCACTAACATGTGCTTGAAGAAAAGCTGTTTATATCTTTGAAGACAAATGTACCCATAGAACACTGGGTGATGTAATATGTGACCACTGTAAGTGAATTTCTCCCTTGTGTGCGTGTGTGCTAAGTTGCTTCAGTTGCGTTCAACTCTGCAGCTCTTCTGTCCATGGGATTCTCCAGGCAAGAATGCTAGAGTGGGTTGCCATGTTCCTCCACGAGATCTTCCAACCCAGAGATCAAACCCACATCTCTTAGGTCTCCTGCATTGGCTGGTGGGTTCTTTACCACTAGCGCCAGCTGGGAACTCTGTGAGTATCTCCCTCAGTTGTAGATATTTTCCACAAAATATAACGTTGACTGTTGTTCTAAAGAAGATTGACTCTACTGAGGACTGAAGCACAAGAGGGCATTGATAGTGATTATTTCCATGTTGTTACTCTACATGGTCTGCAAAGCCTGAGTGCCAGATGCTAAATTCTATCAACATAACGTATCTTTAATTAAATATTATATTTGCAATGCAATTAATAATGTGACCTGTTTCCATAACTTTATTAAGAAATTACCATAATTTTTGTATAATAAGGTAATAAAAAGGCAGTGTGTTTTGAAACAGCCTTTCCTGAAGTGGTTATGTGCTTTGTATCTGTTGAATTTTGAATTAAATGAAGAGATTGATGGCCAGTATTATCTCCTGCAATATACTCAGAACTTTACATTAATAAGGGGTCTTCTGTGATTTTTCTTCTTTTAGAGTAAAAGAGGTTTCTTGCTTTTCAGTGGGATCACTATTCAAGATATTTAGAGAATAATTCATTTTATTGGCTTTATGCTCCCTCCCTCCCTGTAACTCTTGCTAAAAACTCTAAGCAATACCAAACAATGTTAATTTCAAGTAGTTTACTGTACATTGCACTGTGATGATTCCTAATAAATGGAAAGTCATGCTTCTGGTTCTGTGGCCATCATTGATGTTGTTTTAATTTTCACAATGTGTTAACATGATAATTAAATTCCCCCAGTGTCCTGTGAGGAAGGAGTTTTAAATGGCACCACATGTAGAGGAAAATCTTTGGTATTTAAAAATATTATCTTTTAAATTGATATTGTATGTGGATACAGAATAGTGTATCTAGCTGTGAAAATAGGATTTTAATAAAAAAATATTTTGTAAGCTGCTTTTTTCAAGACTGTTTGAAAATGTCACCCTCAGCTAAATAGAAGTAATTTACATCAGAGATGCGTGTATGTGTGTGTGTGGGTCTGTCCTTACTCTTAATGAAACAGCAGTCTCTCTCTTCAAAAAGTAATTGTTCTCCTTGCAATGTATTTTTCTCTCAGCACTGAGAGTCCCTCTCTTGCCCTTCTTCTGCCCTAATACTTGTTCTTTAATTCTATCAGGTTAGTTGTCAACTAAAATTAAAGGCAGCTGTTACCCTTCACAGTCTGTCCTGATCTAATTTTGCAGACTTGTTTTAGGTACTTGCTTTTAGCATCGAAAGAGCTAACAGAACAACTTTGGAATCACAAAGTGTAGATTCAGATACCAATATTATATTATTCTGTGACCTTGGGCAAATAACTAGACCTCAGTTTCCTCATCGGTAAAATGGGAATAACAGGCCCTTCCTCTGTTGTATGTAAAGCACTTACATAAGGACAGACGCAAAGGATGATCTCAGCTGTTTAATATTAAGGTCCTGCCAAACAACTTTATTGTTCCTTCCTGTCCTTTTGTCTGTGTCTCTGCTCACATTTTTTGCTTGAAACAGAATCTACTCTCCTCTTGCAAGGCAGGCGCATACAAGCATACAACATGAAGCCATCCTCGTGTGCTAATTTTGTAAACCCCACAGAACAGCTCCGAGAGCCCCTCTCTGTCTGCCAGTTTGGGGCTAATCCATCTGAAACCTTCTATTGTGTGTCTTAGTATGCTGAACTGTTACAGGTATATGGTAGTGTAATTTTGTCTCTTTTGCTGGTATGTGAACTCCTGGAATCCAGGGAAATCTTGTGATGAATTTCTCCGTGGTCTAAAGAGTCTATTTCCTTTGTGACCTGTGATCATTATTTATCTAAGAGTGCTTTTCTTTATATCTTATTTGAAATACTTCTGAGTGTACACGATGTAGTCTGCATTTTTGCATTAAGTCTATCACTTCTGGGCATTGGCAAAAGCCAGAAAATTAGGAGGAACAAAATTAAATACATTTAGCCCATTTAAGCAATATGTGAGTTCCTCTTGTGTTTCCTTCCTTCACTTAGCTCTTAATAGTTTTGCAAAAGAATGACAGATACTTTGTTAAAGGAAAATGAAAGCAGATCTGTTACTTCTATGATATGAATGACATTCTTTATCAATGGATAATTAGAATATTTAAGTGTATATCGTTAATGCACATGTATACTCTATTTATAAAAACTGTAAGAAACTCGCTGGGCCTGTATATTTTGTGTGTGTGATGTTCATGTGGGTTATAAACCAGTTACATTCTGGAAATTATAATGCCATTATGTCTTTAAAAATATTATACTCTTAAATAATATTTTAACACTCTATATTCTGTGATAAAACTAAGCTGTGTTATTTCTTTACTGCTAGAAACTTGTGAAGCTCAAAATAGTTTAATCTTTATACATTTAAATTATTTGATTATATTTTAAAACAAATCATAAAACATAATTTTGCAAATTCTATTGAGAAATATTTTATTATTGGACTTTTTAAAGACTGTAGACTTTTTAAAACACTTTTAAATGGTACAGCCATTTTTATTTATTTGTTTTTAAAAAAAAATTTTGGCTGGACCTTGCGGCATTGTGGGACCTTAGTTCCCTGACTAAGGATCAAACCCACATGCCCTGCATTGGAAGGCAGAGTTTTAACCTCTGGACCACCTGGGAAGCCCAAAGACTATAGACTTCATTAAAAATGACAAATTCTGAATTAAAGACATGGAATACATAGCTTGTATAGCTTGTTTGAGAATACAAAGGTTTTACTATCTGCAGCAGTTTTTTGCTTGATTTTACTTTTGTTTTCTATTGCCCTTGATTTTTTGTTGGTTTTTGCAACAGTGTTTCCTTATTTGCTTCTTGTTTCTGTTGCACTGTACCTCACTCTTGTACATGTATGTAAACAACCTCTATGTCCCCTCAGCGCTGAATGATAATTCATTTGTTCTAGGGTGGTAATTTCAATAACATAGATTCAGGTAAGTGATCAAAGCAGACCAAAAAGTATGGTTGGTTTCATAATGACATTTTAGGTTAGGTTTTCTCTTTAGATACTTCTCATTTACATAGGGCATACCTAAGAGTAATTTACATATCTTCCATATTTCTTAAAGCAAATAGTTTTCCCATTTTTTAAATAGACAGGTCATTACATAAGAGGTAATTCACTTTACCCTTTGTACTTGCGCATGCTAAGTCACTTCAGTTGTGTCCAACTCTTTGTGACCCCAGAGCCTGCCAGGCTCCTCCTTCCATGGGATTCTCCAAGTAAGAATACTGGAATGAGTTGCCATGCCCTCCTCCAAGGGATCTTCCTGACCCAGGGATTGAACCCATGTCTCTAATGTCTCCTACAATGGCAGGCAGATTCTTTGCCACCAGTGCCACCAAGCCACAGGAGATAAATGGTTAATTGACACCTGGTCTCTGATCGGGAAATATTTAGGGAATGATGAGGACCGTGGCATCTGTAAGCCATGCTGCATGTAGCAATGCAGACTCAGTGTTGCCGGCTCCCTGGGACCAAGTTCTACATAAATGGCCTGTGATTCCTAAGACTTTATCTGTGAGATTTGACACCACTGGAGAAGGATGGGTTCAGTGCTTTAGTTAAAAAAACCAAAGTGGTCATGCTTTTCTAATGCCAAGTCCCAATTTTGGTTGAACTATTTAGACAAAGTCTAAGAAATTATGAAATAAATCCAGTTTAAGGGGATGACAGAGGATGAAATGGTTGGATGGCATCACTGACTCAATGGACATGAGTTTGAGTAAACTCTGGGAGTTGATGATGGACAGGGAGGCCTGGCGTGCTGCAGTCCACGAGGACACAGAGAGTCAGACACAACTGAGCAACTGAACTCAACTGAACTGAATTTGTTTTTTCCTCCTCCCCCGTGAGGGTTTGTAATATATAGGAATAATATATAGGAATCTTTACAAACAGATAACATTCCAAATCAGAGGCAAGATTGTATCTTTGGATTTTGGCTGCAGTCAGATTATTTAGGGGCTTCCCAGGTGGCTCTATAGTTTAAAAAAAGAAAAAAAAATCCACCTGCCAAGGCAGGAGACCAAGGAAATGCAGGTTTGATTCCTGGATCTGGAAGATTCCCCTGGAGGAGGAAATGGCAACCCACTCTGGTATTCTTGCCAGAAAATCCCATGGACAGAGAGGCCTGGAGGGCTACAGTCCTTGGGGTCACAAAGAATTGGACACTACTGAGCAACTGAGCACAAATCATTTAGGACATTTGGACATATATGTTGTGCTGCCCCACAAAATTTTCTAACCGTCTGTTAAGACAAATACATGACTACTGTAATACTTGTATTTCCTAAAATAAACAAATCACCCACTCTCATAAAGGAATCATAAACTACTTAATGTGAATAATATCATTTATTTTGACTACCAGACTGCAGACCTTCAGTTTTAGCAACCTTATCCCATGATCCTGTTTCTCTCTGTTCTGACACCCTAGGTGTCTGAACAGTGATCATTTGAATTATATTTTCTTGGTTTCCATCAAATCTGCCACACCAGTGGGTCCCATTTTCTCCATACCTATTCATACTTGGAAGCAACATTGTACAGAATAAAAGATGCTGGGAAAAGATCTGCTGGGACAGAATTTGGCCACACATGAGCTCTCTGGTTAGTATTTTCAAACTCTGTCCCTCATTTGGGCCTCTCATTTCTTGCCTGGAACATTGTCATAGCTTCTCCTCTGTCTCCTTTGTGTCCTTCATAAACACATGGCTTCTAGATTAATCTTTCTTCAACATAGGCTTGGTCATGTCAGTCTACATGTGGCTTCATAACAATCTACCTGTTATACAGGTGCTGTGCTTAGTCGCTCAGTCGTGTTCAACTCTTTGTGACCCCGTGGATTATTTTAGCCTGCTAGGCTCCTCTGTCCATGGGGATTCTCCAGGCAAGAATACTGGAGTGGCTTGCCATGCCCTGCTCTAGCAGATCTTCCCAACCCAGGGATGGAACCCAGGTCTCCTGCCTTGTAGGAAGATTCTTTTCTACCTGCACCACCTGGGAATCCCAAGAGTACTGCAGTGGATAGCCCGTCCCTTCTCCAGGGGAACGTCCCAACCCAGGAATCAAACTGGGGTCTCCTGCATTGCAGGCAGATTCTTTACCAGCTGAGCTACCAGTGAAGCCCACCTGTTATACAGATAGAAGGAATGTAATGATCATGATAATAATGGTAATAAAATAATAATTAGTGAATGCTCTTAAATGCTCCATGCAAAATATCAAATGTCTTGAGACAACAGGGTTTTGTAATTCAATATCAGAGGATTTAACATTGAGGTATTTGTTGTGGGTCTGAATTACATGTGTATAGTGTGGCTGATTGAAAGATCATCTGATATACATGAGAAGTGAGTGGGTGGGGAGTTGACGTTTTGTTAGAAGTGCATGCTTAGTGTTTTGATAAACCATTCCATCTCCTCAAACCTTTGTTATCAGAAACAAACTACGTTGTCAAGAAAATAGAGCATAATTCAGGACAGTGGGAAAATCTTAATGCTTTCCATCTTCCTGCTCTTGGTTTCACAATTAAGTATGTATGCTAAATAGGAGAGGATTGTGTTTGAGTGTTCATATCTGTTAAAGCAGATTGACTACTTGGTTACCACATTGTAAATAGTTTTTCTGAAGAATTTTTAAATTTGTCATTTATGATATGCTAAAAGAAAATGTAAGATATAAAACTGTGTAATAAACAGGGTTTACATTTAAACACTAACCTCTATACCAGCCACACACATGTGCACACACACACACAAATATATTCAAATATGCATGCAATCATAATACACAAATATACATGTAAATGCATAGGGAAAAGAAAGCTTGGCAATTCACCAGAAATTTACTATTACTAAGGTTTTTCATTTTCTTTATTTTTTTTAATATTCCCCATATTTTCTACAATGAGTATTACTGCTTTGATGAAGAAACTGCAACTTACCTGAAGATTCACATAGCACGCTCATTCACAAGTCCAAGCAGAGTGAATGGCATCGTTTTGTTCAAACATCTTTGAAAAAATGATTGAGTGACACAAGAACAAATAGTCAAAGTTAAATTATCTTTTTATAATAGTAAAGTAAAATCTTAAATAGTGCCACTGCCTGCCATCTATGAACAGTATTTCTGGGAAATTGTATGTTTTGTATTTTTAAATGACTGGAATATTGAGTGAAGAAATCTAGCAATAAAATGAGAAGCTCTATAGATTACATCTCTGATGCCTGGGATCATTTGTGGTAATTTTCCCTTTTTTATTTCTACAACTTTACTTTTTTTAAATCAGCAAATAGTGATACAGATGACACCTAGCACTCACAAGGTTCACACACACAGACATCACGCACACACACACAAAACCACAGAATTAAGGAAATGGGCGACAAGTTCATACTTACTTCATACTTGAAAGTATTTATTAATGCAGTGGTTCCTTGGTAATGTTTTGGTAACCTACTGTGTCTTAATCTTTATGCTACAATTTTCTAAGTGTTATGAAAGGATGGATAGATGAATATTAGAATGCAATCCCTACTCTCAACTTATTTAGTGCTGCAGTTCTCAATCTAGAGAGTGCATGAGAATTACCTAGATATTTATCTGACATACATAGTGTATCAGAGAAAGAATAGGCTAGATGTTTAAACAGGAAGATATTTGAATTCAGCTGCCTATGTGAGGTTTAGAAAAGAAACATGTCTAGCCAGCACCTTAAGGGGAAAGGAACTGAGAAACAGAGAAGATAGCAACTTGCCTAACATCTTCCAATAGTTACAGAGTAGAATGAAAGACCTTGGTCCTTGGCCTCTTAAGACAGTGCTATTTGGCTGGCTAGAACTCAGCTCTATGTTTAAGAAATGAGTGGGTTGCAGTAGAGTAGTGTCTTCCAAGTAGAGTTTGTCAGAATTTTGGAAATCTGAAAAGTTTCCACTGGTTTTCTGCCTGTTTCCCCTATCATTGAATTCACTGAGGCTAGAAACCATAACTTGTTACCCAGTAGTTGGCAAAATTCCCGGTATTTACAAGGTGGTCAGTTAATGGTTGATGACTGTATGAATGACACCATTTTAAAAAAATTCTAAAGTCATATATTTAGAGGCAACTAATGTATTTCTTTGCTATTGGATGGCTTGGGAAGATAAAGTGTTTTTTCTGAAAGGAAAAGATATTTGAATCTACTATTCTTTTTCTCTGTAAGAAAAGCTATTGTATCTTAAATATTAGTACCCATATTCATTTTGTAAACTAAAATGAAAGAGGAGAAAGGACAAAATGCTTATTTTTTTAAAATAACAACCACAAAATGTTTTTTCTTAATCAGATATTGGAATTAAATCATGCTATACATACAAGTTTACGTTACGTTCTTTTATTTTCTTGTAACATTATAACATAGGAGTGAGTGAGTGAAGTCGCTCAGTCGTGTCTGACTCTTTGTGACCCCATGGATTGTAGCTTACCAGGCTCCTCCGTCCGTGGGATTTTCCAGGCAAGAGTACTGATTGGGTTGTCATCCTTCTCCAGATAAGAGGGTTAGCATACTGTAATATATATAGGTCTTGAGCTTTATCAAAGCAAATGTTGAAAACAGCACCAGCATGAGAAGTGTCTTAGTTTATTCGCCATTCCAGAGGACCTCAGGTATCACAGTATATGGAATCAAGGCTTTCCTGAGATGCCCTGTGCAACCAGGCAGTTTTGAATTCTTCTATGCAAATCCTCTTATCTTATAAGGAAAAAATTGAGACTCAGAGAACAGCATGAGCAAATTTGTTTCAACCCAAAAAGAAAAGAAGGATGACATAACTCTTCATTTTACTTTCAGAAGGAAGTTCCACTGAAGAAATGAGGCCCCAAATGATTGACCTCTGTCAGCCATTTGTAGGATTTCACCTATTGGAAGGTTCCAAAAGTGGTGCCCATACTCTGACCTTGCCCAGCCACCATTCCTTTGCTCGTCAAGAGAGCTTGGTCACCATGTGCCATGGTGAGAATAATGGTGGTTCCTCCCGTAAGCCAGCTTCAGATCTCCAACTGACAGTGTCTGTCTAGAAGAAAGAATGGGTTCTTTACTAGTTCCCAATCTAGCACATTTACTGCACTGCATGATCTAAAATATCAAATGAACTCTATCTGTAAATATTTTAAAAAATATAAATGGACAAAATAGCAAAGGGTGGTTTGGGGGCCCATTCACACTAAGACTATTGTTCTTGCCATTGGTGTGTTTAAGGAGACTATCCATATATTGCAAAACATTGTGCCAATTTCCCTTCACTTCTGAGGTTGTGAAACTCAATCCTCTTACCTAAATAGTTGTCCAGAGAAAGCAAGAAGGGAGCTACCTTAACTTCTGTTCGGTGACTGACACAGACAGGCGTGAGACAAAC
>NW_011494905.1:3924182-3938250 GCF_000754665.1 Bison bison bison
CTTCCAGATCAGCTCCTCCATCGCCTCCCCCTTTTTGGTCATCCCAATGAGCAGAACTGAATCTACCCCATGCGGTCATTGCAGGATTTATCTGGGCATTTGCTGAACCTGCTCGCAATTTATTTTTATTTCTTCCGATAGACATGGGTTTGGCACGGGAGAGTGAATTCTTTCTGAAACAGCAGATGTGCCTGGTACACTCGTTTGCTATAACCATTTGTGCTGTGGTTGAAAAAAAATTTTTTTAAGAGTGCAGAATTGTTGAGGGGGGAGGGTTAAAAAACCAGAACCATTTTAGTGATTATGCAAAGCTAGAATGTGAGTAATTTTGCTGCAGTTAGTCATTATGTGCTTTCATAGCTTGTTTTACAAGTATAAAGGGATATGTACAGGTTTGGTGAATAGAGCTCTTATTTGTCTCTAGTAGTCGCCTTTTATAAAAACATTTTCCACCCTTTCTCCTACTATGTGGCAAAAGTGCTCTTTCCTTCGAAATTATACCCTTCTGTGATTCAGCCCTTTTATCCATCCACAGTAAGTGGACAAACAGCCTCCATTTCTGGGAACAAATATGTTAGGGGAAGAGAAACTTCATTTTCTCATATAATAGATAATGCAGATGATGCAGATTCAAATAATAAGAATATAGTGATCATTTTAAAAAAGCATGTTTTCTCTAAAGGGAGGAAAAAATACTGAGCAAACATCTAGTGACTGTGCTATGAGCCTAATGTGCTGTAAATATAGTGTCCTTGAAGCATTTTATGTGAAATATTTGATAGGACTTAGCAGATTTTTGCTTACCGTGTTGTCTGAGGATTGTAACACACCACCTATTCTTTTTTTTTTTTTTTTCCCTTTCGGTCACCCAAACTCCCTTGGACATATGTGAACGGAGGTCTGTTTGTTTCCACTGAAGCAAATATAGTCACTTGCTCACACTGGTGGCTTCCCTCACTGAATTCCACTACTATTTTGGAAACTCCTGTATGAAAACACAGCAACCCAACCTGTCCCCACAGAGCCGTATGGGTGATTTCCACGCAGGGCTGCCCAGTGTCTGTGTAGTGAGGTTCAGTTTTTGATAAAACACAAAACTGGGCTTTGTTTCCTTTTGGTAGGCTTGTTACTACCTCTGGGAATTCTGGTGTAATAGCAGGAAGACTGGCATTGGAGTCCCAACACAGGTCTTAGAAAATCTGAATTCTAATTCTAATCTCTCAAGGCTTTATCACATTGGATGAATTGTTCCTAAGCCTAGTGTCCTTGAGGAGAGGGTAGAAATTTATGACCTATAAATTCCTTTCAGCTCTAATACTCTGTGATTCTGTTAGTGATATACAAATAAGTCAACTTTTTTTTTTCCTTCTCAGAAATTCCTTCGTGTCTATATCTGTACTGGATAACTCTCTTCAGACTGCCTTTCAAAGTTGGCCACATTTTAACTTCACCCCAACAGGCAAATTTCAGCAATGAGAAACCCCTGTAGGACTTGAGAGAAGGGATCGCATTCTTTTACATTTTTTGTCTCTTGATGGCTTCTTAGTAGCAATAATAGACTGGAATGGTTGGTTCTATTGTAGTAGTTGGTTGTAAACAAGAGCTGTTGAACGAAGCTCACCATATTTCCTCTTACCTACAGCTAAGAAATTTAAAATGCATAAAGTAATTCAGAGTCATTTCAGTTCAGTTCGGTTCAGTCACTCAGTCGTGTCCGACTCTTTGTGACCCCATGAATCGCAGCACGCCAGGCCTACCTGTCCATCACCAACTCCCGGAGTTTACCCAGACTTATGTCCATTGAGTTGGTGATGCCCTCCAGCCATCTCATCCTCTGTCTTCCCCTTCTCCTCCTGCCCCCAATCCCTTCCCAGCATCAGGGTCTTTTCCAATGAGTCAACTCTTCGCATGAGGTGGCCAAAGTATTGGAGTTTCAGCTTCAACATCAGTCCCTCCAATGAACACCCAGGACTGGTCTCCTTTAGGATGGACTGGTTGTATCTCCTTGCAGTCCAAGGGACTCTCAAGAGTCATTTCCAACACCACAGGTCAAAAGCATCAATTCTTCGGTGCTCAGCTTTCTTCACAATCCAACTCTCACATGCATACATGACCACTGGAAAAACCATAGCCTTGACTAGACAGACCTTTGTTGGCAAAGTAATGTCTCTGCTTTTGAATATGCTATCTAGATTGGTCGTAACTTTCCTTCCAAGGAGTAAGCGTCTTTTACTTTCATGGGTGCAATCACCATCTGCAGTGATTTTGGAGCCCAGAAAAATAAACTCTGACACTGTTTGCACTGTTTCCCCATCTATTTGCCGTGAAGTGATGGGACCAGATGCCATGATCTTAGTTTTCTGAATGTTGAGCTTTAAGCCAACTTTTTCACTCTCCACTTTCACTTTCATCAAGAGGCTTTTTAGTTCCTCTTCACTTTCTGCCATAAGGGTGGTGTCATCTGCATATATGAGGTTATTGATATTTCTCCCCGCAATCTTGATTCCAGCCTGTGCTTCTTCCAGCCCAGCGTTTCTCATGATGTACTCTGCATAGAAGTTAGATAAGCAGGGTGACGACATATAGCCTTGACGTACTCCTTTTCCTATTTGGAACCAGTCTGTTGTTCCATGTCCAGTTCTAACTGTTGCTTCCTGACCTGCATATAGGTTTCTCAAGAGGCAGGTCAGGTGGTCTGGTATTCCCATCTCTTTCAGAATTTTCCACAGTTTATTGTGATCCACACATTCAAGGCTTTGGCATACTCAATAAAGCAGAAATAGATGTTTTTCTGGAACTCTCTTGCTTTTTCGATGATCCAGCGGATGTTGGCAATTTGATCTCTGGTTCCTCTGCCTTTTCTAAAACCAAGTTGAACATCTGGAAGTTCACGGTTCATGTATTGCTGAAGCCTGGCTTGGAGAATTTTGAGCATTACTTTACTAGCGTGTGAGATGAGTGCAGTTGTGTGGTAGTTTGAACATTCTTTGGCATTGCCTTTCTTTGGGATTGGAATGAAAACTGACCTTTTCCAGTCCTGTGGCCACTGCTGAGTTTTCCAATTTGGCTGGCATATTGAGTGCAGCACTTTCACAGCATTATCTTTCAGGATTTGAAATAGCTCAACTGAAATTCCATCACCTCCACTAGCTTTGTTCTTAGTGATGCTTTCTAAGGCCCACTTGACTTCACATTCCAGGATATCTGGCTCTAGGTGAGTGATCACACCATCATGATTATCTTGGTCATGAAGATATTTTTTCTACAGTTCTTCTGAATACTTTTTAAAAATTAGATTGAATTACACAGCCCTCTATCATGCTTAAATACTTCTTGGATAAATAATTACAGGTTTGGCTTCACAAAGCTGATGGGGAAAGTAAAATAGTCTGGCTGCTGCTGCTGCTAAGTCGCTTCAGTCGTGTCCAACTCTGTGCGACCCCATAGATGGCAGCCCACCAGGCTCCACCATCCCTGGGATTTTCCAGGGAAGAACATTGGAGTGGGTTGCCATTTTCTTCTCCAAAAATAGTGTGGAGGGGTGATCATTTAGCCAACTACTGCTATGCTTGTTTTATTTCATTGAATATCTCTTTGTAGATTTTGTCAATAATGCTTTCTTAAAATGATTTCATTCACTGAATACATATGGAGTGTGTTTGCTGGACTCTAAGCATATCCCTTATGGCAGAAAGTGATGTAGAACTAAACAGCCTCTTGATGAAAGTGAAAGATGAGATTGAAAAAGTTGGCTTAAAGCTCAGCATTCAGAAAACTAAATCATGGCATCTGGTCCCATCACTTCATGGCAAATAGATGGGGAAATAGTGGAAACAGTAAGAGACTTTAATTCTGGAGGCTCCAAAATCACTGCAGATGGTGACTGTAGCCATGAAATTAAAAGGTGCTTGCTCCTTGGAAGAAAAGTTATGACCAACCAGGATAGCATATTAAAAAGCAGAGACATTGCTTTGCCACCAAAGGCCCATCTAGTCAAAGCTATGATTTTTCCAGTAGTCATGTATGGATGTGAGAGTTGGAGTATAAAGAAAGTTGAGCACCGAAGAATTGATGCTTTTGAACAGTGGTTTTGGAGAAGACTCTAAAGAGTCCCTTGGACTGCAAGGAGATCCAACCAGTCATCCTAAAGGAAATCAGTCTTGAATATTTATTGGAAGGACTAATGTTGAAGCTGAAACTCCAATACTTTGCCCACCTAATGAGAAAAACTGACTCATTTGAAAAGACCCTGATGCTGGGAAAGATTGAAGGTGGGAGGAGAAGGGGAAGACAGAGGATGAGATGGTTGGATGGCATCACCGACTCAACGGACATGAGTTTGAATAAACTCTGAGAGTTGGTGATGAACACGGAGGCCTCGTGTGGTGCAGTCCATGGGATCACAAAGAGTCGGAGATGGCTTCGCAACTGAACTGAAGTGAACTGAAGCATATAATGTTGAGCAAGAAAAAGTCCTTGCCTTTGTGAAGCTTAGAGGAGAAGAGAATATTAAAGACGTTAATTGAAGGACTTCTCTGGTGTCCAGTGGTTAAGACTCTGTGCTCCCAGTGCAGGGTACACACCCCGAAAGTAATTAATTAATTAAAAAATAAAAAAGATGGAATGACAAAACCGTGGACAAGTGCTATCATTAAGCAAAGTACGGTGTTTTAAAAGGATACCACTGTTGGACACTTATCATGACATGGATACTCAGGTCTGGCTTTCTAGAGTGTCATTCATTTGAAACCTCAAGGATGAATACTGGTTAGGAGTTGGGAGGTGGGGCAGATTGGAAAGCATTCAAGTCAGGTAGCTGCAGAATGGCTGGAGCATCAAGTTTCAGGTGGAGGGAGTTGAGAGAGTAGATCAAGAAGCAAAGTGATGACTCTATCAGGAAAAAAAAAAAGAACTCCATCCTAAGAGCAATGAGACCCTTTGGGAGATTTAGTAAAAGAAGGCAATCAATTTAAATTTTAGGAATATTCTATTTGCAGCATAGAAAGTGTATTAGTGATCAGTAAGACATCATTTAAAAATACCTATATCATTTGAAATACTTATAACCTTAAAATTTACTGTAGACCATTATTTTGAATACCTGTTCGCTTGCTTACCAGCTGCATAACATTCCATCAGAACAATGCACCGTGATTTTCTCAACCATCTCCTAATAACTTATTTTTAAATATACAATCAGTGTTAAGTTACTGTCATTTTGATAGCTCTTCGTTGCCAGTTTACCCACCAGAGAAATGGTTTCAACTTCGAGTTGTACCAGTCATATAATTAAGCACGCACTAGCATATTCTCACAGAGATTGTGTTTTATTATTTCTTGACCTGTTAGTTCAACACCAGGCACTTTATGGTAAACTCCTGGCCTGACTGGAGAAAATCACATAGGCCCTTGAGGCAATGATTCGGTGTTACGAGGTCACTTTTAAGTAGACTGTCGTCTTGCCACATCCCTAGATTACAGAACACACTTAGGTTGAATTAACCCTCACCACAATGCCGTTTTTTCCAGCGCTAATCACATGCATCCTAGGGACTAAGTGTTCTGTATTCTTTGGGTATTTATATAAATTGAAGCCTCAGAGACTGTCCAATATTAATGACATACCATCTCATTTGATGGTTATTGGGGGGAAAAATTCCCTAAAATACTGGATTTCTAGGTGTTCATATGATGATATGTTAGTTTTATGAATGAATGAGTGCAGGGCCTCCCCTGGGTCATTGCTTCGCTGTTGAATAATTAGGGGTTAAGAAAGGAAGACTTCAGGCAGAATCTTGGTGCTCCCAATTGCCTAAATTTTATTTCTGGGAAAACAAGTTGACATACTGGCATCCATGTCTTCAATATCCAGGGAGCAGTTTGTCTTCAAAGTATCTTATACCCATTCAGAATCCCGTGAGAATTAATTAAGTGGAGAAGTTTCAAAGACAAAAGCTGATCTGGAGTACAAACCATGGTGTACTGTTTTTGCAATTTCAGCCTCCTGAAGGTATTAAGAATAGCCCCTCTCTAGCTGTCAATACACGTTCTCAGAGCCAAAGCATTAAACTGTGAAATTAACAAGGGCTGATACAATGATGGAAGTAAGACATCTTTATGTCTCTCTGACAAGAACTCTTTGGAGGACTTGTCAGGCAGTGTGTGTGTGTGTGTGTGTGTGTGTGTGGTTTAAGAGTCCATCAATGAATGAAAATTATATTAGTAGTGTCCCCGTATTGGTAGCACTGTTTTGAACTCAGTGAACCTGATTAAAATCCTGTGATTTTAATTTCAAAAGTAATCTTTGAGATCATTTTAACCATTCACCAGTTTTCAGTTACCACACATGAGGTAATTTTTTCTTTAATGTAGAAAATACAGAAACTTACAAAGATGAAAATAAAAGCTTCTGTTAATTGCATCAGCTGATGCCATTTTAACCTTTTAAAAGTATTTTAAAATCATTTAACATTTTTTACTACGTCCCTTCCTTTTTTACTGTGCAAACACACACACAGAAGTTAGGATACTACAATATTTTTGATGTGTATTAAATTTTAAAATAATTTATTTATGTCAAACATATTATTCAAAATCTATATTTTTATGTATATGTATGTGTAAATATATACACACATCAGAGGAAGATCTATATCTTTCACAATATATGATTGTGTTAGAAAGGTATATACTCTAAAATCATCACCTTAAAATAACTGCTATTATCATTTTGGGAATAGATCCTTCTAGCTATGTGTGCGTGTGTCTATGTGTATGTGAGAGGTAGAGATAGATGTATATATTGATAAAACAGTGTTCCCTAATCTGTTTTTAAAATGAATAACTTTCTTTTTCTTTTTTTTCTTTTTTCTTTTCTTTTTCCTTGCCTCTTCCCCATCATTTTTTGTTTTTCTGCTCTAGTAATAGACACATAACAAAGTTCACCACCTTAATCATTGTAAGGATTCATTTAGGTGGCGTTAAGTATATTCACACAGTTGTGCAATCATAATCCATCTTTAGAACTTTTCTACTTTCCCAGACTGAAAATGCACATTCGTTAAATAATTACTCGACATGCCTCCTCTCCCCTCACCTCCTTGTTAACCACCGTTTGCTTTGTCTTCATGAATTTCATTACTTATCGTATATCATTGGATTCATACTGTATATATCCTCTTTAACTGGCTTATTTCATCTTAGCCTAATGTTTTCATGATTCATTCCTGTTTTAGCATGTTTCAGAATTTCTTTCTTGTTTTAAGCTGAATATCGCAACATTTATGTTTATACTGCGTTTTGTTTATTCATTCATCTGTCAGTGGACACTGGTTGCTATCACATTTTTGGATATTATGAATAATTCTGCTATGAACATGAGTATATGGATACTTGATAAGAGTCCTTCCCTGTTGTGAGTTCTTTAGGGTAGGATATCCAGAAGTGGAGTTGCTGGATTATTGATATGTTTTGAAACATTTTAATAATACAATATTTCATTATAGGAATGTTCCATCATTTATTTAACCAGTCCCCAAGTACTGATTATTTAAGTTGCACATAATACGTTATTTTTATAAATTACATTGCCAAGAACATATCTTGAAAATGAAGGTTTAACCATCTATGATTATTTCTTTTGGTTAAATTCTTAAAAATGAAAGGTTGGCTTTTGTTAGGACTTCTGATACATATCACTAAATTAGCTCTCAAATTGCCCACAAGAAGTTTACAGAAACAAATATTACCTTCGTCCCTAAGTCTGAATTATATGAACATTGCCCTTTGAAGACAGTTGGGATAATGCCCTCCCATCACACATAGCCCCCAACTCCAGGTATAATTCCCTATTCTGCTTTAACCTAAATAGGTGGTTCTCAACTCCAGTTTCAACAGAAAATCATTTCTTCCTCCCCTTTTTAATTTCCAGATTTCACTGCCCAAGTAATAGGTCTAAGATAATTTGTGTCTAAAAAGCTCTAAGAGAAAGACACTTTGTGTTTCTAGAGCACTCAGTGATTCTGTTTGCAGTTAGACTTGAAAAGTACTTCTGGATATATAGAAGCATATCATACATTGTGCTCTTAGTCTGTTGGATTGTTTTCTATCTCATGGGGTCATCTATCAAATGAAAAGTGTATGACTGGAATGAGCAAGGAATGCAACCATGGGTATTAAACCCTGAATAATGGAAGACAATCAGTGAGGGGACTCAAGATGCAAAATTAAGTCATTTTCTATATTAAGGGCTTGGAAAAAATGGTAAGTAATTTTTCTTGAGCAAAAAACAAGTAGCAAAAAGAAAAAAAAAAGGATGCATGGCATTATAACTGAAATAGGTAAGCTAGGGTTTCTTTTTTTCTTTCCTTGCACTATGTAAACTCAGACACCAGGTCTGTCCATTCATTTATCCCGTCATGGTTTATTAAGTACCTGCTTGGTGTGAAATTTAATGATAAGATCAAGCTCTTTTTGGCCAGTAAAACTCATTGCAAACATTCAGAATTTACTCTTGGTATCACTCAGTTTTGAATGTCCTTATGACTTCTTTTGTATAAGGATAGTATTAGAAGGAAAAGAGACATGAGCATAGTCCCCTCAAGTCTGTGTCTTGAGCAGTGAAGCTCCTTTTTTGGTGGTTGTTATAGAACGACTTTTATGTGAAGAATAAGATAGACTAGTCATTTAGAAAGGAGGATAAAATGACAGTATTCCTAGATCTTGTTTGTTGTTCAGCTAGAGTCAATCTGGGGAAGTAGTGTGAATTTTCCAGTGTCACTCAGCTCTAAATAGTGGCAAAGCTGGGATTTTTTGATCCTGAATTTTACTGCAGGACCCTTCAATTTAATTGATCATCCTCTAGGGCACTATTTCTATCTGCCAGTATCCTTAACTGAGAATAGAAGTTGGAAAATGCACCTCCTGCAGTACAATTGGCCTGTAAAAATCCTTCATTTGGCTTCCTCGTGTTTGCCCAAAAAAAAAAAAAATGAGCATAGCTTTAAAGTCAGAAGAGGAACTCTGATCCATTTTCCACACAGCAGTAATCAACTGACACAGCGCAGCACAGCACAGCAGCTGCCTTGCACCACGGGCTCTTATTTTACACAGCTCATGTCCCTCGGTTGTTTCCCAGATAACAGTGCTAAGTATCACTTGCTGTCTGTTGCACCATTTACTCCATTAGTTTTCTTCTACACAGAAATATTTTTCTGAACCCACATAGACTGAGAAGGCCTCTATGTTTGTTTATGTGAATTTCTCATATGTGGTTTATTTTACTTTTTCTTTACCCAAGAATGATAGTAGTGTTTAGTTGCTCAGTTGTGTCCAACCCTTTGCAACCCTTCGAACTGTAGGCCGCCAGCCTTCTCCATAGGATTTTCCAGGCAAGAATATTAGAGTCGGTTGCCGTTTCCTTCTGCAGGGGATCTTCCTGACCCAGGGTTCGAATCCACGTCACTTATGTCTTCTGCATGGCAGGTGGATTCTTTACCCCATGAGTCATCGGGGAAGAGAGGTAGAATGGTTTTTAAAACTTCAAACTACAGAACAGAACTAGGCTGCCTGGGTTGAATCCTAGGTCTGCCATTTGCTAGCCGTTAACCTTGCATAAATACATGTTAAAGATACATATGCTTCAGTATCTTCATCTGGAAACTAAGGATAAGTAATAGATTCTGTCTCAAGGGTACCTGTGAGGAGTAAGTATAAACTGCATTGGATACAAAATGTTTACGCAAAGTAAATGCTTTATAAGTGTTTACTATTATTATATCTTTTAAAAAATACCAGTTGGTATTTTAGTTTGTTTTTCCTGCCACAAAGATATATGGACGAAATACATAGTTCCAAGTGACAAATGGCCATTAGGTTTTGTTCAAATAACTTTACACAACTGTTGTGAAAAGAAAATTGAAGCTGAAATATTTGTAACCCTATCTTCTAAGAAATCAACCATCACTCTTTCCATAGTTTGTCTAGTCCTCGCCCATATGGAAATACCATTCTGTGTAGCCTCAGTTGTATTGTACATATGATTGATTTCACATTCTGTGTTTTTCATTTAACATTTACATTTTCATTTAACATCTTAAGCATATTTTCATGTGTTTATAATATCTAGAACCAAATTTGAGGAAGGCGATTTGAGTTTTATGTTGCTGTGTATATGTCAGACTTTAGCTTTTATATATTTTCCCTTTCTGTTACCTTAGAAAGTTTTCGTTCCAAATAGAAGTCATTTTTGCTCACTACAAACATTTTTGTAAAAAATTTGAATGAAGAATTATTTAGTGCAGCAACTTTGATTCCCTTTGTCTTCTTGTGGCTTTAGCAACTAGCTCAGTGCCTAACATAGCAGAATTTCAGTAAATTTTTGTTGAATAGATACTTTGGATTATTTAGATTTTATGGGATTGGGATATTATAGTTATTTGATAGTTAATTCAAAATATGTTTCCTTTCAATGTGTGTTAAAGATTATTTTTAAATGTTTTAGTTTCTTTCTTTTCATGGTACAATTATTTAAAATTTGCCACTTGACTCTTTCTGTAGGGAATTTGAGTGAGTATCAAGTAAAACTTACATATATAATCTGACCATTAAAATGAAAATAAGCACTTCAGATGCTTCTTTGAAAGATAGTAGTAATTAATAAATTCCAAGAGTAAAGTCCTTAAATTATTTAGAGGGAGGAAGAGACTAATGAGGTTACTGTAATTAAGCATGCATTAAACATATGAGACTTCCTTGATTGTCAAGTAATGAAATGAGATACCTTATATTTTGCCTTTTTTTTTTTTTTGCAATCTGACAAGAGAAATGCATTTTTCTTGGGAGACCATTATTCATTTATTCAAATATTTGTTAAATGCCTATTATATGCTATTTGAAAAAAGACAGTGAAAAGCAGCAGTAAAAAGGGGACTGTCTCTAACCCTATGAAAAGAGACATACACAAGCGTGATACGTGCAGAAGAGGAGAGATAGAGTGCTCATTGTGCCAGAGGATTTGGGCAATGTTTCACTGAGGAAACTGACACTCAGGCTGAGACTTCAAGGGTTCTTAGAAATTAGCTCAATATAGAATCCAGAGAGAGGTGGGGAAGCACAGAGATATAATCCATGAGATGGCAGACAGTCTGGCACGTCAACTATGAAAGGAAGTCAGTGTCAGAGAGTGACATGACGTTGACCTCTCAAGGAGAGGTAGAAGAGAGAGACTGGGTCCCAATCACTCCACTAAAGCACTGAAGACTTTTCAGCAGGAAAGTAATGTGATTAGATATGCATTTGGGAGAAATCACTCTTCCTATACCCTCTTACGGGCTTCTCTCATAGCTCAATTGGTAAAGAATCTGCCTGCAATTCAGGAGACCCGGGCTTGATTTCTGGGTTGGAAAGATCCCCCTGGAGAAGGAAATGTCAATCCATTCCAGTGTTCTTGCCTGGAGAATCCTATGGACAGAGGAGCCTGGCAGGCTATAGTCTATGGGGTTGCAATCAGTCGGACACGACTAAACCACCAAACCACCATACCCTCTTACAGGTGACGCTAGTGGTTAAGAATCTGCCTGCCAATGAAGGAGATGCCAGAAATGAGAGTCTGATCCCTGAGTCAGGAAGATCCTCTGGAGTAGGAAATGGCAACCCACTCCAGTATTCTTGCCTGGAAAATTCCAGCACATTCCAGCACTATGGTGGGCCATAGTCCATAAAGTCACACGAACATAACTGAGCATGCACATCCCACCATTCTTACTTAACTCTTCCTACAGAATGAAGGATTCATTAAAGGGGAACAAGCATAGACACTGGGAGACCAGAGTGAGTGCTGTTGGATAAGTCCTTGTGGAGAGGTGGTGTAGTGTCTTGGAGTTGGCTTACAATAGAGGAAATGGTGTAATACAGATGTTGCCTCTTTAGGGAATAAGATCACCAGGATTTGATGCTTGAATGGGATGTGAGGGAGAGGGTCAAGAATGACTTCTAGTGTTCTCATTTGAAAAACACCAGAATGGACAAGAAAACCAAATGAAAGGCATGAAAAGCAGATTTAAGGAAGATGCTGAAACAGTTTTTAACATCTTGAGGCTGAAGAGTGTCTGAGACATCCAAGTAAACGCATGAAATAGACAGTTGAATATTTGGACCTGGTATTTCAAGTATAGATGGGTTCTGCAGATAGAAATTCAGGAGAGTGTTCATACAGAGAAGGTATTTCAAGTTGTGGGCATAGTTCTGGAGAGATTTAATAGAGAGAGAGGAGAAGAGGTCCTGTGTCAGACAAAAAGGATCATTATTCAGGGGCCATTGGGCAACATGTTGACTCAAGTTGTCAGTAGCACTTTTATAAAAATATTGGAAAAGTACTTCTGGCAGAAAGCTATAAAGAGGCTGGGTCCTTGCTACCACTGTTGAATAGACATGGTGGTTCTTGACTGCCCTTTCTATTACAGAAGACAAATTTCTACCTATGACCATGATAATTTGATTTTTCCCTGGTGGCTCAGATGGTAAAGAATCTGCCTGAATGTGAGAGATCCAGGTTCAATCCTTGGGTCAGGAAGATCCCCTGAAGAAGAGAATGGCAAGCCACTCCAGTATTCTTACTTGGAGAATCCCATGTACAGAAAAGCCTGGCAGGCTATTTTTTATGGGGTCACAAAAAGTTGGACACTACTGAGCGACTAACACTTTCACTTTCAGCTTGCAGTTTGACTTCTTCCCAACTTATGAAAAAAGCAAGTCAGTTATTAAAACACTGTAAGGTAATTGCTTTAATGGAGGTCTATACAAAGCCCATTGTGGCTATGACTAAAGTACTGTAGAAATCCTTCTAGGTGATTTTCATTTTTCTATTAAGCATTTTGTGAATATCATCAACATGTTAATCTCTGTGAGCTATTGGGAAGAGGATAGTATTTTAGGATGTCTCCCTGTTCCCCAGCAGTTTATAATATGGGACAGGGGTGAATACATAGTAACTGTTGAATGAAGGTCTCTAGACTTCTGGAAAGACATTATAGAAGAGGCATCACTGGAGTGGAATGCCATTGCCTTCTCCTGAAGAATTAGTAGCAACTGCCAAACAGAAGATGGCTGTGTCTGAGCAACAAAGGAGAAACATAGTGGAGAGTTATAAAGAACAAGTCATAGATGGTAGAAGGAGGTCCTGGCTAACAGATATGAGTAGACACATGAGTGTATGGTCTATTCTTATCTCTACATAAGCCTAATATTGGATGTATACTATGAGTGATGGTGGAAATAGGGAGGTGGCTGGACAGGAAGGCAAGGGCTAGATTGCAGAGTCCTTATAAAGTGTATTTAAAAAGGTAGAGAGAATAATAAAAAGTTCAACACAAGGCAGAATCATTTGCAAATGAGTCAGGATCAAGTATTCACATTAGAGGTAATATCACTGTGACAGTACTAAGGAGATATGGGAGAGAGATAACATTAGGACATGACTATAAAGAGCTCTGAAAAGTGATGATGAAAGCCAGAACTGGGAGAGAGAAAGTGAGACTAGGGTAAAGTACAGGGATGCCAGAGATATTAAGGGCTTATGTAGAAGACATACCCCCTCGTCCAAGGTAAGGAGCAGTGCTGCGCTTTGCTGGAGCAGCAGTGAAGAGAAACCCCATGTCCAAGGTAAGAGAAACCCAAGGAAGACGGTAGGTGTTGCAAGAGGGCATCAGAGGGCAGAGACACTGAAACCATAATCACAGAAAACTAGTCAATCTAATCACACGGACCACAGCCTTGTCTAACTCAATGAAACTAAGCCATGCCCTGTGGGGCCACCCAAGACGGGCGGGTCATGGTGGAGAGGTCTGACAGAATGTGGCCCACTGGAGAAGGGAACGGCAAACCACTTCAGTATTCTTGCCTTGAGAACCCCATGAGCAGTATGAAAAGGCAAAATGATAGGATACTGAAAGAGGAACTCCCCAGGTCGGTAGATGCCCAATATGCTACTGGAGATCAGTGGAGAAATAACTCCAGAAAGAATGAAGGGAGGGAGCCAAAGCAAAAAGAATACCCAGCTGTGGATGTGACT
>NW_011494905.1:3938579-3939511 GCF_000754665.1 Bison bison bison
CATGAACTCCTTATTGCCAAATTCAGACTTAAATTGAAGAAAGTAGGGAAAACCACTGGACCATTCAGGTATGACCTAAATTAAATCCCTTATGATTATACAGTGGAAGTGAGAAATAGATTTAAGGGACTAGATCTGGTAGATAGAGTGCCTGATGAACTATGGATTGAGGTTCGTGACACTGTACAGGAGAACAGGGATCAAGACCATCCCCATGGAAAAGAAGTGCAAAAAAGCAAAATAGCTTTCTGGAGAGGCCTTACAAATAGCTGTGAAAAGAAGAGAAGCAAAAAGCAAAGGAGAAAAGGAAAGATATAAGCATCTCAATGCAGAGTTCCAAAAAATAGCAAGAAGAGATAGAAAGCCTTCCTCAGCGATCACTGCAAAGATATAGAGGAAAACAACAGAACGGGAAAGACTAGAGATCTCTTCAAGAAAATTAGAGATACCAAAGGAACATTTCATGCAAAGATGGGCTCGATAAAGGACAGAAATGGTATGGACCTAACAGAAGCAGAAGATATTAAGAAGATGTGGCAAGAATACATAGAATAACTGTACAAAAAAGATCTTCATGACCAAGATAATCACAATGGTGTGATCATTCACCTAGAGCCAGATATCCTGGAATGTGAAGTCAAGTGGGCTTTAGAGAGCATCACTACGAACAAAGCTAGTGGAGGTGATGGAATTCCAGTTGAGCTATTTCAAATCCTGAAAGATGATGCTGTGAAAGTGCTGCACTCAATATGCCAGCAAATTTGGAAAACTTAGCAGGGGGCACAGGACTGGAAAAGGTCAGTTTTCATTCCAATCCCAAAGAAGGCAATGCCAAAGAATGCTCAAACTTTCCAATCCCAAAGAAGGCAATGCCAAAGAATGCTCAAACTACCACACAATTGCACTCATCTCACACACTAGTAAAGTAATAC
>NW_011494905.1:3939611-3939992 GCF_000754665.1 Bison bison bison
AAAATGATCTCTGTTCGTTTCCAAGGAAAACCATTCAATATCACAGTAATCCAAGTTTATGCCCCAACCAGTAATGCTGAAGAAGCTGAAGTTGAATGATTCTATGAAGACCTACAAGGTCTTTTAGAAGTAACACCCACAAAAGATGTCCTTTTCATTATAGGGGACTGGAATGCAAAAGTAGGAAGTCAAGAAACACCTGGAGTAACAGGAAATTTGGCCTTGGAATACGGAATGAAGCAGGGCAAAGACTAATAGAGTTTTGCCAAGAGAATACATAGGTCATAGCAAACACCCTCTTCCAACAACACAGGAGAAGACTCTATACATGGACATCACCAGATGGTCAACACCAAAATCAGATTGATTATATTCTTTGCA
>NW_011494905.1:3940092-4022396 GCF_000754665.1 Bison bison bison
GCAGAGGAACCAGAGATCAAATTGCCAACATCCACTGGATCATCGAAAAAGCAAGAGGGTTCCAGAAAAACATCTATTTCTGCTTTATTGACTATGCCAAAGCCTTGAATATATGGATCACAATAAACTGTGGAAAATTCTGAAAGAGATGGGAATACCAGACCACCTGACCTGCCTCTTGAGAAACCTATATTCAGGTCAGGAAGCAACAGTTAGAACTGGACATGGAACAACAGACTGGTTCCAAATAGGAAAAGGAGTCCATCAAGGCTGTATATTGTCCCCCTGCTTATTAACTTCTATGCAGAGTACATCATGAGAAACGCTGGGCTGGAAGAAGCACAAGCTGGAATTAAGATTGCCGTGAGAAATATCAATAACCTCAGATATGTAGATGACACCATCCTTATGGCAGAAAGTGAAGAAGAGCTAAAAAGCCTCTTGATGAAAGTGAAAGAGGAGAGTGAAAAAGTTGGCTTAAAGCTCAACATTCAGAAAACAAAGATCATGGCATCTGATCCCATCACTTCATGGCAAATAGATGGGGAAACAGTGGAAACAGTGTCAGACTTTATTTTTCTGGGCTACAAGATCACTGCGGATGATGATTGCAGCCATGGAATTAAAAGACGCTTACTCCTTGGAAGGAAAGTTATGACCAACCTAGATAGCATATTCAAAAGCAGAGACATTACTTTGCCAACAAAGGTCTGTCTAGTCCACGCTATGGTTTTTCCAGTAGTCATGTATGGATCTGAAAGTTGGACTATGAAGAAAGCTGAGTGCCGAAGAATTGATGCTTTTGAACTGTGGTGTTGGAGAAGACTCTTGAGAGTCCCTTGGACTTCAAGGAGATCCAACGAGTCTATCCTAAAGGAGATCAGCCCTGGGTGTTCTTTGGAAGGAATGATGCTAAAGCTGAAACTCCAATACTTTGGCCACCTCATGTGAAGAGTTAACTAATGGGAAAAGACCTTGATTCTGGGAGGGATTGGGGGCAGGAGCAGAAGGGGATGACAGAGGATGAGATGGCTAGATGGCATCACCGATATGATGGACGTGAGTTGAATGAACTCCCAGGGTTGGTGATGGACAGGGAGGCCTGGCGTGCTGCAATGCTTGGGTCGCAAAGAGTCAGACATGACTGAGCAACTGAACTGAACTGAACTGAACTATGTAGAAGACATGGTAGTAGATTAGATTAGAAGCGTGTGTGCACATGTACACATGCGGGGGTGTGTTTAGGGAATGGGTGGGTCATGGGTGAGAAGGGTAGAGGAATGTTAGTTGTTATTCCACTTTGGGCATAAAGGAAGTTGAGGGCTTGCTCCCAAAGTGGGCACGAGATGTGCACTTATAGCCCGTTGTCTGTTCTTGTTTCTTGGCCACAGCCAGTTCTTTCTGGTAGTGGAGACATCCATTCAACAGTTATTGATTATTTATCAGTCCTTCCTCAAGACTGCAAACTCCTGGGGGGCAGGTAGACATGCCCTCTTCATCCTGGAATACTACTCTCCTTCCATTAGCCAGTCAAGCTTTCCATGTTGAAGAAGCCTAGAGAATGATTGATCGACAAACAACCATATTAAAAGACTGCTACAGAGATTCGAGTCTCAGGGAAAAAATATATATGTATGTGTATATGTGTGTGTGTGTGTCATCTTTAAAATGTGCATGATTTTCAAAATTAAAATGTTAAATCATGATAAAACTTCAAGAATTCCTGCAAAAAAAGAAAAAGAAATGAAATGCCAAAAATAAATATTTGGAAATGTCTAATCCAGTAAGTAGAAAAGATTCGCTATGTATTTAATTGAATATGTGGGCCAGGAAAGTGTTGCCATAGCTCTCTTTTACCATGAAGAACATAAATAAATATGCTTTAAAATGATTCCTGTTCTTTACCCCCTTCCACCTCCAATGAGGTAAAGAATTTTAAATTGCAAATGAAAAAAAATTATAGCTAAATGTGCTATTTTCACACACGTAACTATGAGATAGAAAACACTCAGAAACATGCCGGCACATACACAGCAGAATTTATAATATAGTTTTGAGAATCCTTCTCATCTAGTGAGCTGTTTCCTAGAAGAATGCAGTGGCTCCTGAAATTGCTCCCTGATGCCTTCCTTCAAAGACGTTAGGAATCTTTAAGCCAGTGTGTGTGTGTGCACATGTGTGCATGTTCACCAAGAAAGAAAAAGAGAAATTGGTTGAAAAAAGTTGCTTCTAAGGATTAGGATTAATTCTTTGTTGTTTACTTTATAAATATGACTGGTTTTCATCTTCAAAGTATGTGACTGTTTGGGGGCAGACTCCTTTCCAGCTGCGGTGTAGAATATGCCTGCCGTTAACCCAGTTGCTCTGTCACTGTCTCCATTTATAGTTGGGTTTGTAAAGTGTTTAAAATAGGAACTCTGGGTTTCTGCTGATCTTGAGTCATCAAAGAAAAGAAAAGCTTTATTCGTTCTTATATTCAATTCCATTCATGCAGACATTTTTTTAAGATTGACATGGTTGACTAAAAAAATCTAACTTTATATGTTTTTAGGTTCAAACTGAATCTTCTGTACTCTCTTCTTCAGAATATCAGGATCTTACTGAGTATTTATCTTGGAGTTTTTTCATGAAAAAAAGTGAAAGTGAAGTCGCTCAGTCGTGTCCGACTCTTTGCCACCCCGTGGACTGTAGCCTACAAGGCTCCTCTGTCCATGGGATTCTCCAGGCAAGAATACTGGAGTGGGTTGCCATTTCCTTCTCCAGGGGATCTTCCCAACCCAGGGATCGAATCCAGGGATCAAACCCGGGTCTCCCGCATTGCAAGCAGACTCTTTAACCTCTGAGCCACCAGGGAAGCCTGTTTTTTCATGATATGTATTTTAACAAATTGCTTAATGTGGAAATAACATCTTCTATTGGGTACTATTGGGAGGACCTTCCTAGAGAGGGAAATGCTACTCCACCAAGACAAGAACTTTCACGTTACTTAAATTACAAAAGGAAATGGCAAGTTGGCCCTATGAGAGGCTATCTAAAAAGGGGGAAAAAAGATAACTCTATTCAACAGTTTCTTTTAACTTAACAGAAAACTAAATCTAAAATTACAAAATCCCTGGGAAACTACAACTGAGACAAATCACTAATGATAGGAAAAGATAGCTGTCACAGTCAGAGCCCAATAAAAATGATAGCACACAGAAACCAGCCCCTTCCAAGGAACTGATTTATAAATGTCCTGTGTATATAGGTCTATTGGAGTATAGAGAAGCCATTAGGGATGAAATGATAATCTGGGGCTAGCAGAGTCAGAACTGTCTTCCTGTACATTTAAGAGGACCAACGTGCAGGGGAGCAGTTGATTGTGAATCGGAGAAGAGTGTGTTGTAAAAGACAGATCCTCGAAAGTACCAGTGACCCTCCACGGTTGATAGCTAGGGACATCACAATCAGGTTGCTGGAAGAAATGTGACTCAAGAGTTTTTTATTTTATTTTTTATTTATTTATTTTATTTTTTTCCCATTTATTTTATTTTATTTATTTTTTTATTAATTTTTTTTAATTTTATTTTTAAACTTTACATAATTGTATTAGTTTTGCCAAATATCAAAATGAATCCACCACAGGTATACATGTGTTCCCCATCCTGAACCCTCCTCCCTCCTCCCTCCCCATACCATCCCTCTGGGTCGTCCCAGTGCACCAGCCCCAAGCATCCAGTATCGTGCATCCAACCTGGACTGGCGACTCGTTTCGTATATGATGCTGGGCATACACACTCAAGAGGTTTTAGTATCTGTCGACAGGGGCACTGTTGTCCTCTTTGGTTTAACACTGATGTGTTTTCACCTTCTACCTGCTCAATGAAAATAGCATCCCCTAATCACTGTGACAATAAAAGGCATTGCCACACATTTCTAATCTCTCCCTGGTCACTAGGTGACTCCCTCTCCAGCTGAGAACCGCTGTATGTAATCACATGTCCCTGGGATTGTTTTAATGTTTATCTCTGGCTGAGATCACCATAAAGCTATCCTCAAAAAGCCATATATCTAAATAGATCTACTTGGATATTATGGCGAGAATAGGATAGCTGTACCATGTCCAGCCCCACAGCCACATCCCAGGAGGGAAGGAGGAAAGGGGAACACTAGGAAGGGATGATGCTATGTCAGGAGAGCTCTAGTTTTTCCAGAAATGCTTTGCATACATCTCATTGGCCTGAGCTGCATCATATGGCAACTCCTGCATGCAAAGTAATCTAGGGAAGTGTGAGCATATTGCTGCTCTTAATAAAACTGAAATCTTTTGAGTAATGAAGAAGGGGAGTGTGTATGAGAAAGCAGTTGGCAGCACCGGCACCCCTGCCATGTATATCTCTCTAATGGCTTGGTGTGAGTAAATGACACTAGAATAATATGGTCTTATTCCTTTTTTGTTATACATATTGGAATTTATTTGGAAATTAATGAACAACCAAAATAGGGTGTAGTTATTCATTTCTTGTATTAACAAATCTAATCATAGTAGGGAAGAGCAAAATTAAAACATTGTTACTGGCATGTTTACAGATCCCTAATAGATCAGTGCCTCAGGATGCATGTTTGAATTTCCAGCCTTTACTTATTCCCAGACTAACCAAGACATCTCACAGTTAAGCAAAAGGTCTCTTAATCTTTGTGCTCTTGGGTCCTTTTTAGGATATTCAGCAAGTATTTTTGAGTTGAACAAATGAATGCAATAGAAATAGAAGACATAAGGGCGGAGAAGGCTGCTTTTGTGTTATCTTTAGTAAATCACTGTTAACAGGAATCTTTGATCCTAAACTTAGTATTTCTTTGATTGTGCCAGGGGTATATGTTTATTCCTCTCAATGCTTCTCATTTTTACTTTTGTTCCCTCTGTTTAGCCCTTCCCCTCTCTTTTTCTAGTATTGCACTTTATGGTGATTAAGTCTTTGGGCAGTTTGTTTGAGATCACATTGTTCAATTTATTTTCTCTTAGCTCTGATATTTCAGTATATATTTTAAAAAGTCATTACCAAGTCCACTGTCATAATTTTTTTTCCCTCTATTTTTTAAAAAAGAGCTTTCTCTCTTACATTTTGATTTGGGGGTATTCTTTGTATGTGGTGTAAAGTAAGGGTCCAGCTTCATTCTTTTGCATGTTGATGTCTGGTATTCCCAGCACCACTTATTATAAAAACTATCCTTTCCCCATCAAATGATCTTGGCACCCAAGTCAAAAGTCAAGTGACCGTGTATGCAAGGGTTCATTTCTAGGTTATCTGCTCTATCTCATTGGTCTATGTTTGTCTTTATGCCAGGAGAACATTGTTTGCTTATTATAATTTTGTAATAAATTTTGAAATTGCATGTGGGAACTTCAGTCTTCTTTTAAGGTTGTTTTGGCTATTCAGTCTCTTGAGATTCCATTTTTCAGAAAAGTTCAGTTGGAATTTTTACAGGGATTACATTAAATCTGTAGATTCCTATGGATAGTATTAACGTATTTACAATATTATCTTTCAATCCATGAAGATTGCGTGTCTTTCCATTGAGTTGTGTCTTCTTTAATTTATCAGCAGTATTTTGTACTTTTCAGTGTGTAATTCTTTCACCTCTTTGGTTAAGTTTTTTTTTCTTTCTTTCTGATGTTATTATAAGTGGAATTTTTTCCTTAGTTTCTTTTCTGGATTGTTCATTGCACAGAAGCACAGTTGATTTTTGTGTTAGTCTGTGAACTCTTAGATGGCAGGAGCCATGCCTTCTTTTTGTTTTGCAGAGTTAATACAAAAATATAATAACATTTATTAATATTTGTTTATGTATATTTATTTTACATTAGCAGTAATCTTTGTCTTTTTTTTTTCCTTTTCTCTCTCCTGCTTTAGGGTACTACTAGTTCAACAGCTTCTCCTCCAGTCTCCACCCCTGTCACAGGGCATAAGAGAATGGTCATACCAAACCAACCCCCTCTGACAGCAACTAAGAAGTCTACAATGAAGCCACAGCCTGCACCCCAGGCTGGACCAATCCCTGTGGCACCAATTGGAACACTAAAACCCCAGCCTCAGCCTGTCCCAGCTTCTTACACTACAGCATCCACCCCTTCAAGACCTACCTTCAATGTGCAGGTGAAGTCAGCCCAGCCCAGCTCCCATTACATGGCTGCTCCTTCACCAGGACAATTTTATGGTTCAGGGCCAGGGGCCCAAGGTTATAACACTCAACCAGTTCCTATGTCTGGCCAGGGTCCACCTCCTTCTACACGGGGAGGCATGGATTATGCATATGTTCCACCACCAGGACTTCAGCCTGAGCCTGGGTATGGGTATGCTCCCAACCAAGGACGCTATTATGAACCCTATTGCGCAGTGGGGCCTGGCTATGGGGGCAAAAATGACTCTGATCCTTCCTATGGTCAACAAGGCCATCCAAATACCTGGAAACGGGAACAAGGGTATACTCCTTCTGGCCCTGGGAACCAGAACCCTGCTGGGATGTATCCAGTTGCTGGTCCCAAGAAGACCTATATCACAGATCCTGTTCCAGCGCCCTGTGTACCACCACTGCAACCAAAGGTAGGAAACTTATTAACATAGTGGTGGGAATAAAAGGGTACCTATCTTGGCCTGCCTTCCCCAGAAAGCAGATCCTAAGGCAAAAGTGTTAATATATGTGCTACTTTTATTTCATTAAAAAGTACAGTCTGAAGGAAGTACTTGGATAGAGGCAAGAAAATGGGGAGATCCTACTTGGAGATATGGGAAAGTGTTATCAATATGAAATCTGTTAAGTATCAAGTACAACTAATTGTTCAGTTTTGAAGGACCAGCTTCCAAAAGACCATATGAACCATAGCAGCTCGGGATAATCTCTTCCATGGGAAAGAAGGAAAAATAATTTATTTTCCCACTCTTGTTTCCTGTTGATCAAAGTCTTCTACCGTGGGTTAGAGACTTCCTCACACTTAGATGTTGCATTTACTTGGTCACTAAATAGATCTGAAGCATCTGATGTCTTAGCAGGGGTAGGGAATCCCTAGGTGTGGAGGTGAGAGGTGCTCAGGGCAACCCAAGATGAACTGCTGTCAGATTGGGCTCTTGTGAAGGTGGTCACAACCCAGGCAAAGTTGGTGCCACAGTGACTGCTAGGGAAGAACAAGTGGATAAGGGCCCAGGAGACAGCTGAGGCTAAGGTAATACAGATACCTTATCTAATTTTCTTTGGGAGGGGGCTGGAGTACAGTGGCCCTTGTTTATCTACATCAGTGATCCTCCAGGAAAAAATATTACTCTCCAACCTTTAATTCTATTAGGCAACTTAAAAAACATTTCTTTATGACAGTTCTATTTATTGTTTGATTTAATTTCAAGCTTGTATTAGTTTTAAGTCAACATGTTTAGTTATGAACTTCTTATGAATAGGCAACATACAATACTATACACACCTACTCACCTACAGCTTGGGTTTTTCTTGACTGCTGGAACCAACATGATCATGTTTCCTCTCACCTTGAAAAGAGGAACCAAGGAGAGTTACTTGGAAGGAGTGAGATGGAGAAACAAATCTAGTTTCCAGCCATTGTGTTAAAACCAAGCTTTCCCTTCCCTTTAGTCAGAACCATGAGAAATCAGAAATTGGAGAAGCCTTGATTAAATAGAAGTTCATTGGTAACCTGGGTGGATGGAAGTTTGTATTATATATATTTAACCCTTTACACATTTGAGATCGTCAATTTCAAGACATATCCATTTGCATTTTCAATATTATAACAAAAATTAGTAGGTCCTCACTCTTCCAGGGAGTTTATTCAATCACTGTTCTCACATGAAAGCATCAGCTGTGGTGCAGGTGGATTTTAGGTTCCTTAGGGGTAAGGAACCCTTCCTAGCAGGTGAGGCCTGAGGATAGCTAGAGGTATCCATCTATCTTACAAATGCCCATTACATAGAAGTGAACCAGCCATGATCATTTTCCAACATAAAGACTCCAGGCAAAAAATGTTAAGTGTTTTTGAGACATTACTCTTGGACAGACTTTCTTTTGAAAAAATCTCTTTATGAAAAGAAATGTTATTCAGGGTTTTCTGCTTTATTTTTTTAAAAAAAATATTGCCCAAAATAGCCAACCTGGGCAGCCTTGCCCTTTGTTAACATTGCAGTATATTTGTTTTCATCCCTCCTGGCCCTGAAGTGACCTGTTGAGAAAAAAATGGGGTTATTCAGCTTTACCTCACTTTGGGACAACCGCAACAAATTCTCCTATAGAAGATTGAAAGTTTAGGTTGAGACAATGGCCTTCACTGTTTAAGTTCAAGTAGCTATGCAGTTTTGCCCTGTCTGAAACACCCTGACTGTAATAGGATTACTGGGTGATCATCATAAGGGCAGGGGACTCAGGCCTGAGTTGTTTAATGATCCTATTACCCAACCTGGGGAAACAGACATGAGACAGAGCAAAAGTATGTCTAGGTGGAGAGAATGACCTGGTGAGAACTACTGAACCCAAATTCAAGTTTCCTGTTTTCCCACCATGTCTCTGGGCAATCTGGAACCAATCCAGTGGAATAGGAAAAAGAATCCGCACCCACTGCAAGACCTGGATCTAAACTATTAGGTCCAGACATATCACTAATATTTGGTCCTGTCTTCATCAACTTACTTGAGATGACAGAATGAATTTCTATTAACCACTCTGCAGAAAGCCTGAAACTTTATTTTCCTTATTGGAATAAGATAATTATTCAGGGTGATCTATTCCAATATTGAAGATCCTGGATATCAATAGATTTCTTGTCATTAAAAAAAAAAATCTGAAATATTTATTTTTCAACAGTGTCATGTGTTTTAACATCATACTATACATTTTAAAAATGAAAATCAAATCATGTACTTTTTGCAGTGATTATTAAGGAGAGTGGTTGTCTGGGGTGTGTTGGGGGGCATTGATGGATGAAGGGGTGGTCTCTTTCACAGTTGGTCTTTGAGCAGAACACTACTGTATTCAACTGCACCTGTTCACAGAGGACCCTATTGTCTCAAATAGTGACTTGGCTTGGCTAAGCAATGTGACTCTTGGCTTGAGAAACGAGCTCCTAATTCTAATCCTAGTTCCTCCCTTGACATTCTTCTTTCAGCTTTAGGAAAGCCTCTAGACCTTTTTATGTCACGCTCTCAGCCTGAGTAAAGTGGAATGTCATCTTCACTAATTAATTAATGATTGCAAAGGGCCTGGAAATTTCCAAGGGCTGAATAATTGCCAAGTGAGGACTTGGATTCAGCTTTTACACTGGCTTTATTTCCAACTTTTTTAGGCACCGATGGAAAATATACCTCTGTGGCTTAAACAATTATCTTTTGTTACCTCAAGAAGTTCTTAGGGATTTGGCATTTAACCCATTAAGGAAAAAGGTTTTTAAAAATGAAAGAAATGAATCTCCTTTATGTTTGAGAAAAGCTGCTTTAATTTCTCCATGCCGTGGTATAATATAAAAGAGGAGGTAGAAGAAAGGAAGGAGAAAATAGGAAAGAAAAGGAAAAGAAAAAGAAAGGAAAAAAAGAATGAGGAAAGGAAGGAGAAGCCCAAATCAGAACCTGCAAGGCTTAGGGGATCGTGATTATATTTGTGTTTCCATAATGTGCTGAGCAATGAATTTGCATGCTACAGTAGACCATAATGTGTTTCCTGGACCATCTGAGCTGAGTTCCTTGAAAAATATTGTTATAAGCAAGTTTTTTTAGTTGTTTAAGAGAGAAATGTTCCCTTCTTGCTGGAAATCCTCTTAAAGTCACAGTGGAATCTCTTCTCTTTGCCATTTTATAAAAGCTTATATCTGTGAGTTGCTGTGTTGTTCACAGAACTTTTCCCTGTGTGTTAGCTTCACATTCCTGTGAGATGGGATGCGTATTTTCTCTAATTTTCACGTGAGGTGAGTCAGCTTTTGAAAGCCCCAGAGTAAGGACCTCGAGGTTCCACTTCCTTGTCATAAACCTAATCTATGACCGCCTTGGCTCTGGTGAAGAGACAGAAGTTATTGTCGTTCAGTTGCTCAGTTGTGTCCCAACTCTTTGCAACCCCATAAACTGCAACAGGCATTCACTATTTCCCAGGGTTTGCTCAACTCATGTCCATTGAGTCGATGATGCCATCCCACCATCTCATCCTCTGTCACCCACTTCTTCTCTTGCCCTCAGTCTTTCCCAGCATCAGGGTCTTTTCCAGTGAGTCAGCTCTTCACGTCAGGTGGCCAAAGTATTGGAACTTCAGCTTTAGCATCACTCCTTCCAGAGAATATTCAGAGTTGATTTCCTTTAGGATTGATTGGTTTGGTCTCCTTCCTGTCCAAGGAACTTTCAAGAGTCTTCTCCAGCACCATAGTTTGAAAACATCAGTTCTTTGGCGCTCAGCATTTACTCCATAATATGAAGAGTGCTGGTACTATGCATCTCGGGAAAGCTGTGGAGGCCCACCTGGTGTGGGAGTTAGGTTACATTCTAAAATCATCTGGTAAAATTTCCTTGGAAAATCTTTCAAGATGGGGAGAACTTGGAGATCAACAAACCACATTTTGATAAATCCAACACAAAGTTTTGTGTTGGTTTATTCAGAGTCAGAACATATCACTGCTGTTCATTTAGTGTTTGAAACTGGGAGATATTTAATGTTTCAGAGGAGAGTGAAGGTAATGAACTGCTGGGGTCAGTGTTGACAGGCCCCCAAGACCTGGGAATTGTTGAGATTAAGAAAATATCTGAGAATATAGTAGCATTTCAAATATTCAAATAATATCAAAATATTTAAATTTCCTTTAATTGTGGAAAAGAGAAGGTGGTATAGATTGGGTGTCCGGCAGAGAATTGGTGGCATTTGGGAGAAAGCTTTAGGGTAAATCCTCTTACTAAATATCACGCAATTCCAGGATCAGAGAAACAAAGAAGAGATAGGATATGGAGAGGGATGGATACAGATACAGGTTTTGGGTCAGATGCTAGTAATACTTGGATCTGTATAAAGCTGAAGATGGAGGCGATTGCTTGTAGAGGACAGTGACTGTAATATTAGTAATTCCTCTTTACACAGGGCTTTTCCATTTCCAAAATGCTTTGTGGATCTCACAGAAAAACATGAGTGATAAGCACAGATAGAGGTGTTTGTCTCTCTTTTACTGATGGGGATTCAAAAGCTCAGTAATAAGAGTCACTCACCTAAGTTCATATGCCAAATTCATGGGTGAGCCACAATTGAAAATCAGGGTTTTTGAAGGCTGTCCTCTTGCTTTCTCCACCTAGTAAACCGTGGGTGTTGTTTTGGTGTTTGGGTGCAACGACTGCCACGTCAGCATCTCCAGCCACTGTGTGTGGCTCTGCTGTGGCCCTCCCGATGGGCAGACACGTCGGTGGGCTCTGGCAGTCATGGTACTGTGTCATGAGATTAACAGCTGGAGGGGGAAGCACCAGTTGAACCCCTGATGGGCACCCAGCCTTGGCATTGTGGGACTATGCTTCCTCTTCCTCATCACCCATGTACAATTTATCCCAGTGTTTCTACCTTCACAATATCTCAATTCTGCTCTCTTATTGCGATCCGCCTTGCTACTGTCCTGGTTCAGTTGTCCCACCTGAGCCGTTGAAATGGCTCTTAATGGCTGTCTCTACCTCTAGTCAGAGGCACGGTTCAATCCCTGGGTCAGGAAGATTCCCTGGAGAAGGGAATGGCAACCCACTCCAGTATTCTTGCCTCGGAAATCCCATGGAAAGAGGAGCCTGGCGGGCTACCACCCACGGGGTTGCAAAAGAGTCAGACATGACTGAGTGTACACGCTTGCATATGCTACCTCTAGTCTTACTCCACATTCATTCATTCTATACATGCTACCAGATTAATATTTCTACTCTACAGCTCTGCACTTGTCACTAACTGCCTTTTTAAAAAAGCCGTCAGAAGTTCCAAGCCAGTTATGGGATGAATTGAAACTCCAGCGTAGATTCCAGTTTTATATCCCCCTTTAAGCACCCCAGCTTCCAGCTAAGAAATTACCTGCCTAGATATTTCTCACCTTGGTAGCTTTTGTCATGGAGCACCTTCTTTCTTGAATGCCTTCCCAGACCTCCCTGCAAATTAAATATTTGCATATTCAGTGTGACCCATTAAGACTGAGCTAAAGTGGTCATCTCTCTTGTGAAGTTTTGTCTTTCTAAAATTAAGCTGTGTGGTTTTTACTCTGTCATGGAAAGTTCCACACTTTTACTGTACTAGAATTATTTACGTACTTGTCTTCCACCAACCTATGCGTGCTGCTAAGTTGCTTCAGTCATGTCCGATCCTTTGTGACCTCATGGACTGTAGCCAGCCAGACTCCTCTTCCAGTGAGTTTCTCCAGGCAAGAGTACTGGAGTGGGTTGCCATGCCCTTCTCCAGCGGATCTTCCCAACTCAGGGATCAAACCTGTGATTCTCATGTCTCCTGCATTGGTAACTGGGTTCTTTACCACTAGAGCCATCTGGGAAGCCCCACCTACCTAAGATTTAGAGGATAAAAATCAGATGGTATCTGAACACTGTTTCCTACTGAATAACTAAGACAGTACATAATACATTCTTGTTTAATGAAGATGCTTGAAGAAGTGTCCTATGTCCTAGTAAAATAAGGAGTAAGCCCTGCTTTAGAACATAGCAGATTGGTCATCAAAATCCCAAAACCCAAACCTACACCACCAAATCAGCTTAGGCGAACTCAGTAACACACATGTTGTCACATCAGCAGCTTAATATCTAAAGTAGCTACGTAATTTCTCATGTTCACAATTGTGCTAATATTTTACACTCCTTCTGGAATACATGTGTTTATGTTTATGCTTTTATGTGCATAGTGTGTTTTACTTTCTGCATTTGCTGAATGTCCATAGAATTTGTTGATTGGGATTCTTTCGTTATCTCTTTGGGGTTCAATTTATATGCAATAAAATGTACGCACCCGAGTGCATCACAGTCGGGATAGAGAACATTTCTGCTTCACCATGGAGGATTCTCAGGCCCACTTGCAGTCAGTCTCCTTTACCTTCAGCCCCAGGCACCTTTATGCATTCTAACATGGATCATTTTTACCTTTGCTAGAATTCCATATAAATAAAATCATATATTAATAGTATACAGTCTTGCATCTAGACTGTTTTTACTCACAAGTTTTTGAGCTTTATTTGTATATGCATCCATTGTATGGATATGCTATAATTTGTTTACCCATTCACTTGTTTGGAGGCATTTTTTTTTTTTCTATTTTAAATTATGAAAAAAGCTGCTATGAGCATTCATGTATAAGCCTTTATATGAACATACTTTTTTCTTGGATAAATACCTAACAGAGTTATTGCTGGATCATGTGGAAACTATTTAACTTTGTAAGAGAATGCCACACTATTTTCCTGAATGTAACATTTTACAATCTCACCAACGATGTATGAGAGGGCCAGTTGCTTCCTAACCCTAGAAACACTTGGTATTATCAGCCTTCTTAATTTTAGCTATTTTCATGCTCTATAGATATATCTGATTGAGGTTTATATTTACATTTTACTTTTGATTAATGATGTGGAACACTTGTTATTCATGCACTTGTTGGCCATTTGTATATCTTTTGTGAAGTGTTATCAAAAATTTTTGCCTACATTTTAATTGCTTTGTGTCTTTTTATTGTAACAGTACATTTTGTATTGTGAATAAGAATCCTTAGATATATGCATTGCCAATATCCCGGTCTGTAACTTTACTTTTCACTTTCTTAATGTTGTTTCCTAGGAGCAGAAGTATTTAATTTTAATGAAAGTCAGTTTATCACTTTTATTTTCTACAGTGTATGCTTTTTGTGTCTTTAGATATTTTTGCCTCCTCACGGTCACAGTCACTTTCTTCTATGCTTTTTTTTTTCATATTTTTTTTTTCAGGTAAATTCAGGGCTATAGTTCACTTCAAAGTTGATTTTTGTGTACTGTGTGAGATAGGGGTCAAAGGTCACCCCCCATTGGTATATACACTTTTCGCAGCATGAGTTGTTGAAAAGACTCTTTCTTCCATTGAAATACCTTGACACCTTTGACAAAAATCAATTGATCACGAATGTGTGAGTCCATCTGGACTTTGTTCTATCCTATAAACTTATATATCTATCCTTAAGGCAATGCCACACAGTCTTCATCTCTGACTTTTATAAAATATTTTGAAATCTGGAAATATAAGCTTTCCATCTTTATTCTCTTTCAAAAGTGTTTTGACTATTCTAAGTCTTTTCCATCTCTGTATAAATTTTAGCTTCAGCTTGTCAATTTCCACAAAATTGCTTCCTGTGATTTCAATTGAGATCTTGCTGAATCTATAGATCAATTTGAGAAGAGCTGATATCTTAATACTGAGTCTTCCAAACTATGAGCATGGTATAGTGCTCATTTATGCTTTTATTAAGTTTCCTTAACAATGTATTATTGTTTCACTCATATTTTGTTAAATTATTTCTTACTCTGGATGCTATCATAAGTGGTTTTTTTATTTTTTTAGATTCATTTTTGTTAGAGTATAGTTGTTTCACAATATTGTGTAAGTTTCTGCTGTACACCAAAGTGAATCAGTTGCATGTATTCATATATCCATTCTTTTTAAGACTCTTCCCATATAGGTCATTATAGAGTATTGAATGGAGTTCCCTGTGCTATACTGTGCTGTTCTTGTTATTATTGTTCAGTCACTAAGTCATGTCTGACTCTGCAACCTCGTGGACTCAGCACACCAGGCTCCTCTGTCCTCCACAGTCTCCTGGAGTTTGCTCAAATTCATGTCCATTGAGTTGCTAATACTATCTAACCATCTCACCCTCTGTTGCTCCCTTCTCTTTTTGCTCCCTTCCATCTGTCCCAGCATCAGGGTCTTTTCCAGTGAGTTGACTCTTCTCGTCAGGTGGCCAAAGTATTTGAGCTTCTGCTTCAGCATCAGCCCTTCCAATGAATATTCTGGGTTGATTTCCTTTAGGATGGACTAGTTTGATCTCCTTGCACTCCAGAGAACTCTCAAGAGGCTTCTCCAGCACCACAGTTTGAAAGCATCAATTCTATACCACTCAGCCTTCTTTATGGTCCAATTCACATCCATATATAACTACTGGAAAAGTCATAGCTTTGCCTATATCTACCTTTGTCAGCAAAGTGACATCTCTTTTTAATATGCAGTCTAAGTTTCTCATAGCTTTCCTTCCAAGGAGCAAGCATCTTTGAATTTCATGGCTGCACTCACCGTCCACAGTGATTTTGGAGACCAAGAAGATAAAATCTGTCACTACTTCCACTTTTTCTCCATTTGTAATGAAATAATGAGACTGGATGCCATGATCTTAGTTTTTTGAATATTGTTTTAAGCCAGCTTTTTCACTCTCCTCTTTCACCTTCATCAGGAGACTCTTTAGTTCTTCAATTTCTGCCATTAGAGTGGTATCATCTGCATATCTAAGACTGTTGATATTTTTTTCAGCAATCTTGAGTCTATCTTGTGATTCATCCAGCCCGGTATTTCACACAATGTACTCCATCTAAGTTAAATAAGCAGTGTGACAATATAGAGCCTTGTTGTACTCCTTTCCCAATTTTGAACCAGTCTGTTTCATATCTGGTTCTAACTGTCACTTCTTGACCCACATAATACTCAGGAGACAAGTAAGGTGGTCTGATAGTGCCATCTTTTTAAGAATTTTCCATAGTTTGCTGTGATCCACACAGTGAAAGGCTTTAGCATAGTCAGTGACGCAGAAGTAGATGTTTTTTCTGGAAGTCCCTTGCTTTCTCCATGATCCAACAAATGTTGGCAATTTGGTCTCTGTTTCTGTCTCTTAAAAACACAGCTGGTACATGTGGAAGTTGTCGGTTCATGAATTAGTAACCTATTTTATATATAGTAGTGTATATACATTGATCCCAGTCTCTGAATTTATCCCTGCCTCTCTTTCTTCCTTGCTAACCATGAATTTATTTTCTACATCTGTGACACTGTTTTGTAAGTAAGTTCACTTGTACCATTTTTGTTTATTCACATATAAGTGGTATCATATGGTTTGAAGATATCCCAGGTCCTTAATCTTTTTGGAAAATTAGATAGTTTTAATAAATGTCTTTCATAATATGTACTATTTTGTATTTAAGGGCAAGAGAATGCATTTCATTTTGCATATGGAATCACTGATTTGTCCCTCTAGAAATCTCCTTTCCTTCTTGGCCAGCAGCAAACACTCACACTGTCCTGTTTCAAAGAAGAAAATATAGTTCCCTTCCCCAGAAAGCAAAGAGGCTTGACCACTATCAGTGTATAATAATTAGTGGTAAGCATAAAAATTTTGACAGATTTTACACACAGAGTTTCAGGAAATATCCCAAAGTGAAAGTCAAATAGTTGACTTCCCAAAAATGCTACTTCCCTAGAAATATTTACTTGTTATGTTAGCTCTTTGATTTTCTGGAACATAGAAAACAACTTTCAGATACACTCTTAGCAAATAATATGATGTTTGCTGTATTTTATCCTTGGAATTCTGTGAATGTTCTTTAGAAAATGTAATACGGTTTATTTCAGAAGTTTACTTACTTAAATATAACAACTTATATAATAATAATGTGTAGCACTTTTTTTAACAGATTTGGGTCAGAGCATTAAATGACCTCTCCCTGGGGCTTCCCTTGGGGCTCAGCTGGTAAAGAATCTGCCTGCATTTCAGGAGACCTGGGTTCGATCCCTGGGTTGGGAATATCCCCCTGGAGAAGGGAAAGGCTACCCACTCCAGTATTCTGGCCTGGAGAATTCCATGGAGTGTATAGTCCATGGGGTTGTGAAGAATCAGACATGACTGAGTGACCTTCACTCACTGCGGCATGAGTTGGTTTGTCCATCCAGGCTCTGGATCCATAGGTTTTGGCCAAGTGTGGTTGTACTGTAGAGTTGTCCTTGTGGGGATCTTAAAGGAGAGTAAATTGCTAATTAAAAGGAAGTCATTGCTTTTTTCTTATTGAGGAATAAAGAAATGGAGAATTCAGGACTAGAAAGATCAACCACATCTAGCATTTTTATAAGCCCTTACACAATTTACCAAGCACTTTCATATGTGGGGAAAGCTATGTAAGAGATCTGGAGGCAACTTACCTAGTAAGTATACCAACACCCTAGTATCATACCAACACCTAGTGTCAGAGGAAGGATGAGCTCTTAGGTCACAGACTGCCAGCCCCAGTGTGTTCTTTCCACTCCATGACACTTGAGTCCATTCATAGCTGCCTGTGTTTACCTGTGTCAGCTCCCTGTACAAATCCAAACATCAGTATTCCTTGGGCCCAACAGTTTAGGGATTAAAACTTTAGATTCATATTTCTGGGACATATTAATAGCTTATTTAACATTTGAAACCCAGGGTTCAGTCAACATTATATTAAGAGTCCATGAGGTGAAACTATATACTAAATATAAGTTCCAGATAACAAGCCCCTTTTATTGTCTTTATAAATGTTTGGTACATTGATTGCTCAAACATTGACCCCTTGCTTATTTAGGGTGTATCTTTAGGGACTATTATGAAAAGCGGTAAGAGAGTAGAGGTATGCTTTGATTTCTTCATGGATCTGTTAGCTAAATATATATTTCATGGTACATGCATGTAATCTTTAACATGAATTTGGACAGAATTACTATAAAGATGATACTTATAATCTTTACCATGTGGCTCAGTGGTAAAGAATCTGCCTGCCAAGCAGAAGACATGGGTTCAACCCCTGGGTCGGGAATATCCCCTGGAGAAGGAAATGAAAACCCACTCCAGTATTCAGGCCTGGGAAATCTCATGAACAGAGGAGCTGGTGGGCTACAGTCCATGTGGTGGCAAAAGAGTCAGACACCACTTAGCAGCTAAAAACAACAATAATCTTTACCGGAAGAAACCTTATTTTTAATCCTGCTACTCATCCCATCCAAAGGACACAAAGTTTCGAGCAGTGTCTATGAGATAACTGAGGCTGTAATATCTGCAGAGACAGGGAAATTGCTAGTGACCAGCGGAGAACCAGAGAAGAGTTAAAGAAGGCAGGTGGGGAACATGGATGAGGGCCCAGCTATCCTCTGCAGCCCAAGGGCCAATCTCACCTGCCACCTGGTTTTGTAAATAACGTGTTGTTTGAAATTCAGCCACACTCCCTTGCTTGTGCCTTCTGCCTGAAATGCCTTTCCCCAGATATCCACTCGGGCTGTTCTCTCACCTTCCGAGAAACTCCACTCTAAGGTTCCTTTGCTGGGGAAGTCTTCCCTGACCACCCTAAAATCCCTCCCCTGGCTCTAGGTGTCCCTTTTCACCTTGACTTCATTTCCCCTGTAATATTTATTACTGTTGAACATACTGTGTTCAGATATATGACACCTACTAATGTATGATTTCCCCATTAATGTATGATTAATGTGTTTTCCCCATCCCACTTGCCTTCTACTACCTAAGCTCCTCAGCCCTCTTTTTAGCTCCATGATAGTGTTGACATGGTAGATAGATCCTAATATTGGATGTCAAGTCTGAGGTTTGAGTTCCAAACTACAAGGAATGTCCTATGTGATGACAGATGGGCAAATACTCTTTTTGATTATAAATACCACACCTATTTAAAATGTTATTGTTAGATTTGGAAAGACTTAGAATAAAGGAGGGTAACTAGAAATCTTAAGTGATAGATGGTGTTAAATATTTTAAAGCCATATGGATCAATAGCTGCTAATATTGATAACATATTTGTATCAGGTTCTGTGCTAAGCACTTTCCATGGATTAGCTCATGCTATCTTCTCAGTAACACTTTCTGGTAGATAGTGTTATTATTTTCATTTTGCAGGCAAAAACTGAATCTTGGAGACATCAAGTAGTTTTCTTAATCCAGAAGCTCTTTCTTTTATAAATTTTCATTAATATAAACAAAGAGTTAAAGCCAATGAGGTCATCTTTATTGGATGACAAAACACGTGGCTTCGTTTGTACGTTTACTCACCAAAAACTTACTCAGCCTCTATTTTTAGTGCTGGGTTAGAGTCAGAAAGAGGAAAATAATTTCATTCCTCTTAAAGCTTACATTCTAGTAATGTTTTCAGAAGAGAAGCAGTAAGACATTATTTTAGACAGTGATAGGTGCTCTGAATATCCACTTCCCAGGTGGCACAGTGGTAAAGAATCCAGCTTCCAATGCAGGAGACATGGGTTCAATCTCTGGCTCAGGAAGATCCCCTGGAGTAGGAAACTGCAACCCACTCCAGTGTTCTTGCCTGGGAAATCCCTTTGACAGAGCCTGGTAGGCTACAGTCCATGGGTCACAAAGAGTCAGACACAACTTAGTGACTAAACAACAAAAACAACAACTTGCTCTGGATAAAATATTTTAATAATGGGATAAAGAGTGGCTAGTTTAGGTAGCCAGCTCAAGAAAGACAGTGAAGAAATGACCTTTGAGCCCAAACCTGAAAAATGCACAGGGGCCAGCTCTCCTACGATCTGTGTGAGGAAAATTCCCAGCAGACGACAACAAGGATGAACCCTCTCAGCCTGCCATTTACAGGAATAGAAAGAAAGCCAGGGAAGCTAGTCAAAGAGAATGAATAAAGTGAGGTGAGAGCGGTGAATAAGGTCCAGATCTTATGGACCATACTAAGGAGTTTGTCCTTATTCTAAGAGAAATGGAAGTCCAGTGGAGAATTTCAGCAAGGGAGCAATAGGTCTGGTTTTGTTTTAAGACAACCCCAGCCACGGTGTAAGATCCAAGAAGATGTAGGAATATTTGTTCTATTCTGCTGCTTCTGTGGTTTCCCTTAACTATTGAAAAGATGGGCTTATAAACTTTCTTATTTGCAAACAGAAGAGCTTTATGTCAAGAAATGTGAAGGTCTGGGCCACTTTATGAGTATGGAGTTTATAGCTCCAGATTCTTATAGTTGTCTATTTAAACAGACTCACAGGCTCTAGCTGTAAGGGCAGTTGGAAGAATATGGTTGTTGAATGAGAAGGAGAAATATCAAAGACACACCATTTACTCTCTCACAAGTGGCAGGGCAAGTTTACCCCACATAAGTAGTAATGAAAGCCATGGTAGTTCAAGACATTTGGGAGATGAACTAGAGTTGACTGTTTTTCAAAATCTTCTGGTTATAATTACTTCCTCGTAAAGATATAGTATTACACTGCTATATATATATTTTTTTCTTTTTTTTTCTTTAAATGGCACTTGGGCAGCCTCTGACCACTGCTACCTTCTTATTGATCAGTGTGAAGTACTTTGTTGTGGTTTAGTCTCTAAGTCATGTCTGACTCTTTGTGACCCCATGGACTATAGCCTGCCAGGCTCCTCTGTCCATGGGATTTCCCAGGCAAGAATACTGGAGTGGGTTGCCATTTCCTTCTCCAGGATATCTTCCCTACCCAAGGATCAAACCCATGCCTCCTGCGTTGGCAGGCAGATTCTTGACCACCGTGCCTCCAGGGAAGCCCCATTAAGTATTACATACACACACACAAAGAGCTAACATCCCCACTTGTTTAGAGAATAGAGCATTTTCCCCCACAATCAGATGCTTAAGGATAAATAGTTCACAGGAATTGTAAATGCTAAAAGAAAGTCTCTGAGAAAGTTCTAGTGATCTTCAGAAGAGGTAGCTGTCTTAAGTTTTGGAACGCTTCAGGTAGGATGTGATCTCTATTAGTTCTGAATCAGTAGGAATGAGGGGTTAGAAAGTAGGCAAGATTAGATTGTATAATTGTCCAGAGCCTCTAATGGCTGTAGAATCAAAAGTTCTTCCTTAAGTTAAGTTTATTTCAGTATTAATTAACTGCCATTCTGATTCTCCATTTTTCTAGCCATTTACCTCTAACCATGAGATCAATTTAAAGGCTGGCTCACAACCTGTATCTTTACATGTGATAGCTTAAAGATAAGCATGTGCTGTATAGATAGCACAGTGAACTATACTCATTGGTATCAATAATAACCTATAATGGAAGATAAAATGTAGAAAAATAATATATTTTACATGTATGTATATATATATATATTATATATATATAGTCCGTATAACTGACCACTTTGTTGTACACCTGAAACTAAGACAATATTGTAAACCAACTGTGTTTCAATAATTTTCTTAAAAAAATTAACAACAACAAAAGAGAAGCATGCATAGTGAAGTCTGTAACATAACCTTTTGTTTGTTGTCAAAGATAGTTGGTAAGTAATAACGAATACATGATGTATATTAACAATAGTGAGTTTTACCTACTTATGACCCCTTAGCAAGTACATGCTAATCACTTGAGAAACTGTGCTTAAAAGTCTAGTGTGGCAAAATGTCTGTGTTCTGAAGTTTAAAACCTGCTTTCAGGCATGAGTGCCAGATGTCACCCAAGATGAGTTATTATTTCTCTTTGTGATCCTTTCGTGTGCATTGGCTCATTTAGTCCTGGCAGAAAGTATAAAAGAAAATAGTGTTGATACCCTGATTTTTTACTAAGTGGAAAATTAAGATAGGGATTAGATTCCTTGCCCAAGACCACATGACAAGCTCTTAGCCATGATACTACACAAATTCTCTATAAAAGGATGTAAACAGAAATCCTCCCTGGTATGTGGCAGCCCCACCTTAAACTTTAAATCAAGCTCTCTTCTGATCCTGTGTAGAACCCACATGTTAATCTGCTGAGGATACCTTTTCTTAGCGTCTAGTTTATTAGGATGTTACCTGCTAGGAAAAGTTTGTAATAATTTTTCTAACAGATGACATAAGTTCATCTCTTCATTTCTCATCTACCAGTCTGTCCTGCCAGACACTCATGAAGCATCAGTGTTGGGGGTGTGATGGGCGGGCTACAAAATGGAGCTAAATGGAATATCATAGACAAGAATCTAGCCAATAGCCTTGAACTTCAGTGAGGAAAGTACTACTGAGTGCCGAGAGATGCAGGACAAATCGCACGAAGATGAAGCCCTCCTCAGAGTCAATCTGTGACATCAGCACAGTGTGTCCACGTGAGAAGGAAGGACTTGAAACAAAACCAAGAATGCCAGCTTTTCAAGTGTGGTATAATTTCCCCCAAACATGTGAACTGCTTGCAAAATGCCAGGGGTAACATTGTTTTGTACATTGGCACAAGTAATTGACATTGTCATTGGAGAGCTAATCAGTAAAGGGTAAAGGGGAAGAAAAAGTTAATATAATCTGTAAAACTCAGCCCATTTATATCCAAAGTAGAAAGTCAGGCAAAGTGAATATCCCATTGACTCGTGACATTTGCTATTGATTCCAAATGAGTCCATCCTGAGAGGGATTAAATCAATCAATAAAAATCCTGAACTGTCATTCTTGGAATCCTTGGGTAGAACACTGATTTGCATTCCTGTGGGAGAAATGCCAGATGAGTGAGCCTAGGCCAGGTTTGTTTCAAAAGCCTTATTTAGTGAACGGTGGAAGTGTGAGCTTGATCACGTGCAGCGCTCAGGACTGTGTGGCTCTCTGTGGCAGTTCTATGAGTCCTAGTGCCAGGCCATCGATAGGGAGGCAAGCACAAGTGTGTGCTGCGGCTTACTTCCTTTCTTTCTTTTTTAACTGCATGGATCATGTTCATAAAGGACCCTTTCCTTTAGCAAGAGGTTTTTTGTTTTTTTTTTTTTAATTTAATGTGTTTTAGGTGAGTCATTGTTTTCCATTTTATATGTTCAGGTTCCATGCTTATATCCATGCTAAATGTTAGCATTCTCTATTAAAAACAGAAGTCTGGTTTTCTTTCGAATCTTAACCAATTACAGTGTCAAAATGAAGTCCTAGAAATGAAAATGAGCTTTCCCAGTAGTCTTCTGGAACATAATAACCACCACAGAAATGTTCTCAGTGATTGGGAGTTCTTAGATTTTTAGGCTGTCAGAAATGAAGTGTATTCCTTTGTTTTCCCAAGAAGTCATCTTGTCTTTTTATAAGAAATTAAGACCCAGAGAATGATTATCCAGCGTCTCACAGGTAGGATCTAAAAACAATCCTTAAATCTCTAGATTTGGTAGATCAAGATCAACCCTACATGTACATTTATAGTTCCTTTATAATTTCATCCAATAAAGTAACAGTGAACTTTTTAATGTAATACATTCTCATATCCATTGTCTCATTTGTTCCTGAAAACAAAACGAAACTTGTCAAGATGGACAAAGAGTGAACTGTTATCCTCTTATACAGATGATGACATGATTTTAAAGAAGTCACTTCCCAGTTTTGCACACTATATAAATCATAAAATCCTTGTCCCTTGTCTATAAAATCCAAATCATGTAACACGAAACTAAAAGGAATTTCAATTCCTAGCTTTTCTGTTTATAGAATGCCCCCTGCAGTCATTTAACATTGAGACCGAAAAACAGGAAATTCACTAAACAGGATAGGAATAAAAGATGTGGACTGATATCTAGTGATATCTAGGTGTTCTTCAGTACTCCCTCTGAGAAGGGTCTGTAGATAATGGGCCGATTGGACAAATCTCAGAAGCCAAATAAACCTTTTGATTAAATGATTGAATCCTATTCACCACTTGGTAGTTACAATATAAACAACTGTTGAAGATGAAAAATTTTTATAAAGAAGTATGTATAAAAAGTAAGGATTTCCAACAAAACAACCTTGGCTTTCACTCTGTAGTTAACACACCCAACAGTGAATAGTGAAATTACAGTGTGTGTGTGTGTGTGTGTGTGTGTGTGTGTGTTGAGATATATTCAGATTCTTTGGGACATAAAGCTTTGAGGTATATCACTTTGGGGAGACTGTTTTAAAAAGTACAAAATTATGACCAGAAAATTATTGCATGAGTTTGCTAGGGCTGGGTGGCTTAATCAGCAGGAATGTATTTTCTCCTGTTTCAGGAGGCTGGAATTCTGAGGTCAGAGTGCTGACAGGGTTGGCTTCTTCTGAGACCTCTCTCCTTGGTTTATAGATGGACATCTCCTTGTGTCTTCACTTAGTCTTTCTTCTGTGTGTATCTGTGTCCTGATCTCCTCTTCCTACAGGGATATCAGTCACATTGGTTTAGGCCAACCTGTGCATGCATGCTAAGTCCCTTCAGTCATGTCTGACTCTTTACCATCCCGTGGACTGTAGCCCGGCAGCCTCCTCTGTCCATGGGATTCTCCAGGCAAGAATACTGCAGTGGGTGGCCCTCCCTTCTCCAGAGGATCTTCCAGATCCAGGAACTGAACCTGTATCTGTTATGTCTCCTGCGAGGTGGATGGGTTCTGTACCACCAGCACCAGGTGGGAAGCCCCTAAGCCAACTTAACAATCCCATTTTAACTTAAGTTTCTCTCTGAAGGCCCTGTTTCCAAATATAATCACATTCTATAGTACTAGGGCACCTCAGCATCTGAATTTGGGATGGATGTAACTCATCCCAAAACAATTATGCAAAAAAAATGAATATTTATTTCAAATGAGAAAAGCTAATAAAGCATAAATTGATTTTTAAAAATCTGTGAAATCTAACAAAAATCACAAAATCCAGAAAAATATCACTTTAATTAATTAATTGTCTGGTGACTTTTTCTTTCATTTTTTTGGCTGCATGCTCTCTGGTCACCTCTCCATGCAACCTAACCATACTTTTTTTTTCCTATTGAGAGAATAGAAAAAATATTTTACTCTTTCCTCTTAAATAGTTGATAGAAATTAATTTTGTTATTATGATTAAAAGTTTGGAAAACTTCCTTTAATCTGTATAACTTTCATTGGTAATATCCCCAAACTTCAAATGATTGTCAAATTTGGGGAAACTGATATAAAGTTTCTTTTATTTGAAAGCTGTTACAAAAATACTTGTACTATTGCTGTAAGTTAATACACTGATAAATTCTATTTTGTGAAATCCACATTGAAAAATAAAATGAAGTCAGTGGTGCATTTAAAAATGCTTCTAGTACATCATAAGCACAGTCCTTATAAAAGAAAGCATCTCATTTTGCATCACTGAGTGCTGAGTAGTCTTCCTTTTGTGTATGCTTTTATACGTCTGACAATTGGTAGAACTTTCAGCTGATTTAGTTTTATGCTCCATACATCTCACACCCTGTTTCTCTTTTCTGCCTGCATCATCCACATGCTAGAGGTTGTAGGACATATTCTTGTCACAGGGTCCTAAAGCTAGGCAAGTAGTGGGCCCAGGGGCATTGAAAGTATGCCAACTAGTCATTCCGAACCATGATAATTGGTGATACCGTATGCACACGTTGTAGGGAAAGCAAACCATGTAAATGTATCCCACTTCACTGAACTAAATGTAGCCAAAGTGCATCCTTCCCGCACCAAACTCCCAATTTCCTGACACCATTCCAACAGTGTCCCACGTGAGTATGTAACAAGACAGTCAGAATGGGAAGAGGCAGCAGGGAGCATACTGCTTGGGTCCCCCAGGATCTTCAAAGGAGCCAAAGAAAATGAGAAGGCTGAAACTTGTTTTTTCTTGTCAATCCATATTTGTTTAAAAGTATATCTTCTACTCTGGGTATTTGCTTGGGAAGATTATTCCTTCCCTTCCTCCTTCCTTCCCTCCTTCTATGTTTATTCTGTGGATACCATATTCTAGGCCCCATGTTGGGAGGGGTAAGACATATATGATGATGTCTACAGCACAGGTATAAAGTGATGGATAACCAAAGCTATTGGGCTTCCCAGGTGGCGCTAGTGGTAAAAATCCACCTGCCAATGCAGCAAACGTAAGAGACGCGGTTCAATCCCTGGGTCAGGAAGATCTCCTGGAGAAGATCATGGCAACCCACTACAGTATTCTTGCCTGGAGAATCCCAAGGAGAGAGGAGCCTGGCAGGCTAGAGTCCATAGGGTCACCACTGAAGCCACTTAGCATGCATGCACACAACCAGAGCTTTTAAAGATAAAATCTACTGTTATCAAATGATTTAGGCTCACATTAAGCCTGAGTAATCAGGAAGCAGCACTTGATCTGGCCTAAAGGATGGCTGGGATGTGTACTGGTGATACAAAAGGACCTTCCAGACAACTTAAGCTGCATATAGCTGCACCTTTACGGGACATTTTCTGTGTCTGTAACATTTAAAGTTTTATTTGGCTACATGGTTGAGACAAATGAAATAAGGGGCAATCCTTGATGTGGTGGCCAATCTCCATGCTTTTGTGAAATGCTCCTCAAAGTTTGATGCCATGTTCAAGGTTCAGAACATCTGATCACATCTTTGTTGTGGGATCCCTTAGGTCATTTCTGTGACAGCATCTGAAGGAATTAAGCTAATACCTTTGTCCAGTTCACCAGAAATAGACTTCAAACAGCCCTTTCGCAAAGACCCCATGTTTCAATTCTAGCACCCAGGGACAGATAGAGTCTATTCTCCAGTGATAGGATCTTCCCAACCCATGGATCAAACCCAAGTCATTCTCCAGTGATATTTGGTGGGAATTTTGATGCTCCATGTTTATCTGGCTGTTTGTTTCTCTCGCTGGTCTTTAGCTCTCTCCGATATTTAAGATTTGCTTGTATTGTCTTACCCTCCCCGCCAGCCCAATTTGTTACTTTGCTTTGGTTTTTCCAGTGGCTTTTCTCACTCCCATAAAAGACAGTCTAGGCATGACCTTCTTTATGAATTTTTCATGGCCCAGAGGGAGAAAAGTCTAGAAAAGTGTCTCATTCACAGACTATCTGAGGCAAGAAGTTGGCCCAGAATTACTCAGTGTGACCTGGGGACAGAACCAGTAGAAACCAGTAGGGATATTTGAATGTTCAGTCATCTTTGCATGATTCTGTCAAGTCATATAGATCTGTTGGTTATTTTAATCTTTGTGAGAAAAAGCATTTTGCCATCATCGTACTAGATGGTGAGTCTTGTGAGAGTAAGGGACATCCCTTTTCTTCCCTATCATCCCTGTAGTAAAGTATACAATATCTTGGTGGCCGATGGCTGGTAGCATCAATCCATCTAAACAGAACCCATAGAAGACTGCATCCCACTTCACTGCAGAAACACAGTTTTTTGCACAGAACACACATTCAGTAAATGTATTGATTTTGTCATGGCTTCCACAACTCTTCTTAGTGTAATTTCAGGAGTAAATGTAATGATGAACCTGCTGCTAACATGCCTGGTATTGTAAGGGATCATGATGACAGATAGAAGTCTTGTGAGCACTATTAATATTACTCTCCAGTGGGAATGACCATCTCTGTACTGAGTTTTTAGGTATAATAATAGAAAAGATTATACAAAGACTGGGCTTTCCCAGTGGCTCAGAGGTAAAGAATCTACATATAACGCAGGAGACTCAGGAGACGCTGGTTTGATCCCAGGGTCTAGAAGATCCCCTGGAGGAGGGCATGGCAACCCACTCCAGTATTCTTACTGGGAGAATCTCATGGACAGAGGAGCCTGGCAGGCTACAGTCCATGGGGTTGCAAAGAGTCAGACACAACTGAAGCGACTGAGCACATGTGCATGCATACAAAGAGTACTCTTCCGTTTATAGTGAATGAACGCACTTGTCTTGAACACATTTAGATTTCACATAATTCTGCTCTCTGTGCTGATTTTTTCCCCAGATAACTTATTCTAATGGTGTGAGTATATTAAAATAAAATTGAGTGGGGTGAGAGGAATATGCCAATAAAAAGAATCAATCAGTCTTCTGACAAATGGCAAGTAATGCAGTCACAATATTTACAAGTAAAATGGCAAGGATATAATTGAAAACTATCTGTATATCTCTCATACAGTAATTCTTCAGACTATCACAGGTCTTTCTTTGACTGATGCTTCTTCGAAGTATTATATAATGTGATACTACATACTTCGTTTTCTCTTTTTTTTGCTTTTGGTCATGAGAATTAATTTGAAGCCTTTTTACTTTGTGATCTCATTTTTTGCTCTGTTCCAGACATTCTGTCTGCCGTGGAACTATCAGATAAACTGCATAGCTTGATTAGGCCAGAACTGTACTACCTGTTTCAGTCAGTCTGGCGGTTCAGCACAAGATATACTTTAAGGGGATCTGTAGAAAATGCTGAATGAAAATGTTCCTTATAAAGTGTAATTCCATAAACCTTAATAAAAAGCAAGTACCCGGAAGCTCTTAGTGCCTCAGATTCCGGAATCAAAACTTTCTTCCTTGTATCATCCTTTTTCTCAGACATTCAAGCAACCACCCTCATGTTTTCTCAGCTGAACTAAACTTGAGTGCTAGAGAAGGGTTTATGTAACATCGAGTTCAAGCCTTTGTTTCTGTCACTTACTCTGCACTCTTTGATTGAGTGTGCAGGGTAAATGCACGCTTACCATGTGTCAAACTTGTGCTCAATTCAGTTCAGTCGCTCAGTCATGTCCGACTCCTTGCGACCCTATGAACCGCAGCACTCCAGGCCTCCTGTCCATCACCAACTCCCAGCGTCCACCCAAACCCATGTCCATTGAGTTGGTGATGCCATCCAACTGTCTCATCCTCTGTCATCTCCTTCTCCTCCTGCCCTCAATCTTTCCCAGCATCAGGGTCTTATCAAATGAGTCAGCTCTCTGCATCAGGTGGCCAAAGTATTGGAGTTTCAGCTTCAACATCAGTCCCTCCAATGAACACCCAGGACTGATCTTTAGAATGGACTGGTTGGATCTCCTTGCAGTCCAAGGGACTCTCAAGTGTCTTCTCCAACACCACAGTTCAAAAGCATCAATTCTTCAGCACTCAGCCTTCTTCACAGTCCAACTCTCACATCCATACATGACTACTGGAAAAACCATAGCCTTGACTAGATGGACCTTTGTTGGCAAAGTAATGTCTCTGCTTTTTCATATACTGTCTAGGTTGATTATAGCTTTCCTTCCAAGCGTTCTTTAATTTCATGGCTGTAGTCACCATCCGCAGTGATTTTGGAGCCTAGAAAAATAAAGTCAGCCATTGTTTCCACTGTTTTCCTGTGTATTTCCCATGAAGTGATGGGACTGGATGCCATGATCTTCATTTTCTGAATGTTGAGCTTTAAGCCAACTTTTTCACACTCTTCTTTCACTTTCATCAAGAGGCTCTTTAGTTCTTCTTCACTTTCTCCGTAAGGGTGGTATCATCTGCATATCTGAGGTTACTGATATTTCACCCAGCAATGTTGATTCCAGCTTGTGCTTCCTCCAGCCCAGCATTTCTCATGATGTACTCTGCTGCTGCTAAGTCACTTCAGTCATGTCCGATTCTGTGCAACCCCATAGACGGCAGCCCCCCAGGATCCCCTGTCCCTGGGATTCTCCAGGCAAGAACACTGGAGTGGGTTGCCATTTCCTTCTCCAGTGCGTAAAAGTGAAAAGTGAAAGTGAAGTCACTCAGTCGTGTCCAACTCTGCATATAAGTTAAATAAGCAGGATGACAATATACAGCCTTGATGTACTCCTTTTCCTATTTGGAACCAGTCTGTTGTTCCATGTCCAGTTCTAACTGTTGCTTCCTGACCTGTATACGGTTTCTCAAGAGGCAGGTTAGGTGGTCTGGTATTCCCATCTCTTTCAGAATTTTCCACAGTTTATTGTGATCCACATAGTCAAAGGTTTTGGCATAGTCAATAAAGTAGAAATAAATGTTTTTCTGGAACTCTCTTGCTTTTTCGATGATCCAGCGGATGTTGGCAATTTGATCCCTGGTTCCTCTGCCTTTTCTAAAACCAGCTTGAACATGTGGAAGTTCACATATTGCTGAAGCCTGGCTTGGAGAATTTTGAGCATTACTTTACTAGTGTGTGAGATGACCAAGAAAAAGAAATGCAAAAAATCAAAATGGCTGACTGAAAATTAAAAAAAAAAATCACACACAAAAAAGAGAGAAACGAAAAGCAAAGGAGAAAAGGAAAGATATACCCATTTGAATGCAGAGGTCCAAAGAATAGCAAGGAGAGATAAGAAAGCCTTCCTCAGCAATCAATGCAAAGAAATAGAGGAAAACAATAGAATGGGAAAGACTAGGGATCTCTTCAAGAAAATTAGAGATACCAAGGAAATATTTGATGCAAAGATCGATGGGCTCAATAAAGGACAGAAATGGTATGGATTTAACAGAAGCAGAAGATAGTAAGAAGAGGTGGCAAGAATACACAGAAGAACTTTACAAAAAAGATCTTCACGACCCAGATAATCACGAAGGTATGATCACTCCCACTCACCTAGAGCTGGAACTCCTGGAATGTGAAGTCATGTGGGCCTTAGGAAGCATCACTACGCACAAAGCTAGTGGAAGTGATGGAATTCCAGCTGAGCTATTTCAAATTCTAAAAGATGATGCTGTGAAAGTGCTGCCCTCAGTGTGTCAGCAAATTTGGAAAACTCAGCAGTGGCCACAAGACTGGAAAAGGTCAGTTTTCATTCCAATCCCAAAGAAACGTAATGCCAAAGAATGCTCAAACCTGTGCTAGGGGCTGCCTATCTAAGACAGAGAAGATACAGTCCCTGCTACTGAAGATGTCAGTCAGATAGGAAGTGACAAGGAAAGTAATGCTTAGAGCCCTGTGCTCAATGCCTTGTAGACATAGAAGATAGGATGGATACTAGCTCAAGGTCTCCCAGTAACCTTAGTTCTGGTTCTCCATGACCACTCCATCCTCCTAACCTGGGACATCACTGAGAATCTGCAGCTGGATTGAAATTATTCTTATTCCTGGTTGCAAGTTTCACAGGCTCTGTGTTAAAATTTTATGCTTAAACTATGAAGGTCAGCGTTCAGCATTGATTCCATAGTGATGGTATTTTAGTTGCTAAGCCATGTCTGACTCTTGTGACCCATGGATAGCTTGCCAGGCTTCTCTGTCCATGGGTTTCCCCAAGGCACTAATACTGGACTGGGCTGCTGTTTCCTTCTCCAGGGGATCTTCCTGATCCAAGGACTGAACCTGTGTTTCCTGCATCGCAGGTAGATTCTTTACCATTGAGCCTCCAGGGAAGCCCCAGTAATTCATAGACATCTGGAAAAAGAAAGGATAGATTTCTTCATATTCTGAGCTTTTAGAAATCTGTAATCTCATATTCTGGGTTGCTAGAAAGGTTCTCTGTTTTAACTGTGCTTCTTGGCCATCAGTAGTGACAGTTTAGAAAGCCTGCATTGCATCTACCCAAACAGAGTCTGGATGTGTTTCTCTAGTGCTTTCATTTGAATTGTGGAGTATGCATCTCATAAGACAACTTGTTCTCAAAAGGTTCCCAGCACGTTTGGTTCTAGCCCCCCACCAATATGGTGAGAGCAGGCTTTGTCAGACTGTTTTGACATGCTCAGAGAGGGCGTTCTGAACCACATGCAGGCTGAACATGTGCGTTCCAGGGAAATACAGACACCATTGCTGGAGTCCCTGGGGTGCTCTCCTCTGAGTATGCAGGGGCTTGAAATGGCCTCGGTACACCAACATCCCAAGTGCCTTTGCTCATATGTTGGAACTCAGAAGTTCTTTATTTTGGAATCTGATGCCATGGGAAATGAGAGAAGGCCTCGGGGGATAAAACGATGTGTACTTCCCTTGAAATAATGAACATTTATTCCTCAACTTAGAAGCCCTCAGGTGGCACAGTAAACACTCAGTAAACATTTGTTAAGTCAATACCAGATCTAAGTGACTAAGCTGATTTTAAAAAATGAAGTAATGTTGGATATAGGAAAGCAAGCTTTCCTGCATCAGAAATCCTAGGTGGTAGCCCCAGTTAATAATCCATAAGTCATTTTAGATGAGTCATTTATCTCTCTTTTTCTCACTTCTGATGTATGGAACAGTCTTTTGGACTCTGTGGGAGAGGGAGAGGGTGGGATGATTTGGGAGAATGGCATTGAAATACATATAATATCATATATGGAACGAGTCGCCAGTCCAGGTTCGATGCACGATACTGGATGCTTGGGGCTGGTGCACTGGGACGACCCAGAGGGATGGTATGGGGAGGGAGGAGGAACAAGGGTTCAGGATGGGGAACACAAGTATACCAGTGGCGGATTCATTTTGATGTTTGGCAAAACAAATACAATATTGTAAAGTTTAAAATAAAATAAAAAAAAAAAAGGAGATTGGACTCCTTTCTCTTTACAAATTCCTAAATAGCCTATGAAGCAAATGCTTAATATTTAGCTCAAAATTTATTGATAACTTTTCTAAGTAGATACCAAGGACATATCAATAATGATATGTCAAATGACCAATTAATCCATAGCTCTTAACTTCATTTAACTGAACTCCAGGTTTATGTTTCTAGATCTAGCATATTTCTGAGCACCTGGGACATGATAAACATTTATTAAATGAGTTCAGTGAATGAAGTCACTGTGATTGTGATCTGCCCCCATTTCCTAAGGGCTTCCCTAGTGGCTCAGTGGTAGGAATCTGCAGGTTCAATCCATAGGTCAAGAAGATCCTCTGGAGGGAGAAATGGCAACCCACTCCAGTATTCTTGCTGGGAAAATCCCATGGCCAGAAGAGCCTGCAGGAGTCACAGGAGAGTCAGACATGACTGAGCACACACACACGCACCCATTTCCTAAACACAGGCCTGTATTGGACTACAAGGAGATGTGGCAGGGAAGTAATAGACTCTTGTGGGGAGTGGGCGTGGGGGGTGGAGGACATGATGTGTTACTAGTCACCTGCTCTACCCCGTGTCTGGCCTAGATCTTTGACATGAAATTTGAATGCATTACAGATAGAGAACCAGATCCCCATGAAAGTCACCTTAGGGCAAAATTCAACCAGTTCAACATGATTGCTTCTTTGTACAGAATCAGTGATTTACACAGGTACACCCTCAGTGACAGAATTCCCATTGTCTTTTGGACAACTCCATGTTTTTACTTGAATTAGTCAGAACGTGCTGGCAGTGGACAGGAAGAAAAGTTCTACCGTCAGGTCAAAGACCTGTCTTCGTGTCCATACCATGGCCCCAGGTTATTGATAGCCCGAGATTCCCCCACCATACAACACCTTCCCACCCAGCTGTTACTGTCCATTTGTGAAATTCCTGAGAAAACAAAATCTGAGTGCCATAATATGCTGATTTAGAAACAGTAGAACAGACTATTAAAATGATACAAGTGCACCGTCTATCTCATCCCAGTTTGTTCCGCATGAGTAATCGAAAGAAAGTGTTTTCTAAACCTTGCCGGTCTCCAAGGAGGTGGGTACATTTGCAGTGGATTCTTGCTCAGTAGGTTAAATCTGAAGAAGTAATTAAGAGTCCATATTTCTGATTTGCAGGAAACAGTATTATGCGTTTCCCTTGGATGAGAATAAGTAAGGAGGATAAAGGAAGACTCTCAAATTGCAGTCTGTGTGACCTGTTTTTGAATAAACATCATCATATTCCACAGTCAATTATCTCCAAAGTACAATGTGTTCTCCAGCCAGAGAGAGAGAGAGAGAGAGAGAGTGAGCGAGGGATAGAGACTGTCAGTTAGAAGTGGTTAGAAAAAAAAAGGGCACATGCATTGGAGTGTACATTAATCTATTGTCCTCTGAATAATTTTATACAATTTGGGAGGGAGTAATAGGGAAGATTATACATTATTTTTATGTGATTTCATAAATATCGAATTGCAGTCATCAGTGAAAGAGACAAGCATGGCTAGGAAAACAAAATGAGGTATGTTATGTTCAGCACGGTAATAGGGCTGCTAATACCAGAGGAAAAACAAGCCATTAGTTACAACCATTGAATGGAAGTGGTCTAATCGGAGCAGCAGGATAAGTATCCCATTTTATTATGGCTTCGTTATGTGTTTTGCAAGACTCTCTGGCTCTCCATTAAAATTATTTTCTACAGCAACCCTGTGAGGGTTCAGAAACCAGGAGCGTAACTATTATTTCTGTTTACACCATGCTGCTCTGCTGGGAGAGTAAATAGTATTTTGAGTTTTGTTTGTTTCTTTTATCCTTTCCTTTCTCTTCACCTATGAAAAGATGAAAATTGAAGAGAATTATTTGTTGGAGAACGATCTTAAAGGAAGCTTAGGTTTGATCAGAATAGTGTTGGCTGCAATGAAGACAGGTACATTACCGTTGCCTGTATAATCAGTTGGGCTTGTTTTGTTTCTCTTCTTCTATTTTTTCCTTTTGAGGTAAAGTTGGCAGCAAAGGAAAATTTCAGATGGATGGAGTACAGACACAGGCTTCTGTTAATTCACATGGGGACAGGGCAACCTCCCACAATAGCTGTGACATTTGTCCTGTTCTGATAGAACTCTTTTCTTTCTGTGTGGCCTGGGATCTGAATGTGGAAGGCTTTGAACCTTGTCCTCACTCTTGGCTGGTTGCTGGATAGGGTGACCCTGATCATTCATTCTCCCCAAAAGGCCTGCTACTGTCAGGAGCAAACCACATCTTTGCTTTTACAGCAGTTAAGCTTGATAATTATTGGTGATACTAGCCTTTGCCCACTCTTACTTTCTTATTCCTAAGCCTGAACTATTTTTTTCTTTTTAAAGTTTTCAACCCCCTTTGAGGGGAATAAATCATTTCCCCTACATTAAACCCTGAGGTTTACTACAGAACACCAACCGTAGAGTATCCTCCTCCTCATTGTACCAACAAATCTTCACAAATTATTTATTTCCCATTTTAGACATTGGACAGTGACTCAGTGTGCCCTGGAAATACTATCACTGTAGCAATTTTCTTGTGTGGCTCAGCTTAATGTTAGAGAAATGGGTAGTTACAAGTCCAGACACTATAAAGATGGAGCTAAATATTCTTCTAAAAATAAGATGTTTGGTTACCATTTAGTAGTCAACAGCCGCACACAGTGCCTGACTAAGAAATGGAATAAATGCCCTCATGCAGTGTTTGTTAAGGTCTCCTTTTAGGAGGTTAACTTTTTATGTTAAGGATCCGGGGTATGTTGGCTTCATCTGTGAAGTTTTGCCATATGGCATGATGGTGTCTTTCACTCAGGGACTCAACAGTTGGAAGGAATCGCCATGCATTATGGGTGATGGATGGCATTAAAACCGACTGAGATTCAGTTTACTTCAACAGAAGGAAAATCAGTTCTTCTAAATCTTGTATTTATTGGAAAGATCCATTCCTAGGTGGTTGTGGCCTGGTATAGGGAGCAGAGAAGGAAAGGAACAGGAAGAGCTTAGTGTATATTTTGAAATGAGGCAGAACTTGGCTCAAAATGTTTCTTTCCCTTCTATTCATTGCTGCTGCTAAGTCGCTTCAGTCGTGTCCGACTCTGTGCAACCCCACAGACGGAAGCCCACCAAGCTCTCCTGTCCCTGGGATTCTCCAGGCAAGAACACTTGAGTGGATTGCAATATGTGATGTTAAACTTTATCTTTCTCGTTTGCAAAAATGGTATTAATAGCATATGCCTATAGGATTGTGGTAAAGAATAAATGAAAAAATACATGTCAACAGTTAGCCCAGTTTGAAACATACTGTATAGTTGTTTTAGTTACCGTAAACTCAATTGTTATCAGTGATAAGATGCTTATTACCTTCCAAAACAGTTCATCCCATCTTTGAATAGATCTATTCTGCTTTTATTAAGCCGAAGAATCTCTAAGTTCTGGTCCCTACTTCTAAGCTCTGAAACATTTCCTCTGATATTGGAAGAAGGAAGGAAGAGCATACCTGTCTACCTGGCTTTTTTTTTTAGTATATTGAAGATAATACTCATATGTGCTTTCAGTGTCTCTTCATCTGGGTGACCATTGCCTTAATGGTCTTAAATGATCCTTTATTAATATGATTTTGAGGAGCACATATGTATTCAGAATATTGCCCTTATCCCTGTTAAGGAACATATGACTCAAAATAGACGCTTTCCTTGAGGAATGGACTCACAGATGAAATGCAGTGTCACTTTCTTCTTATAGCTGGTTCAGTTCAGTTCAGTTCAGTTCAGTCACTCAGTCGTGTCTGACTCTTTGCGACCTCGTGAATTGCAGCACGCCAGGCCTCCCTGTCCATCACCAACTCCTGGAGTTCACTCAGACTCATGTCCATAGGGTCAGTGATGCCATCCAGCCATCTCATCCTCTGTCGTCCCCTTCTCCTCCTGGTGGTGGGTGCCCATTAATAACTGTTGTGTAGAAAACTGGATCCATTCTTTCTCAATCAGTTTTGTTGTGTGGTCCCTTGTAATTGAGTGTAGCTTCAGAGAAACTTACTGAGCCCTTCTTTCCTTGGTCATAAGAAAACATCTCCTAAAGGATAGTACATTCAGAAGAAATGTTTTGTGTGCTTCCTTTACCAATGTCTCTTTCCTTGAACAACAAAAAAGGAAAGGAATCCCCCCCACCAAAAAAATCTTTAAATAATTTAGATCAAAAGAATGAATGCAGTTCTAAGCAAAATTGGCAGAAAATAGAAATATCTAGCCATTAGGTAAATGTTAAGTATCAAACATCTTTATATTTTATACCTTTGTTCATATCTCCCGAAACTTGGGTTTCAGATTTCCTAAATTTAAACAAAGAAGTAAAACTAAATCATTTCTGATATGCCTTCAGATTTTGACATTATATTTGTCTCCTCACCTGCTGAGAAAATATTCTTTCCTTAGAGGATTTTTGTCAGGAAATGATGATATTGTTGCTATGATAAGGCATTATGAGGAGGAAATATACTATATAGCTTCAGTCATTCACTTTAGGGTCCTAATATCTATCTGCCCTCCATGTTCCTGTAGAATTTACCCAGGGGAGTGGCCAACAAGGGCCATTAGAAGCTCAGTCCATCATCTGGAGCAGCAATGCCTTGGAACCTTGCCCTGGAATCCTATAAGCTAACTCTTGGAAGAGCTGGAGTGCTGATAATATTTACAGAGTGACTTTGTATATAAAGTACTGTAAACTCATTGGATCCTCCCTGCAAATTTGAGTTAGTTAAGCAGGGTTGTTATTGTCTCTGTGTTACCGATGAGGCAGTTGAAGCCCACAGAAGTGAGGTAGCTTTTAGTTTATAAAGGTAAGGATATGAAGTAGACCCACCCACGGTTAGCTGGCATGTGAAGCGTGACCTCAAAACCACTGGTAGCTTGCCACATTTAGGTGCAGAAAGCCCCTAGAGTTCCCTAGAATTTTTACCTTATCAGATCTGAAATTTTCCTTAGAAATCTTCTTGTCTGATGCCCTCACTTGGTAGAAGGCAGCTAAATAGTTCCTAAGGTGGAAACAAAGCCCATGTCTTCTGTATATGACATTGTGCTGTGAGTTAGAAACATAAACCCAGGAAATCCTCAGGCAACTGGAAAAGGACCAAAGGCAGTCTTTGGGATCATTGTGATCTCAGTACAAATCTCAGTGCCACTTCCTGGACATTTCTGTAGAGCTAGGTTGCTTTGCCTTCCTGAACCTCAGTGTGAATAATGCTTGCCAAGCAGGGTGTTGGCCTTTATTAGTTGAGGTAACATGTCAGTGCCTGGCTTAATGCTTAGCCTGTTATGGATGCTCCGCTAAAACTTCCTTCCATCCCCTCATTCCTCCTGTTATGCAGTTAGGACTGCTATTTGGGGCTATTCAGTTTTGGATTTCCCTGTGTATCCCCACCTGGAGATGAGCACAATGCCCTTCACACCCCCAGCCCCACCATGACAGCTCTATATCTGTCCTGTGCAGGCCACTGCCTACCTCGGGACCCTAACTGTGATCTTCATCCAGTGCCTCATATCAGGGGACCTGGCCTGATCTGACTAAGGGTCTTCTGCTGCAGGATCTGGTTGCTGCTGCTGCTAAGTCGCTTCAGTTGTGTCCCACTCTGTGCAACCCCATAGATGGTAGCCCACCAGGCTCCCCCTCCCTGGGATTCTCCAGGCAAGAACACTGGAGTGGGTTGCCATTTGGAAGCATCTAATTAGAAGATAGGGCTTCATGAATGGATCTTTCATTAGTGACAAAATATTTGTCAGGAAGGAGTGTAAACAGAAGACTCGATTCACTTGCTCCTTTTCTCTTGCCCTCTCTTAGTTTTGTTTACACCGCAGGACCCAGCTCCTACTGAGGTTCTTCCAAGGCTGAGAGAAGCCTTTCTCTGCTGCCCCCCATCCCCTTTTGGATCCATAAAAGATAATAAAAGACGTGTGGGCGTGAGACAGAGTGTGCATTCACTTGAGTCCTTGGAGCAAGCATTTTTGCCTCCCCTTTGGCCACAAGGATTTAATAGAGACCATCTGAGCACCCAAATTTCTCTCAAGCACATTCTTTCAAGAAAAGGGTCACTGCTGGTCGTTTCCCGAATGTATCACCGTCGTCCTGACTGGTCCTTTTCTGCTCTGCTTTGGCTACTCTAGCGTATTATTCACTTCTCGAAAAGTGTTACTCTTTCATAATTAAGGACGAGCAACACTGGTGAATGGAGCCACACAGTCTGTGGCCAGAGCACAGGGCCTGTGGTCAGAAGATAGGACTCTAGTTATTTGGCCTCACTGGGTCTCAGTGTTTTGATTTGGAAATCCGGGGTATTTCTATTTGTCCTGTCTGTTTCATTCTGCTATGGTGAGGTTTAAATGTGAGACTCACTGAGAAAGTGCTTCATAGACAGTAGAGTACTACAAAAGCAGGAAAATTTGTATTGGACTTCTCTCGTGTTCCATTAATAAATTGGCACTCTGCATTGATCTTAGCACATGTGCCATCAACTTCAGATTAATCTTTCCCTAAGAATTACTTGGATAAAATGACCTACCTGTTTATTTCTATAGGGGCTGTGCAAGCTAGACGAAGGACGTTGACTTATTTCTAACACCGGCATGATCTCGCAAAGGACAGTGCCTTATTTCTACTGTATAGGTGATGAGCACAGGCCCCTGAGAATGCACTGAGCCAGCAGGGATTCACCTAATGCCAAATCAGGATGGGAAGATAGATCCTGACTCATGACTGGCTTGTGGTGTCCTTCTTTTCAGATAATGAATATTCAACAAGGAATATGGATGGGGAGGGAACCATGAGGTAACTGTAGGCCCGACTCAGCTCTCAAGATATCAGCTTTGACCCACTGCAGTGAAAACTTTGTCTTCTTGTCCTACTCTTTTCTTTTTCCCCCTTCCATTGCTCTCTCTAGCTCCCATGCTTCTAGAAGCATTTTCTGCGGGGTACCGTTATTTTACATAAATGATACCCTCATTAGTTATTTGTTTTCAGTATTCCTGAGGCTGGCGGATTTCTCCAGAGTTAACTGTAGACTTTGGTGGTCAAGTACCAATAAAATTTCCACCTGAGGTGGGTCTGGCACTGGGGGGTTATTTTTTCCCTTTTCTATTTTATTATTAGCCAGTTCAGGCCAGCACGTTGCTAGGTTATGTCGGTTTCTTAGCTCTTGTAACCAAGCTAAGATGCACATGTCAAAAAAAAATATGTTTTCTTTCTCTCTGAAAACGTCTTCCCTCTTTTCTGTGCTTTAGGATAGGAAAGGAGTGTTTGCTCGATTCTAATTCTGGCATGTGAAGTGTTTGCTACAAAATGTCTTTATCATCCTGTTACTTTGTCAAAGTGCTATTTCATTGTCATGTCCAGCTTAATAGCAGGAATGTTCTCTTTGTATCAAGGATATTCCATATTTTAAGTAAATTCAACAAAGGAAATTTTACATTAAAAAATGACAATGAAGAGCTAGAGTTCCCCAAACCCTAAAGTTAAAATAGCCCTAAACTTCCAATGCATCTAGCTGTGACAGTGCCATTTACAGGTGAACGATGGTGCTTGATCCAGACTATTGTTACTTTGTCACTACTCAAGCCAAAAAAAAAAGAGCATCCTTGAAGGAAGGGGGATGGGGGCTATTTGCCAGAGTGGCCTCCAGCTTTAGATGACAGTTGAGGCACTTTGATTTAATGCTTTTCTACTTTCAACATTTGTAACCAAACCAGCCCTCATCTTAACCACTCCAAAGGAGACTGGACTTGAATGTGTGCATGCTCAGTCGCATCCGACTCTTTGCAATCCCATGGACTGTAACCCGCCAGTCTCCTCTGTCCGTGGGATTTTCAGGCAAGAATACTGGAGTGGGTTGCCCTTCTCTTCTTCAGAGGATCTTCCTGACCCAGGGATCAAACCCGCAGCTCCTGCATCTCCTGCATTGCAGGCAGTTTCTTTACCAGTGAGCCACCTGGGAAGTCCCAGACTGGACTTGACCCTGTGAGAACTCAGAGCTCCTGCGGTGAAATCCAGCCCCCTGTGAGAGGTGATAACCACAGGTGAAATTGCAACCTGCATAAAGACTGTCTTTTTAGTACTGAGGTGACAGCAAAACCCCTATGTTCCTTGTAAGGCATCCAAAAGCTTTTAGTTTTCAGAGAGCTATGAAGGCTTTTCCTAGATCAGTGGGCTACAGAAGAAATGAAGCAGCATCTGAGACAGAGACAGAAGAGGAATCAATTCCTGAGTCAGCTATGATTCCTATCCACCAAGAGCTCATCATCAAGGAACGGAGACAGATGTGTAAATTGCTGTTTCCAAATTCGTGAACTAGGTGTAATGAACAGGATACCAAGGAAGCTCAAAGGAGACTTTGATGAATTCTTCCTGAAGGAATTTGCCTCAGCCATAGGTAATAATTATGAATTTCACTTTTGCTTTGTCCTTTTTCTTAATCTCTGTGGTCATTTACTATTTATAACTTATCTATCTATCAATTTACCACCTAATGATATGTTTCATATTCAGAAAAATTCCTCACTTGAAAGTCTGACTGGTGCCCTGAAACCATCTATCCCTTTATCCATCTATCAATCTACCCATCCATTCATTCATTCTACTAAAGTTAATGCCCACAATATGACAGATGTTTTGCTATATGCTGATAGAGATACAGAATTTGGCTAGGAAGTAACTTGTTATTTGGTAATGGAGACAAAAACAACTGAGTAAGTGTTATGAATCCATGAAAGAGTTAAAGAAAAAGACATATAGAACTTTTTGAAGTTGATATCCTTATAAAATCTAGCAGTTCCTATTGAGAATAATGCCTGTGGGCCAGAATCACGTTTCCCCATCATCTGTCTTATGGGTGTTTACCCTGTATTCATTCCATGTTGGACACTGTATTAGGGTAAAGTGGAACATACATTCTTCTGCGATCACTGCGACATTGTTTCTAACCTTGGGCGCTTGCCATTGTGTTTGCATCTTTATTTCTGCTCATCTTAGCCAAGAGATGTGCACGTTGGTTGCACTGTTTGTCTTTTCTGTTATCTTCCATCCTTGTGGTTGGGTTTCAGTGGACATATATCAGGTGCTGTCAGATTAAAGACTGAAAATCAAGACACAAGCATTTTCACAAGTGTTACACACTTGGTTGCAACTTAGGATTGGTTGTTGGAGCAATAGGGCATTTGATACATAGTGCTTCACGTTATCTGAGTGACTTGGAACTGCTGGAAATAGTAGGAAAAAAGATTTGAGTTATGTGTCTAGGACAAGGGTCAGACTGTGGCTCGTGGGCCAAATCTGGTCCACTACTTGTGTTTGTAAATATTTATCAGAACTCAGTCGTACCCATTTGTTTGTGCTGTCTGGAGCTGATTTCTCTCTGCACAGAAGAGTTGTGTAGTTACGACAGAGACCAAATGGCCCAGAAACCCTACAATATTTACTATCTGGCTCTTTACAGAAGAAGTTTGCCAATCGAGGGAAACTTATGAATCTCTAAAGGAAAGCAGAGGACAAACTACAATGTCCCTAATCATACTTTTCCATTTATGCAACCTGTGGTCCTGACTCTGTGAATAAAACTCAGAATGATTAAGAAGAGAAGAAAAAAGAAAGATTAAAAAGTCCAATCTAAGAAATGATGGATAAGAAATCTATAGAGTATAATTCTTCATCTCCTACCAATTTGTTCTAAGGATATTGCATGTTTCAGGAACTTCTGCCAGATGCTGGATATTCAGGCAAATACAACACAATCTGAGCTCCCAGTCTGTTAGCAGAGAGGGACATGCAAATCAGCAAATGCTTCTCCCAGTGATAGATGCTGTATGGGAGATAAAAAAGAGAGGCAGAGAGGAGGCGTAGACTAGGGGCGGCCTGCCTTCTTGGAATTCTGGGAAAGATATCACAGGCTTGTTAAAATTTCACTTGTGTCTGAAGGATGGGCCTTGGTAGTTGATCCATGGTAGAAACAAAGATTTTATTTCTAGTAGCTTCAATTCTACCTTGAAATAATTTGGTATACTAGTAACTGCATCACAGTTTATGACATATTATTCATCTATAATTTGTCTTTACAACAGAAGTTGATTATAATAATTTTCTACATGTTATTAAGAACTGAGGGCTGATCAGGACAGATAAGTTACTTGTTCAAATTTCCATTACTTGTAAACAGTAAATCAGACCTGACTTGACTTTTTCTGGTTCGAAAGCCACAAGACTGTCCCCCCTGAGTCAAACGTCCCTGACTTAAGTCTACAAATATTCCCTGGAACTTGTAATTGGTCTGAAAGATGAGAGAAAAGGGCCTTTGACTTTGCCTGCCCTAGAGTAACCTGCTTTATTTCAGACATTGACAAGAAATTTTGTTGCACCTGGCATTATTGTACATGCTGCTGGTTGAAGTGTCCATGTTTGGGACTCTGTATGCATTCCTCCTGTATAAGTATGGCTGTTCTCATTAAACTGTCATTGATTTCTCTCATTCTCGGTCCACTTGGAGTTTTCTCTACTGTCTTTTCTCCTTTTTCCTTTCTTTGTTGCTGATACCAGCTCATAGACCCTCTGCACCAGGTGCACCTTCTCATGTCACACTTCCCTCCTTCAACTAAGGGAGCTTTGGACAGAGACTGGGGAATCTGGTGAAATGCCAACACCTCCTGGAATGTGAAGAAGAGAAAGGAGCCTCAAGTCCCACCAGTCTCCAAGTTCTGTTACTTACAGTCTGGTCATCATGGGCCTCCATCCTTGTGTCCACTCCCCTTACCAGGTTTTATTCCTGAGGCTCCTTTTACATTTATGTGCTCAGTCACCTCTATAGATCTCTAGCTCAAATTTTCAAGCTCTTCACCCCCCAAACCTCTCTTTCTCTTTAGTGGTCCAACTGGGGTCATGGAAACCTCCAACATTGTATTATAAATGTATATTATAAATGTGTCTTTTCCCTCTGATCCTTCACAGCTAAAGGAACAGACTCTACTGCAAATTCTTATCCTAACAAGTGTAGTCTTGGGAAAAATAAGTGGAGCTTTCAGCCCATTTTTTCTTAATCAGAAGTCGTAAAGCATAGAGGTTAAGAGATGGGTTCTGGAATGAGCCTGTAAGGGTTCCAACCTTGCTGCTTAACTTACTAGCCTGGACCTTAAGCACCTCTCACAACTTCTCTGGGCTAGGACTCTCCTGAGGGGTCTGTTGTCAGGATTAAGTGAGTACATGATAGGTTCTTAGGACAGTCCTTGACTGTGCAAGGTTTAGTTATTGTTGCTATTATCATTATTTTTCTCTTCTCCTTGAACTTTTCATACCATCTCTCTATTTTGGGTTCAGAAAATATGATTCTCATAATCACAAGTTTAATAGAATTTTTGGACTAGCCTTGGGTTCTAACCTCCAATTAGATCACTGTTTTTATGAAAGCATGAATTCCTGATTTCTGGAAAATGAGTTACAGAGAAACTCTTGGACTTAAGTCACTTGTTCATAAGAGATGGTCTAACTCGAAGAAGGAACATGATGGTGAAAGATAACAGAGTCTGCAAAGACAGACATGTCTAGAGACTTCCCTATCAACCTTGCAATGCAGGGCACCTGAGTTTGATCCCTGGTTTGGGAACTAAGATCCCACATGCCAGAGGACAAATAAGCCCGTGTACCACAACTGCTAAGACAATTACTGAGTGAGCTACCGAAGCCCACACCTCCTGGAGCCCTTGCCTTGCAAACAAGAGAAGCCACTGCAATGAGAAGCCTGCATACCGCAGCAACGAGAGAGTAGCCCCCACTGGCCACAACTAGAGAAAGCCCGTGTGCAGCAAGAAAGACCCAGAGCATCCAAAAGAAAACAAAGATAGACATTTCTAAAGCACCTGCCCCAATGCAACCAGTCACGGTCATGTATACAGTCAGCAATCATTTGATTAATGAAAGAAATGGTTTTTCTTTCTTGGCTTTTGTTTTACATATATTTTAACCTTGCCTATTTCCTCATTAATTAAGAAATGACAGTCAGTAGTTGGATAGCATCTGCTCATGGATTTTAGTTACAAACTGATTTGTCTTTAGTTGATTGTCCTATTATATCTGTCCTCAGGCTTATAAACTGAGCTCAGTTAGTGATTTGCCACTATTGCCATTGCCTGGTGCCGGAAAGGAGTGTGAGGTTACCATACCAACCAGCAGCCCCTGTCCTCTGTGAGCTTAGACTCAATAAGGTATTTCATGGCTTGCTTTATTAAATGTCCATGACCCCTATTTTATACTTTACAAATAAAAGTTATGCTAGGTTTTCTGAGGACCTCATAATGTGCCTAGAACTAGAAAGAATATTGTGGTTTATGCAAAAGATAAATCCAATCAATTTGTACCAATATACAAATGGATTAGAAACCAGAGTATATTAAGGTCCCTGAAGAGGAACAATGTCCTTCGGAAGTTGAGAGGAGGTTCAAGAGGAAAGTGGTGTTGATAGGGTCTTACCCACTGAGCTTGAGCAATTAGTGACCTCACGATAGGGAGTTTTAGGAGAGTGGCATTCCTGATAGAGGAATTAGTATGAGTACACTTAGCTATTGTTCAGTCACTAAGTCATGTTGGATTCTTTGTAACCGCATGGACTGCAGCATGCCAGGCTCCTCTGTCCTCCACTGTCTCCTGGAGTTTGCTTATATTCATGTCCATTATGTCAGCAATGCTATGTGCACTTAGGGAGGTAGGGAATTCTGGAGATTAAATCTACCTATGTTTGTTAGTATGGCTTAAAAATGGCACTTCTTATGAATGTAGCCATCAGTTCAGTTCAGTTTAGTCGCTCAGTCGTGTCCGACTCTTTGCAACTCCATGAATCGCAGCATGCCAGGCCTCTCTGTCCATCACCAATTCCTGGAGTTCACTCAGACTCACGTCCATCGAGTCAGTGATGCCATCCAGCCATCTCATCCTCTGTCGTCCCCTTCTCCTCCTGCCCCCAATCCCTCCCAACATCAGAGTCTTTTCCAATGACTCAACTCTTTGCATGAGGTGGCCAAAGTACTGGAGTTTCAGCTTTAGCATCATTCCTTCCAAAGATGTTTACTTCAAATTCCCACAAACTCTAGGGTGAAAATCAGCAAACCCTCAAAATGCAGACAGTCAAACTCTCTCTCTCTCTGAATTGTGTATATATACACACATGCATACACACAAAGTCCGCGTTTCCACAAATCAATGACAATACCAAATGGAGCAATTTTCTGCAATTTTCTGCAAATAACTACATGCTTAAGCACTGCACTCAGAAAAATGATGAAATCCATCAATATTTCTCAGTCCTGCTGGGTTTCTTCATGGTCTCCAAAAGCTTAGCCAGCCCCTGCCTGGATTAGTGGCTGAGGATGGGAGAATCTACATACACAAGTACCAAGATTCCTTCACAAAGGAGCTTTAGACCACGCCCACCTGCTGCCCCTTTAATCAGTTAGTGGGGAGGACAGGATGATTGCTTCAACTTGGTTATACCAGCAGGGAGAAAATAATCCTCATCATACTCAGAGAACAGACTCATAACAATAGTTCCAGTCCAGGGATTTCAGAGTGTTGGGATGGCTTCCTGTAGAAGGGGACATTAGCCCTGGGGGTGGGTAGGGGGAGACATAGTTTATCTGAAAAAAAAAAACCATATATATGTGTAAAATAAAATGGTGGAAGTTATTCATTGGGTGAAGGCAAGAATATCATTGGGAAGTAAGCTATGAACAGAAGATGCAAAATGAAGTGTTCATAAGCTTATATTTTGTTCTGCATTGAAGGGTTTGATGTACTATCCCTTTCACTGACACATCTGCATGATCCAGTCATGTAATATCTGTGTGGGTCTAAAATATGCCCGTGTTCCTCTCTTCAGGGTAAGAAGGTCCAGAAAAGAAGATCTAGTTCCTACTAGCTTGGAAAGCATTATCAGGTTTGAGATGAGGGAAGGGATATCCAAAAAGGGTCGAATAGTCCTGCTGAGCTTCTAGAAGAAATGAAGTTTAAGATAGGTTTTACAAAATGAATAAGGCAAAAGTGGCAGAGAGATTTGGGGAGATCACTTAATAAGCATCACTGTGTAATAGTGATAAGTGAAAGGTACATGGAAGAAACATAGATTAGCTCAATGACGGGAAGACCATCGCATGGCTGTCTGCAGGAAGGCTCCATTACTTTTAAAAGTAGTGAGATTTCCATCTCTGGAGAAGCTCGAAGATTATCATGGGGATTCATCGAAGGAAGCAGAGGTTGAGGCCTGAATAGAGCACCATGGAGGTTGTTTCCAGCCTTAGGATTCTAGTAGTTCAAATGAGTTCTTCTCAAAGAATTAAGAAAGATATCTACTAGCAGTTAGAGAGAGTTGGCTCAACTACAAATTTATTTATCTTAGATAATCCTGACATTGGTCTGAACTTTTCAGGCAAAATTTACCCTGTGCACCTTTTAACTGTGACTTCAGAAAACATCAGCCTGTGATGTTGATGTTTCTTTGCCCAAATAACAAGCAGTAAAACTCTCACAGTTAGAAAATACTTTGATGTAAGAGGAAGCCCCATGCCAAGGAATACCCAGGTGCTACCAGGCCTCTACATGAGGGTCCTGAAGACGCACTTGAGGACTCTTTCCTTTGGTGGTGCCTGCAAATACTGGCAGCTTTAATGCTCACTGTCTGTGACAGCTCGTTGGTGTCGTTTCTTGAAGCTGATCTTCAAAGCCGTGAAGCAGTAGCAAACTGTTTGAGATCGCAAATCAAAGAACAGATTGTGCAGACTCAAGAAAAGCAAACAAACAATTACATTTAAAAACAAAGTGTTGGGGGAAAAAACAGTGACAACCTTTTTGCTCACCTGCCAAGGCCTCGTGGCTAAGCTTCTGTTTTTTCCCAAATTACAGCCAATGACATCAGACCACGTGTACTGGCCAGTGAGCCATTTCTAGTAGTTAAATCTGGAGGGGTTTTGGAGCCCTTGTTCAAAGGCTTGAGATCGAGCAAATCAAGCTCATTTTCTTCATTTGGAATGGAGGTTCCAAGCAAACTCTCCACTAGAGGGAATATTAGTGATAGTGACAAATTACTAACATTGACCTTGGAGGTTCACAGCAGCCCTGAGGAAAGGGGTGAGGATACTGGGGAAGAGACTTTCTCAAGATCTCAGAGCCAGTAAAAGTCAAGATCCCAGAACCAGTAAAATATGAAGTGAGAAATTCAAGTCCAGGTTTTCTGATATCACAGCACCTATGCTTTCTACTACATGATCCTGCTTCGAACTAACCGCACATTCAGAGCTGTTCAAAAGGAGATTCTGTTACCTCCTTTGAAGATAATGCCAGATTCCTACTTTCTCACAGGGCTTTCCAAGTAGAGTCTGAGTTGGCCCATTTCCATGGGATGTTTTGCAAGTTTTTGGATATTTTATTAGTTGCCTAATTGTTTGCAGGCTTTAAGTTGTCCCAGGATATCATATCTGAATTCAGTTATTTTCTGCTTTTTCCACTCCAGTGTGCACATTCTTCTTCATTCTCTAGTGATGTATTAGTTTCCCAGAGCTGTCAAAGAATGTACACCCAAAAACAAAGTGCCTAAGATACTTATTTACAGTTGTTTTACTTTGATCTGGGTTAGAAAAAAACAGTATAAAATGTCAAAGAATTTGGTAAGTGCGAAATATCAGTAACCTCAGATATGCAGATGACACCACCCTTATGGCAGAAGTGAAGAGGAACTCAAAAGCCTCTTGATGAAAGTGAAAATGGAGAGTGAAAAAGTTGGCTTAAAGCTCAACATTCAGAAAACGAAGATCATGGCATCCAGTCCCATCACTTCATGGGAAATAGATGGGGAAACAGTGCAAACAGTGTCAGACTTTATTTTTTTGGGCTCCAAAATCACTGCAGATGATAACTGCAGCCATGAAATTAAAAGACGCTTACTCCTTGGAAGGAAAGTTATGTCCAACCTAGATAGCAGAGACATTACTTTGCCAACAAAGGTCCATCTAGTCAAGGCTATGGTTTTTCCATTGGTCATGTATGGATGTGAGAGTTGGACTGTGAAGAAAGCTGAGCGCCGAAGAATTGATGCTTTTGAACTGTGGTGTTGGAGAAGACTCTTAAGAGTCCCTTGGACTGCAAGGAGATCCAACCAGTCCATTCTGAAGGAGATCAGCCCTGGGATTTCTTTGGAAGGAATGATGCTAAAGCTGAAACTCCAGTACTTTGGCCACCTCATGTGAAGAGTTGACTCATTGGAAAAGACTCTGATGCTGGGAGGGATTGAGGGCAGGAGGAGAAGGGGACGACAGAGGATGAGATGGCTGGATGGCATCAGTGACTCGATGGACATGAGCTGAGTGAACTCCGGGAGTTGGTGATGGACAGGGAGGCCTGGCGTGCTGCAGTTCATGGGGTTGCAAAGAGTCGGACACGACTGAGCGACTGAACTGAACTGAACTGATTACAACTTTAACTTCAAAAATGCTTGCCCTGACGTTAGTTGCAACACTTGGCCTTCCTCAGTCATTGATCACAGGCTGATATAAATTTAGCCTTACTGCTACTAACTTTATATTTTATATGCTTTTTCATTTTGCTTTAGTTACTTTGCTACTCATTAATTTCACTTTGAATAGGTTCCCACAACAATGGAAGGAAGCCTGTCTGCCAGAGCCTAATGTCCATGGGCTTTTTGTTGTTATCTCTCCGTTATCTTTTCCAATTTTTTCTTCACAATCCCCACAGTTTACCCAATGTTCTAAGAGTTGGTCCTTATGCATATTAACCTATGCCATCCATTTCTCTGCTTTAATCAAATTGTTTCTCTGTGAAGAATGCTCTTAAAAAAAAAAAATCTAGGTTAGCCAAGTTCAAAAATACTACCTCTGTGACACCTTCACAGATTCCTCCAGATGGAAATAATTTCTCCCTCTGTATGCCCACAGCATGTTACTTCCAGGGAAGAAGCCCTGTGAAGAAGCCCTCTTCCAGCCCTGTGAGAGTATGCTCTGTAAACTGAACAGTGGCAGAAAAACATGTAATGGTGCACTGGGCAGGACGATGTCTTAATATCCCTACTAAACTTTGATCTCCTTGACCTCCTTGGGGTTATGGCTCAGACAGTAAAGAACCTGCTTGCAATGCAGGAGATCTGGGTTCGATCCCTTGGTCAAGAAGATTCCCTGGAGAAGGGAATGGCAACCCACTCTAGTATTCTTGCCTGGGAAATTCCATGGACATAAGAGCCTGGCGGGCTACAGTCCATGGGGTGGCAAAGAGTCGGACACGACTAAATGACTAACACGTTCACACTTTATATATTTATTAATCAGCACAGTGACTAATGATAAATAAGTAAGTGATGTTTATCTTAATTTTTTTGTTGTTGTCAAATTACAGTTGATTGACAATGTTGTATTATTTTCAGGTAAACAGCAAGGTGATTCAGTTATATATTTGCTTGTATATGTGTGTGTATATATATATATACTTTTCAGATTCTTTTCCATTTTAAGTTATTACAAAATACTGGGTATAGTTCCTCATGCTATACAGTGGGGCCTTGTTGTTTATCTATTTTATGTATAGTTTGTATCTGTTAATACCATGCTCCTTATTTATCCCTCTCCCCCTTACCCTTTGGTAACTATAAATTTATTTTCTATGGCTGTGAGATTTCTGTTTTATAAATAAGTTCATTCGTATCATTTTCTTAGATGATACATACGTGATATCATGTTGATGTTTGTCTTAGTCTGCCTTATATTCTTCGCTTGGTATGATAATCTCTAGATCCATCCATGTTGCGCAAATGGCATTGTTTCATTCATTTTAATGGCTGAGTAATATTCCACTGTGTGTATCACATCTTCTTAATCCATTCATCTGTTGGTGGACATTTATTAATAGGTTGCTTTGTGCCTTAGCTACTGTAAATAGTGCTGCTATGAACATTTCAATGCATGTATATTTTCAAATTAAAGTTTTCATCTTTTCCAGATGTATACACAGGAGTGGGATTGCTCAATCACATTGTAGCTCTATTTTTAGTTTTTTACAGAACCTCCATACTCTTTTCCATAATGGGTGAACTAATTTATGTTCCAACTGACATTGTAAGAGGATTCTCCTTTTCTCTACACCCTCTCCAGCATTTATTATTTGTAGACTTTTTAACAATGACCATCCTGACCCATGTGAGTAGTCTTGATTTGCATTTCTCTAGCGAGGTTTAGAATTTTTTCATGTTGGCCATCCTTATGTCTTTGGAAAAATGTCTATTTAGGTCTTCTGCCAAATTTTTTATTTTTATTTTTTATATTGAGATGAACTGCATATTTAGGAAATTATTCCCTTGTCCATCACATCATTTGTAATTATTTCTCCCATTCCATCCATTGTCATTTTGTTTTGTTTATGATTTCCTTTGCTGTGCAATCTTGTCATTTAGATGTTCCATATTTCTCAAGCTTCTTCTCTTTCTTAAAAAATTTGAATAATACATTCTTTTAGTTCAACCAGTCTAGTAGGACTAATAGGTATAAAACAAACAATATCCTTTTTATGTTCTACCCTTCTCCAATCTTCCAGTCCTACTTTGCAAATAACATTTAACTGCTTCTCCCTGGCATTTGTACTGCTCCATATTTTTTTTTTTTTTAAGGCATGCTTTCTGTCTGAAGATTCATGACTTTTAGACATTTTCTGTGGATTAACAATACAAAGGATATGAGTATGCCATCTATATGTGTTTCTGATGTTTCAGCATCTCTTACTTTGGGGAACTTTAGCCCTTCTCCTTCCAAAATCAGAAAACTGTGACAATGAAGTCCTTCCTTGATGCTGACTCCACTGCTGAACTGGTGTTTTAGGCTGATTATGTTTGCCTTTGAGTCAAAAGAGTTACTTGATGATTCCCTAGGGCTCTATTTCCACACAACACTTAGCCTTGAACGTTGCAACAGAAATGATAGAAAATGACTTGGAAATGTTTAATGGTCTTAGAAGAAATACAAGGTGCTCTTATGACCACAAAGCTGACAACCTATATACATCTTTGTTAAAAAATGTAATCTAGATATTTAAAAAGTGTTCAGTTCAGTTCATTCACTCAGTCATGTCCGACTCTTTACAACCCCATGGACTGCAGCACACCAGGCCTTCCTGTCCATTACCAACTCCTGGAGTTCACCCAAACTCATGTCCATTGAGTCAGTGATGCCATCCAACCATCTCATCCTCTGTCGTCCCCTTCTCCTCCCACCTTCAAACTTTCCCAGCATCAGGGTCTTTTCGAATGAGTCAGCTCTTCGTATCAGGTGGCCAAAGTATTGAAGTTTCAGCTTCAACATCAGTCCTTCCAATGAACACTCAGGACTAAACTCCTTTAGGATGGACTGCTTGGATTTCCTTGCAGTCCAAGGGACTCTCAAGAGTCTTCTCCAACACCACAGTTTAAAAGCATCAATTCTTTGGTGCTCAGCTTTCTTTATGATCCAACTCTCATATCCATACATGACTACTGGAAAAACCATAGACTTGACTAGACAGACCTTTGTTGACAAAGTAATGTCTCTGCTTTTTAATATGCTGTTTAGGTTGGTCATAGCTTCTCTTCCAAGGAGCAAGCGTCTTTTAATTTCATGGCTGCAGTAACCATCTGCAGTGATTTTGGAACCCAAAAAATAAAGTCAGCCACTGTTTCCACATCTGTTTGCCATGAAGTGATGGGACTGATGCCATGATCTTAGTTTTCTGAATGTTGAGCTTTAAGCCAACTTTTTCACTCTCCACTTTCACTTTCATCAAGAGGCTCTTTAGTTCTTCACTTTCTCCATAAGGGTGGTGTCATCTGCATATATGAGGTTATTGATATTTCTCCTGGCAATCTTGATTCCAGCTTGTGCTTCATCCAGCCCAGCATTTCTCATGATGTACTCTGCATATAAGTTAAATAAGCAGGATGACAATATACAGCCTTGATGGACTCCTTTTCCTAATTGGAATCAGTCTGTTGTTACATGTCCAGTTCCAACTGTTGCTTCTTGACCTGCATATAGGTTTCTCAAGAGGCAGGTCAGGTGGTCTGGTATTCCAATGTCTTTCAGGATTTTCCACAGTTTGTTGTGATCCACATAGTCAAAGGCTTTGGCATAGTCAATAAAGCAGAAATAGATGTTCTTTTGGAACTCTCTTGACTCTTCAATGATCCAGCGAATGTTGGCAATTTGATCTCTGGTTCCTCTGCCTTTTCTAAAACCAGCTTGAACATCTGGAAGTGCACAGATCATGTATTGTTGAAGAATTTTGAACATTACTAGCTTGGGGTATTTTGAGCATTACTTTACTAGCGTGTGAGATGAATGCAATTCTGTGGTAGTTTGAGCATTTTTTGGCATTGCCTTCCTTTGGGATTGGAATGAAAACTGACCGTTTCCAGTCCTGTGGCCACTGCTGAGTTTTCCAAATTGCTGGCATATTGAGTGCAGCACTTTCACAGCATCATCTTTTAGGATTTGAAATAGCTCAACTGGAATTCCATCACCTCCACTAGCTTTGTTCATAGCAATGCTTCCTAAAGCCACTTGACTTCACATTCCAGGATGTCTGGCTCTACGTGAGTGATGATACCATCATGATTATCTGGGTCATGTAGATCTTTTTTGTACAGTGCTTCTGTGTATTCTTGCCACCTCTTCTTATTATCTTCTGCTTCTGTTAGGTGCATACCATTTCTGTCCTTTATTAAGCCCATCTTTGCAAGAAATGTTCCCTTGGTACCTCTAATTTTCTTGAAGAGGTCTCTAGTCTTTCCCATTCTATTGTTTTCGTCTATTTCTTTGCATTGATCTCTGAGGAAGGGTTTCTTATCTCTCCTTGCTATTCTTTGGACCTCTGCATTCAAATGGGTATATCTTTCCTTTTCTCCTTTGCTTTTCACTTTTCTTTGTTTCACAGCTATTTGTAAGGCCTCCTCAGACAGCCATTTTGCTTTTTTGCATTTCTTTTTCTTGGGGGTGGTCTTGATCCCTGTCTCCTGTACACTATCACGAACCTCCATCTGTAGTTCATCAGGCACTCTATCAGATGTAATCCCTTGAGTCTATTTCTCTTCCACTGTATAAGCGTAAGGGATTTGATTAGGTCATATCTGAATGATCTAGTTGTTTCCCCTACTTTCTTCAAGAGAGAAATTCAGTGAGTGCTTGATTTCTCTCTTAACTCTAAAGTAAAATTATTAACCATTGCCGTAACTCAAATGGTAAAGAATCTGCCTGCCATGCAGGAGACCAGGGTTCGATTCCTGGGTTGGGAAGTTCCTCTGGAGAAGGGAATGGCAATCCAGTCCAGTATTCTTGCCTGGAGAATTCCATGGACAGAGAAGCCTGGTGGGCTACAGTCTGTGGGGTCACAAAGAGTCAGACACGACTGAGCGACTAACACACACGCACACATGCAATCAAACTTGTACACACATGATGACATTTCAACACCTGCTGTTAGTGTCAACAAAGAGAGAGGGGGGAGAGAAAGGAAGAGAAAGGAGAACCATCAGCTCAATCTTCTGATTATATATGGAATATTAGCAATATTTAAACATGGCTCTCAGTTACACACACATGGTACTTGTTTATTTCTTCCTAAACTGTAAGTTTCCAAGAGAAAGCGATTTATCTCAGAGACTCCAAGAGTGCCCAGTGTGTGGTAGGCATTTAAACAATTTTTCTTGAGGTTAAACTGCTTAGCTTTACTTGTTCTGAAGTGATATGCCATCACTGGGCTTCCATTCATCATCAAATTATACAGATTTGAGTGGTGGATACATGCCCTTCCCTGAGTTCCAGTTCTTGCAGTTCCATGTAACTTGGAAATCTTTCCTGCTGACAAGGTTATGTGACTGAGGACTGATAGAGCAATTAAAATTTGTTTCATTTATGTTTATTTATTTATTCTTCTGAAAAGCATAATAGAAAATGCTAGGTTAATGACAAAACACATAGGCAAAATTAACTCTGAAAATTGTACATACTATTTAAATTTATTTTTGTAGCTATTAATAATCTCAAACATCATTTGAAAAACCCAACATTTTAATTACATTAAGAACTTCTTATTGCCTCTTGCCTGTTCCCTTTCCTTCTCCACCCCCCACAACATAGACACAAAAGTTAAAGCTAATAGCAAATGAAGCAATGAACAAACAACTAATCTCAAAAATATACAAGCAACTCCTACAGCTCAACTCCAGAAAAATAAATGACCCAATCAAAAAATGGGCCAAAGAACTAAATAGACATTTCTCCAAAGAAGACATACAGATGGCTAACAAACACATGAAAAGATGCTCAACATCACTCATTATCAGAGAAATGCAAATCAAAACCACTATGAGGTACCATTTCACACCAGTCAGAATGGCTGCGATCCAAAAGTCTACAAGCAATAAATGCTGGAGAGGGTGTGGAGAAAAGGGAATTCTCTTACACTGTTGGTGGGAATGCAAACTCGTACAGCCACTATGGAGAACAGTGTGGAGATTCCTTAAAAAACTGGAAATAGAACTGCCTTATGATCCAGCAATCCCACTGCTGGGCATACACACTGAGGAAACCAGAAGGGAAAGAGACACGTGTACCCCAATGTTCATCACAGCACTGTTTATAATAGCCAGGACATGGAAGCAACCTAGATGCCCATCAGCAGATGAATGGATAAGAAAGCTGTAGTACATATACACAATGGAGTATTACTCAGCCATTAAAAAGAATACATTTGAATCAGTTCTAATGAGATGGATGAAACTGGAACCTATTATACAGAGTGAAATAAGCCAGAAAGAAAAACACCAATACAGTATACTAACGCATATATATGGAATTTAGAAAGATGGTAACAATAACCCTGTGTACGAGACAGCAAAAGAGACACCAATGTATAGATCAGTCTTATGGACTCTGTGGGAGAGGGAGAGGGTGGGGAGATTTGGGAGAATGGCATTGAAACATGTATAATACCGTGTATGAAACGAGTCGCCAGTCCAGGTTCAATGCACGGTACTGGATGCTTGGGGCTGGTGCACTGGGATGACCCAGAGGGAGGGTAGGGGAGGGAGGAGGGAGGAGGGTTCAGGATGGGGAACGTGGGTATACCTGTGGCAGATTCATTTCGATATTTGGCAAAACTAATACAATATTGTAAAGTTTAAAAATAAAATAAAATTAAAAAAAAAAGTTAAAGCTATTTAGGGCTGTGAGTCATCATATTGTCTCTATCTAATTTATCTTTGCACAATGCACACATTCCTCAATTTTTCAAAGGCATGGGACTCTCAAGGATTCTTTAAATATGTAAATAATATTAAGTCCCTGCAGAATTCCAGACAGACTGCATTGTTCTAAGTGTCTCAGCAAAGCAAAGAAATGCTCACATTCCCTGGTGAATTACCCATTTCACATGTTACATTAATAAACATCAGTCAGCTTGCAAGAATGGTGAGTTATCTGAATTTAATGAACTTCTGAACTGAATGGAATGCATCTAATTGACAAGGTGTTGTCAAATGGAACAGAAGCCAGTATAAGTCCCCTGAAAAACAAAACAAAAAAACATAGGGAAAGAGAACCAAGATAGAAGAAAGAAGCTAGGACACGTGTTGGGAGTGGGATGAAAATTAGTGGAAATTGTCTCTGTCTGAGCATGAACCTGTGTGTGAATGTCAAGTTCAGGCCTCTCAGGTCTGGATGGTTAAAAGGCCCTGGTGTCCCTGCCTGGTAAGCTTCATATTTCTTTTAATTGTAGTATACAGACTCCAAAAAGAGGCTGGGGAACTTCACATTAAAGATTATCCTCAGTAAAGATTTCAAGCTGTTAACTAAATGAAGTGTTTCCACAGGAGACACTTTTTTTTTTTTGCCTTCTAAATCCCTTTGCTCCTAATAAATTAAAGATAAGTTCTTTCAAACAAGTTTTTGCTATTCTCTTCTCCACCTTACTTTGTCACATTAAGTATCACACATGTTACTGCTTAAAGCTACAAGTAACATGGCTATTATATGTGGTATATGTACACATGATAAATATCACAGGTATTTTCAGAACACAATGCCATAACCTTGTTTTCTGATTCAATGTAAAAAACTATCATAAGTGGGAAAAGGGCAACTATTGTCATTTGTGTCTTCAGGATGATTTTTGGAATTCTGTTAATTGGGGATAGAGCTTTTATAAGGTACTATCATAATATTGACTGTAACATTTAAACCATCAAACGATACCTGGTTTGCACACTCGATCCATTGCAAGCTGTGCATCACTACCACATGCCATGCTCAGAGGGTGAGTATGGGTGAGTAGAAGAGGAACATTTTGTCTTCAGGTGTCACCTGGCCTGTGAGGCTTTTCAGATCCTTGAGCTACGAGTGAATGCCGCACTCTGAATTCCTCTTACCCTTGATCATACACCTGTAATGTAAGTTTTCATCTCATGCTTCTTTTAGTCGTCTGCATCTCTTAGCACCCTTCTTAGATGTCAGACTCCATGAAAGTGAACTTTTAATGACTCATGTTGGTATGCTGCTAAATGCATAAAACCTAGAAGGCGTTCCATAACCTTATTTGAATGAATGAACAAAGAAAATCACACAACATGTTTCAAGCTGACCTATTTCTTTGATTTATCAAGATGTCCGCTTTTATTAAAACTGACGTTCAAGGCCTATGTATTCTAACACTTTTATATACCCAGTGGCCTTATCAAAACAATTTTTAAAAATTGTACTTATCTTTTTCATTCGAGAAAGAGAAAGAGAAATGGTATGTCTGTGAGAGACATCCATTGACCCACTGGCTATGTCCTCTAGTTTATGAAAAAATTAAAATCTCTAATTTTAAGCCTTTTAGTATCTTCTGTTTTGTCTGTTATGTTAGTGTTCTTTTTGGTCAATGATTGGTTTTTTTCAAGTGAAAGGTATATTAGGATTTTCCTGAAAAACAGAACCAACAGGCTATCCATATAGTTTTATAAGAATTGGCTCAAGCAATTATGGAGGCTGAGAAGTCCCACAGTCTGAAAGCTAGAGAACCAGGAAAGGTGTTGGTATAATTAAGTCAGAATCCAGAGTGGAGGGCGTTGGGGTTGGGGGTGGGGAGGCAACTGATGGCTTAAGTCCTCATCTGAATCCAAAAGCCTGAGAAGCCTGGAGCACTGATACTAGAGGGCCAAGGAGATGGATGTCCCAGCTCTAGCAGAGAGAAGGTACCCTTTCTCCACCTTTTAATCCACTCAGGTCCTCAGTGGATTGGATTAGGTCCACCCACACTGGTGAGGGCCAATCTTCTGGTCTACTGATTCAAATGCTAATTGGATCCAGAGACAGGTTCATAGACAAACCCAGAAATAATATTTTAGCAGCTACTTGGGCATCCCTTAGCCCAGTCAAGTTGACACATCTAATGAACCATCAGAATAGCCACAGAAATGTTACCCAAGATGAGACTTATGGAAGGCTGAGGAGTAAATTAGTGCATAGTCTAGCACTTTTCAGCTGATGTTATTCACACTTACGGCAAGAGAGTTCCCCAGTGTTTGAAAATGTCTAGGGCATGGCAGCACAATAACATTCTTGGTCTCACCCACTAAATGCCAGTAGCACCTCACCACACACACACCCTCTATGACCACCAAAACCACCCCCAGTGCATTAAGCCCTCTGGAGGAATCTATCTTCCCACTCCTATGTCTTTGGAGAACCACTGTCTGGATTTGTGGGGTTCTAAGACTGATTGTGACAAAGGGTTGCCTGAGAATTGTGCAGGGTTTTCCTTTTTTCTGATTCCTCTCAAATTCAGATTTTGTTACTGTGTGCCTGGTTTGACCTATCAAACTATCATTTTAATGGAATTGTGTGTGTTAAATACTATTGTAAATATTACAGGCCCTTGTCTGTGCAGAATATTGTTAAGTTCTAGAAAATATAAAATTTCTTGATAATCAGAAGGGCCGGATTTTAGGACAAAAGTAAGAAAGGTTCTGGTAAAGCACTTTATTTCATCATAGTTCCTACAATTCATGTTTGAGTAGTTACTGTTTTATTAGAAAATTGTAATTTCCTTTCTAAATATAGCTAGCATATTATTTTGTTCCTAAATAAAATTTTAAAAATACATGTCTTGAGGCCAACTTGTCTTTTCCTTTGCAACAAGGACTAGTTTTGTTGAAGAAGTAAGTGGAAACCTATCAATTTTGCATCCGTGTATAATTTTATCTTAACCTCTGTCTTATTTGGAAATATCTGACCCATCCTATAATTTCATACTTAATGTTTTATCAGAAATGCAGTCATTTACATTAATTCCGCTAAGATTTTATCATTCTTATTCATTTTTCCAATCATTCAATCTCAAAATGCCAACTTTGCCAGGCACTATTTATCAAATGTTGGCCAGTTCATTCATGAATATCTGAGTAAGTGCCCTGACTCAAGAAGCTTATAAACCGAGACTCCTAAAGTCAGCAATTATTAATATTTCTCTAGTGTTATAAAACTTTCAAAGCAATGTCACATATTCCTGTTTGTACCCAAGAGACCTGAGAACACATTCATATTTCACCATTTGCTCACTTATAATTTGATCTCTTTTGAGCCAGTGACTCTCTGAAGTGTATTACATTATTAACCCATCCTTACAGGGATGGGACTTGAAGATCAAAATGATTCACAGCCTCATTTTGGTCAAATGATTTGACCTATGCTTTTCAACTTTGAAGATTCATGAAGGCAGCCTGGCTTAAGAGAAAGAATAGGCAACTGTAAGTCGGGGTGACATCCTGCTTCAGACACTCTCGGGATGTGTAAACTTGAATAAGATGCTTAATTCTGAACAAATATTTTCTTATTTGGGAAAAAGAGTGTACCTCACATTTATTTAGGACAAGGCTTTTTCAGCAGGGAAGAAGGAATAGGCTTTTTATCTATTGAATTTAATACATATTTTTGAGTGTCTCTCTTCTGGGCACTGGGGATACAGTATTGAACACAACAGTCAAAAATACCTGCTTCCTGGGTACTTACACCCTGATGGTATTATATTGGGGGTCCCAGTTCAAAGGAACTAGTAGCTAATACCTTGCCAAAGTCCTGAAACCTCCACTCTAATCTCTTCCACCCTACACATCGCTATTTGAGAAGTCTCACTTTAAAGGAAGCCACTGTTTCTAGCTATGTCCCTCGGGTTTGCCACACTGAAATGATACTGATAAAAGTTATCATCCTAAGGCTTTCTAAGATTGATTTACATTACCTGTGAATGAACCATGTGATATTTTTGTTCTGACTACATAAGATCGTTTAAAAATCCATAAAGTCTTTTGAAATTGAATTTGAAGGTCAGCAAGACTGTTCCCTCCATTTTTTCATAAAGTGAGCTAGATTCAGGCACAAGGGGAGGGTGTGAACCTTGAAAGCCTTGGTGGGTGCTTCTTTTGTTTTTTGACACCTTTCACCCCGGCAACTGTGCACAACAGTTATTGACAAGCGTAGCTTCCAGATATAGATACTGAGGCTCAGAGCTGCTGTGAAGCCGGTTCACAGGGGAGAGAGGAAATGAAACGTCAGGGTCCCCAACCACCATCTAGTGCTTTATGTTTTTCTTCCCAGGACACATATCATTTGTGACCGATTAGCAGAGACTAAATTAGTCCCCTGATAACTAGAGACGTTATCATAGCTGTTTTCTTCCTTGTGTTCCTAATGTCAATTTAAAACATATACAAGAATCGGAAAAGAGGGTTTCTGAGATATTTGTGCAGCTCTTATTCCAAAGAAAAGATAGACTTCTCTCGATGAAGACTTGACGGCAGCAAATTTAGACAAAAACTGAAAGCAAAACAGCCTACTCAAGGTTAGACAGTGACTCAAGTCATTCCATGCACTTAAACAATATTTAGGATGACCCTATGTAAACTCACATTATCACTTAAAAGCCAGTATAAAAATACTACCCATCTGCTGTGCTAGCCCTGCTGTTGCTTGCCACATTCCTCTGACAAGCTGTTACCTCAGTATATAGACAGAGTATACATTTTGAAATCCGGAGTTTGAATTTGAAAAAAAATGGTATCTGGTGCATATGGACTGGATTCTGTTCTTCCAAATGTAGATTTGTAACCTCATTTATTCTTAAAGATGATGTGTTAAATTAGGGACTTTTTTTTTTTTTCCTGTTTCCTTTTTTTTTTTTAATTCTGAAGATGGAAACTCTTAAAATTTTACACCCGTGACATGAACAGTATACAATAGGAAGTTGTTTAGTTTACAGCCACCTTGTGTTATGTGGAATGGGTGTTGGAAGGCGTTTATTGCAAACACCTAACTCAATGGTGTGGTTTTTCTGTGAACTATGTAACTTTCCAAGTATTAAATAGTTGTTAGAGGACTTAGGAAGTGCAGTGTGTGTAATTACTTACCAACAAGTAATTTTCAGTGCTGAATGACTCTTAATTCTAGAATCACCAGTGGCACTGAGACAGGCGAGATGTAATCGGCCTCTTGAATAGGTTTGTGAGTGTAAAAAGCAAGCCTGGAAGTTAGATCCTCAGGGTTCATCCTTCTTTGATGTATGAATCTGTGGATAAAGACTTTAGCTAGAAATCACAATCTGGCATGGACATGCATTATTGCTGAGTGATTTTCTGATTTTTCCACAGGACAGTTACTTCTTTTGGGGTCAGTTGCCTAAGGTATATCCAGAAGTAAAAAATAATAATAATCAGAGCAACACTGTGTAATTTTCCTTGATATTTATTATTAATACTTCATCCAAGATTTTTTTGGAAATATAATCTGCTATGTTACTCAAAAACTCTGACATTTCATTCATTCTTCCACTCTACAAATATTTATTGAATGAATATTATTTGTAAGATCCTGGACTAGAAGCTCCATCAGATAAAAACACAAGTTCAGCAGGATACTTAAGTGATATATAGACTGGGAGAGAAGGAACAGATAAAGGTATAATTTTAGGAAAACTACAAAGGGAGGTAGGGAGCCTTTTTATACTGAACAGCAGCAGTGGGATCATGATAAAGAAAAGGCATTTTAATCCCATGTCCGTCCTGAGGTGGTTGATTGTCTACCTTTGTAGACTCTATGCTGACCTTGCAGCATATGAAAGCAGATTATTAGAGTTAAAAGATGCCTGTTCTGTCTAGTCAAAGCTCCTTGTTCACAGATGAGAAAAGCTGAAGGTGCTCACATAAGACCACTGGAATAATTTATTTAATAGAAAACACAAGATGAGAACCTAGGTTGCCTTTATTCAAGCCAATAGTCTCCACCCTTTTAGTTTCGTATTTGTGCCCACTGTTAGCCAAGGCTACTTCAGGCCAGCCTTGGGGGTTTGAACCCAGTCCAGATGAGGGCATTTTTGAGACAGGGATCTCCTGTTGAACTAAATTCACCTCCGTGTTGGCACACATATTACTTCCTTTTCCCCTTTATAATTTTGCTATTGGATTTAACACATGTGGTTAGAGCTAAGACCTTTACCACAAACATATTTGAAGATGATACTTATTTTTGGATGCAGCTTCATTTGCCTCCAAGCTGGACAGGAATGGCAGTAGGAGGGAACCAGATGCAGTCAAGGGGTTCTGAACTGCTGCACCTCACAGTCTGTCCTGTTGTTACTGTTGGCCCCATTGCCATCCTGAGCCTTCTATAATCGTCTCTTATTACCTTTTTGGCCTTGACTTCAGTCACTGCTACTTGTCAGTTACATGTTTCTCAGCTAATGGACCAATTTCAGTGCCTCCCCACACATATTCCACATCAGGTGCCTTTTCTCCACACCTTTTCCCGTGCAGTTTAGCTCTTCCTGGGATGCTGTTTTTACCTTTTAAAAATCCTTCCAGTTTCTAAGTCTCAAATCAAGCACCACCCAGGCTAAAATGGTTCTGCTTCATTTATGGCGTTTAATAAAGTCTACCTTGGATTATAGTTATTATACTGACACTAGATACTGAAATCTTGAAAAGCAAAATAGTTTGTATTTATAGTTACTATCGCCATTGAACCTAGCATTGCCTCTTTTTCACTTAATAAATATAGGAGGAATAAATTATTTTGGCATAATATCCCTTATCCCTAAAATTTTCCATGACTTTCTTCGCAATCAGGTTAAAAACTAGAAAAGTTGACACAAGAAGTGCTGGAAAACCTGTCAGCATTTTCTTGAGTTTATCATGTTTCAATATTTACTTCATTGAAACTGAAAAAAAAAAAGGCTATTTTCTCAAAAAAAAGCACAAATCCAATTGACTGACACCCTTCCCTCCCCTTTTCCTTCAAAATAGCAATAGGAAGATAAAAGGAGAAACAGTTTTTTTAAATATTAATAGCTTGTCCCATTGCCCCCTTTATTCATAAATTCATGATTTATAAGAATCTAGCTCAGCTCACTCCTCAAACTTGAGTGGTGCTCGAGTGAAACTTGAGTCAGGGCAGCTCTGATCAGTGTTAAATCTCACAGCTTCTGCATCAGATCTTCTTGAATAGGCAATAAATTAAAACGATATGCTCTGAAAATATAACTTTCATGCCACCTAAAGTGAAGTTTGGTCAAGAGCGTCATTGAGGGTCTGTCTTTGTAAGGAGGGAAGGATAGTGAGCTTATTGATTGGAATGATATCACTCTCCATAAATCAAGTGATCTTAGCCTTCTCCTTTTAGGTGATAACTAACATTGTAGACCTTGAGAGGTATCTTACATCTCCCAGCCTCTCCATTTTGGCTTTCTTATGCATAGAGTGCCACACTACCTCACACAAAGTTTCCCTTCAATATAGCTTAAATGAATGAGTGTCCTCAAAGCACTGAATTTGATTTATGTTTGTTGGTTGAATAATTTAAATATGGCTTCCATCCTCATCATGTCTAGATCCTTGCACTCTTTACAGACCTTCTCCAGAATTTGAGCTTATGGTTGGCATTGTCTTGGGTGCTGAAGTGTTGACCCTGGCAGTGAACAAATTAAAGCTCCTGATCTCATGGAACTTAAATTCTAGAAGATAGAAAAGGGCAATTCACACACACACATACACACACACATACACACACACATACTATGTTCAATGACATTAAATACTAGGAAGAAAAAAGAATAAGAAAATGTAGTACAGATTCAGTAGGGAAAAATTATAGAAGCATTGTTAAGATTAGATGCATTTGAATTGAGATTTGAATGACATATAGGATGTGTGAAGGATCTTGGGAGGAGCATACCAGGCAGAGGGAGCAGAAATGCAAGGTTCTGAGGCCCGACTGTGTTTGGAATCCGCAGGAACAACAAAAGCCAAATGCCAGAAGTGCAATCATGGGGAAGGGATGCAGGACATGAGATCAGAAAGGCAGCCAAGAACCAGATGCTATAGAGTCTTATCAGCCATGCTAAGGACTTGGATTTTATGCTGAATGAGCTGAGAAGGCATAGTATGTTTTGAGCTGAAGTGTGGCAAGAGCTGATCAATTTTTAAACAAATGACTCTGTACTGCAGAAAATAAACTGTAGGGGTAAAGTCCAGAAGCAAGGGAGCATTTAAGAGGCTGGGCAAGAGCTAATGGTGTTTTGGAACAAGGTCATAGCTGAGGTGTTCAGATGGCTGTGAGTATATTTCAAAGGTAGAGTTGACATGATTTACTGTTGGATTGGGTGTGTGATGGGAGAGACAGGAATCAAAGATGTCACCATTTTCTGTATGACTAGCTGAGTACCTTCTTATTCTGAGGTCCTGTAGCATTTTTATAGATATTTAAGATTACCTACAATTTTACATCTAGTATTACCAGTAATAACTGAGTTTTGGAAAGACCCTGGGACTAACACATAGCTATAGCACGTAGACTGTCTGTGTTAAACCTTGTATTACTGTCTCGTCCCTGTACTTGTATATTTCTGCACAGACTGGTGTCACTTGTATCTTTTGATTCCCCATGTGGATATGACACAATCAATTCTGCGTGTAGAGATGCAATAAATATCTCATGAAAGTGAATTAATTTGAATGTCCATATATCACCTATTTTTCAAAAGAGTTGGCTGGTGACCTGTCCCATGTGCGTGCATGCGTGCTAAGTTGCTTCACTCGTGTCCAACTCTTTGCGGCCCCATGGACTGTAGCCCGTCAGCCTCCTCTGTCCCTGGGATTCTCCAGGCAAGAATACTGGAGTGGATTGCCATGCCTTCCTCCAGGGGATCTTCCTGACCCAGGGATCTAACCCGTGTCTCTCAGGTCTTCTGGATTGGCAGGAGGTTGGGTTCTGTACCACTAGCACCACCTGGGAAGCCCTGATCTGTCCCGTAACAAACATGATTTTGCTTCTGAGGTGAGGATAAGCTATTTATCCTCACTGAGCATACGTGTACATCCTCGTGTGTGTGCATACACGTTCATGTGTGTGTATGTGGGTTTAAATAAAAGAAAAAACTCATTGAAAAGCAGTTGAGAGACAGTTGCATATGTTATGGGGGGAGGGATTCTACTTAATTCTCTGCTGTTCCTTATTTGCATTTTGAAATCTAGCTGGTGTAGAGGGATTGACCCATTCTCTCTGGAGAGCATGGAGTCTATTTTAGACAAATTACTGGAAAAGGTCCCTGCATTCAATGAAATACAGAACCTTTCAGGCTGTAATACCAGAGGTAGCATTTGAATGTACTGTCAACTAATTATTTAACCATAAATGACAGTTTCTGAACATTGTGCTCTTTTTGCATCATTTACTACATTTGTGGGACATCTAATTATAAAAAAAAAACAAAACTAAGTATTCTTCAGTGGTCTCTAGCAGCACTGAGCAAGAACGCACTCTGTGCAAAACATTGTTTAAATAGAAGTGCTTGAAAAGCCTCCATTAATCTTCATTTTTGCATTTTGAATGCTTTCCTGCTCACACTTTTGGTATCAAGGGACCAAATGAGTCTGAACTGACTGTATAAAAATTTAAGAACTGGGAAGAGAAGAAATGAGGAAGCTATTTGCATTCCTGGAAGGCAGGACTCAGGTTTATTATAATCGTTCATGGTACTTCATAAAAGGTGGTCTGTTTTCCAAATGGTGCCGAGGGTGAGCTTTTTGTCACTAGTCTTTAAGTTGTTATGAAAGATGTTATTTTTTAAATCAGCAATGCAAAAATATATGAAAGTAAAAGTGGAAGGCACCCACAGCCTCCTTCATGCCATGGATCTTACCATGTGGAGTTTGATACCTTGTCGTCTAGGCTGTTATTCTTTTAGTTTTAATTTTTATACATTTTAAAAGGCTACTTTCATTTACAGTTATTTCAAACATTGGCTATATACCCTGTGTTGTACAATACACCCTTGACTCTATCTTATACCTCCAGGAAATGAAATATCATGTAAATAACTGTTCTACAAATAAAGAAGATACTTAGGGAGGTATACAGAAAACAAGCTATGGAGGTTCAAATGAAAACCTCTTGCTAGTCAGGAAAAGTTCAACTTTAGCTGAGCAAATTCATGATAAAGAAGCCCCTCTTCTCTTCTTTTCACCATGAGGGCCCCCGTGAGCTTGACCAGTTTACATCATCTCTTGAATGACTGAGGGCCCTGCATGTGAAGACAAATGAGTATAAAATAGTGTCAAAGAAATAGAAAGATGTGTTCACCTTTATCAACATTTATAGAAATATTGAATATTTATTAAAAGATTTGATAGCATAGTCTATAATTAAAAGACAAGGCACTTTCACTCTGACATTTTCCAATTTTACATTAGGATCTATAATATCAATGATAACTAGATTCATGTTTTCTCTCTCTGGGGCTTTTAAGACATCGTAGAGGAGATATCATTTGGCAGAATTCATTTATCAGCTAAGTGTTGATTTAACCTGCTGATCTTGACTGTACTAGTCCCAAATGTGAAGAGCCAACTTATTAGAAAAGGCCCTGATGCTGGGAAAGACTGAAAGCAGGAAAATAAAAGGACGACAGAGGCAAGATGGTTGGGTGGCATCGCTGACTCAAAGACATGAGTTTGAGCAAGGTCCAGGAGATAGTGAAGGACAGGGAAGCCTGACATGCTATAGTCCATGGGGTTGCAAAGAGTCGGACACGACTGAGCAACTCAACAACAACAGCAACAAAGGGGAGAGATCATTTGGCAGAATTCATTTATCAGCTAAGGTTTAACTGTTTAATTTAACCAGCTAATCCTGACTATCCTAGCTCTCCCTGAAGCTGTAATTCTCGAATCTGTACTTTCCTGCCCCTCCTGACATAAAAGAAATGGACCACATTGCTGCTTCTCTGCACTGAGGGCAGGAAATGAGAACTTAGCATGCCTTACTGAAACTGAGTAGGAGTGTGTATTGGTAGAGTGACTGAAAAATATGGTTAAGACCAACACCCAAACTCTTGAGGAAAATCAGCACCTCTTCTTTTTTCTCTCTCTTTTTTAAAATAATTATTTTTCTCTTCTTTGTTTTGCCATCAAAGAAGATTGAGTAAGAGTCAGTCTCTCCAGGAGATGACTGATGAAATATAGCCCTTGGGTTATTTGCATCTCATTCCTGTAGAGTGTAAGGAAGAACATTCCCCACCCATTATAACCACGAGCATGTCATAACAAACACCACCACTTTCTGGAATATATTATTGAGCTCTTGGTTTAATGAATTCGTCTTACAGCCCTCCCTATTGAATTGCCCCATTCCAAGCCAATCATATTTGGCTGTGTTCACTTAGTACGTTCAGGGACACTAGGTTTACAAAAATGTGGTTGGAAACTCTGTAACTCTTAATTTTGGCACAAAGGAGTTCCCAGCTTTTAAGTTCCTAGTAATCGTTCTTCCCACTTCTCTTCATTTCATTGTTTCCCAGCCTCTCTTCTGTGAGCACTTTGGGTAAATTTTTACTATTTTATGCTTGGTTTCTTTCTCTTCTTTCTTCTCACTTTTCATTCATTGCAGAAATGACTTGGCTTTCCACTCTTTTCCATCCTGTCTTGGATACACAGTGATGCTCTTACATTTTTTAGCATACCACAGTATGATTTAGATTAGGAAACTCTTCCGTTGTAAACCCCACTTGGTTTTGTTGACAATGCTGTGCCCAAGTTATGAGTTAGCTAATAATATATACTCAGTGAAGATAAAGAAGGAAAACTAACATATAATGGATACCTAGTTTGCCACAGACATTGGGCTAGGCTTCTTCTTATACAATTTCTCATTTAATCCTCATAGTAACCCTGCTAATTGTGGGTTACGATTCTACTTGGCAATGTGGAATCTGAAGCCCGGGGATATTAATTATTTTACCCAAGGATAGGTGGCTAAGGTGAGCTATCAGTCTGCCATCTCTGACTTCAAAGTCCACACTGTTTCCACCTCATAGAAAACCATACAGAAAATCAAGAGGGAGCCTTCAGGGGTTTTGACATATTTATTATTTCAAAAGTTATAATTCCAGAGCATGCATCCTGCCTTAACAACTGCTGCTGCTGCTGCTAAGTCGCTTCAGTCGTGTCCAACTCTGTGCGACCCCACAGACAGCGGCCCACTAGGGTCCCCCATCCCTGGGATTCTCCAGGCAAGAACACTGGAGTGGGTTGCCATTTCCTTCTCCAATGCATGAGAAAGAAAAGTGAAAGTGAAGTCGCTCAGTCGTGTCTGACTCTTCGCGACCCCATGGTCTGCAGCCGACCAGGCTCCTCCGTCCATGGAATTTTCCAGGCAAGAGTACTGGAGTGGGGTGCCATTGCCTTCTCCAAGGCTGAATGATCACTAAGTTCTAATTCAACTCCAGCATTTACTGATTTTACAATTCTTAGTGTGCTTTAACTGCCCATTAACTATTAACCACTTAGTATGTATCAAAAGAGATGTGTTCTTTCTACTCAAAGATGTTAAAGGCTGACTATGTTATTAGAAAAAAATTCTGGAATCATGCTTTCAAAATTCTTAAGTTTGGGTTTCCCTGTTTATACTTTAAGGTCTCTGTTGCTATACTCTTTCTTACGGTAAAGAAAACAGTAAACACCAGTTTTACTTTCTTACAGTAAACACCAGTTTTAAGTTTTGTGTGTTCTTCCCTCTTACACTGGAAGCCAGTTTTAAGTTTTGATGAGTGAAATCCCCCTATTAAAGAGAAAGAGTACTAGCGGTGAAAGATTACTCATCTCTAATTCAGAATTTGAGATAGACTAGATAAAAAGATAATATTTTTGAGAAGAAAGCATTAGAAAAGGGAACATGTTAGAGAAAGGGTAGGTAGCAGTTACTACATATGCTAGTGGATTTCAACCCTGGAATATTTGTCTACTCATGGGATAGTCTAGATAACATCTTGCCTTATACTTTTTGAAAAAATACACTAAATTGTTGAAACAGGTACATTTTATCCCAAGGGCAGTTTGTACCAACTCTTAATTAAGTGTTTTCACTCATCTACTCTGTGTTTCCCCGCCTCTTAGGTAACTTGAAGTGGGTATAGGACAGGCCATTAGCACTGAGGTTGAGTCCAGGGCTGGACTTCAAAACAGAATAAATGTGTCTTAGAGAAACCCTTGAGTTTTCTAACTCTGTCCAGAGGTTATACTGTAAAGGATGTAAAACAAAAACAACAACAAAAATGTTTTCTCTATCCTTTATCACATCTTTTTGCTTAACAGAGGAAAAAATGCGTGTTCTGTAACAGACAAATCAAGACAGGGCAAAATCTTCATCAACACCTACAGTTCCTTCTCAGTTAGAAAATGTAAACCCCACTCTCATGTTTAAGATGATTGCAGCCTCCAAGACAGATATTTATGCAGAAGGCAGGAAATGTCATGCAGGCAGATAAGGTAGCTCCCAATTATCCCCACCTACTGATGTTCATGCTTTTGTGTTTGGCCCTGCCCTTGAGAGTGATCAGGACCTGACTTGTTTCTAACCAGTGGAATAGAGCATAGGTGGTGGCATGTACAGATTACTTGTACAGGGTTATGCTTCATAAGACTGTAATATCTGTCCTACAAGGAGGCTCTCTTGGTGGTTTTGAAGAAACAAGCCTCCATGTTGTAAGCTGCCATAGGGAGAGGGTCTTGTGGCAAGGAGTTGAGGGCAGCCAGTAGCTAAAATAAACTGAAGCCTTCAGTCCAGCAGCCTTTAGGAACTAAATGTTGCTGACAACCATGTAAACCTGAAAACAGATCCTTCCCCAGTCCAACCTAACAGTAAGACCACAACCCTAAGGGGCACTTTGCTTGTGGCCTTTGAGACCTTGAAGCAGAGGACCCAGCTAAGCCATCGTGATACTCAGAACCCGCAGAAGTTGAGGTAATAAATGTATGCTGCTCCACACCACTACGTTTTTATTGTTATACAATAATAGTTGGAACAGTCATGTTATTTTTAGAATCCACCATTTTCTTCATCTTTCAGTCTTTTCAAAATAGTTACTAAGTGAAAGTGGCTTGTAGCTCCATCTTCATATTCATTAAAGTCAAGTCACTCAGTCGTGTCCGACTCTTTGCAGCCCCATAGACTGTAGCCTACCAGTCTCCTCTGTCCATGGGATTTTCCAGGCAAGAGTAATGGAATGGGTTGCCATTTCCTTCTCCAAGGGATCTTCCCTACCCAGGGATCGAACCCGGGTCTCCAGCATTGCAGACAGACATTTTACTGTCTGAGCCACCAGGGAAGCCTCATATTCATTAGGTATATTTTATTTAAGAGTTGGCTTATCTGTGGCTTTGTATTGGTCTTAAATGTATTCCTCAGTTTCAGGTATCTCTTCAAAGGAGATGCCTTCTGAGTTTGTGTTATAAGGAAGTTGGATAAGGTTGAAAATCATCAATATACCCTTGCTGAATCCAGTTGAATTATATGAAGGTGAGTTTCTCAGAGAGTGGCTTTTTAAATCTTTCTGTGGCTATGCCATAGGTGGTATATTAGAACTTCTCCTGCCAGGAAATGGGGTGTGGAAACCATTCCTTGAGCTCCTCTGTCATCTGCATTCTAGTGAAATTCAGTTAAAAATCATAAGAATAGAAGCCTTAAAATGAAACCATTATTTTACATGGTAATTCTTGAGCCTGAAGAATGTTAGGGATGTGAGGCCGGCACCCAACTGTCCAAAAGAAGAATATGTCTATATCAAAGCCACCTCTTTGGCCTTGGGGCCTGAGTGACCCCTGGTTACAGTTTGCTGAAAGACAGGAACTTGGCAGTTTGGAAATGACAGAGGATCCTAATACTCTGAAATAAGTAGTAGCCCTGGAGTAGCCCCAGTGTGGTCACACCTCTTCTGACTTACATGGGAAATTACCAAGCCCTCAAATAGGCTCTCTAACATTTCTTGATTCAACTAAGCGAATGGAAGATGCAGAGCTCTTTGGAAAGTTCCTAGAAACAGGACTTCACACTTCTTCCTTTATAACACTTGCCGCATCATTTTAGTTTCTGTTCCGCTATTAGCAAAGCCCCTCTTCCTTGGAGCCTCCATTTCCATCATAGTGCTGCCGTATAGCATGTTTAAATCATCTATTTTCTCTTTCTTTATTTATTTATGGCCACACTGTGAGGCATGTGGGAATCTTAGTTCCCCAACCAGGAACTGAACCCAGGTCTTAATCACTGGACTACCAGGGAAGTCCACCTCATTTTGAATGAATGAGTGAAAAAGAATATGAATGAACAGATAAGGATGCTTAAATGTTAATAAAAGACAAACCACTCTCTTCTTCCCTTGAGGGATATTTCATTTGGTGTAGCTACATATAGCTCAGATTTATTTTATGGGTTAATCATTTTATTGAACTATTTCTAAAACATTCTGAATGGGTAACCCAAAAGAATATGGGAAATCAATTGGACTGTAACTTAACCAAGAAAGTATTCTCTTCTGGGTTCAGAATATGTCATAGAGTTCTGCATTACTAGTTAGCAGAAAACTCCTGAGGCTTATGAAGACTTTCCTAAGGACACAGAGCTCAAAAATAGCAGGGAAGAGATAAAAATCCTAGTCATCCTGATTCTAAACTTTATATTGTTTCCTTTATGCACAGACATATATTTAGCTAATATGTTCTGTGCATCTGCTATGTCTCATGTACCATGTTAGATATGATGAAGGAATACAGATATACAAGGCCCAGAACTTGCCTTTGCAAGGAAACAAGATAATTAAGGAAGTGAAATTCTGAGTTTTGTGGAAGGAAAGAAAAAGATGTGCAAAAGAAGTCCAGGCTCAAGTTGAGTGCAGTTAGATTATAAATCTGCTGATGTTGGCATATAGCTTGACCTGAGAACTGCTTCCTCATGTGAAGAATGGGAATTAGTAATCTGCTTTACAGATTGGTCAGGGAGATTGAAAAGATTGAGTGAGAAAAATCTGGGGCGTGGCTGGCATTGAACAGACAACACATTGCAGGAGTAGCTGCCTGAGCTTTGGGGTATGTTTGGTGGAGAGGCCCCTGACTGAGGGAGGAGTCTTGCTGGGCAGAGGGAAGGCATGTGGGAGGAGGGCTCACTGACCTGAACTCCAGTCATTGACTGGCCTGTGACCCCGGGTCGACTACTAACTCCTGAGACACCTGTGGCTCCTTAGATGTAGAGTGGAGATCTTTGGTAGATGCACCTCACAGGATGGTTAGAAAACCTGCGGATAACAGCACAGGCATGGTTGTAAATCATGAAAATCTATGGGCAAGTTTTTTTTTTTTTTTTTTTTACTATCAGGAATACATTAGCAGCCACTTTCTTTAAGATTGTTTCCTCTCACCTGTTTTTAAATTCATGGCTATTATGGTGTGCACTGTAGCCAAGAAAATGTGCATTTTAGTCTTTGTGATAATCTTGCTTTAGTTTGTCAAGATTTTGAATAGTGTTGTGTGTGTGTGAGACAGAGAAATATTTGGCCTCAGTGAGGAATTGGTGAATTTCTGTGCACTTATGCTCTGTGTTACCACTTTGTACTTTACACTTGACTTTCTCTTCTAACAGAAACAAAAGTAATAATAATAATAATAATGGTGAACAATTGAAATGGCTTACTTTGAAAACCTTGTTCAAATACATTTCATATTCCTCTCCTTCCATAGAGGGCCCTTCTAAGCATTTGAAACCTCTTGATGACTCAAGGTCATCGCTATGACCATCTATTATTGCATTCTGCTGGAATGCAGGAATCTGTCTCTCCTGTCCCCTCGGGCTGTCAGCTGCCATTTCTGCTGTCACTGCCTGCCTCTCACAGTCTTTCCCACCACCTTCTAATGTTTATTGGTTCTAATCTCTCCTGGTATGAGGAAGCAGCAGCAAAATGGTCATTAGAATTGTTGGTGAATATCAGCCAGTAAGCACTAAATGCTTATTGTTCCCAGAGGAGCATCCATCATTCTATCCTGGCATCTTTTTAAATCACTATTTTACGAACACAGAGCTGAGGCTGTTCTTTCCTCCCCTCCTTCATCATCATCATTATCTTTTTCTTTTCCATCTTTCAGGGAAATAGGAAACTCTTACTGTGTGCTTCCTTCCCCTCTGCTTTGATTTTGTTCTTCAATCACAACAATTAGAGGAGTGCTTCTAAATTGGATCACAGCTGATTGTCTCAGTTTCCTTGTGTGGCTTTAAGAACAAACTGATTTGAAGCCTTATACTGTTGGCAGCTTTCATCTATTTATTTGGACTATCAAGCAGGAATGCTCAGTCTTTCAAATGAAGGAAGACATCTTTATTTCCAGTTCACACCCTTCATAATAAGAAGGGTATTTGAAATCAGGCCAGAAAAACATAACTTAGTTCTCTAACTTCATATTACAGATGCTTGCAGTAATGGAAGAAGCTTCCCGACTACCCAGCCTTATCCCCAAATGAGCAGGAGAAAATGAGGGTGATACATCCAGACTCAAACAGCAACAAGAAAAAAGGAATCATTTGCTTCAATTTATAGGAAAGGCCTCAGCTTTCCTGAAAGTCTATCTTTAGGAAGTTAAGTAGACATACAGACCCAATAGAGGGTCTGTACTTATCATTTTATTTAGAAGTCATCTCTGAAAGGATCATTGTGTCATTGTTACTGAAAAGGAGCCTGTGTAATAGTTACCCAGACTTCAAAATTAGGAAAATCTCATTGTGAAACATAGATCTTGTTTCACTCTGGTTAAGACCAGAACTTGGAAGCTGGAGAACTTAGTTTCCCAGCAGAAGTCAGGACTTCCTGTTACAGAGAAAATAGAGCTAAGAATATAAAGTAGGCTGACTCTCCACAGTTGGGGGCTAATGGATCCCCACTGCATCTTCCCAAGTTCATTTCCCTTTTAGGTCCTGGGAGCCAGCCAGTGTCACAAGTCCATGTTTAGGACACACTCCAATTGCTCCCTCCTTCCTTTCTGCCTGGGACACCCCTCCTCACCCCAAACTCTGCCTCCTGCTCACCTCCAAGAGGTGCTTCCTGAGCTATTTGCCCTCCGGGTGGAAAGAATCTCTCTGTGGGAAATCTCCACGGGCTTAGACCTACTCTTCTCTGAGATTACTTTGATCCTGATGTACCTAGGATGAAAGTAATTTCTCTAATGCCTTATTTTTATGACATCTGCAAGCTTCCAATGGGCAGGTGTGTGCTTGGTTGCCCAGTGGTGTCCAGCTCTTTGTGACCCCGCAGACTGTAGCCTGCCAGGCTCCTCTGCCCATGGGGATTCTCCAGACAAGAATACTGGAGTGGGTTGCCATGCCTTTCTCCAGGGGGTCTTCCCAACCCAGGGATCGAACTCAGGTCTCCCTCATTGCAGGCAGATTCTTTACCATCTGAGCCACCAGAAAAGCCCTCCTGTGGGTAAGTGCTGCTTCTAATTTATCTGCTTCCCTTAGGAACCTGCACCTCAATGAAATTCTCAGAGTGTGCTTTTCACCAATATTTGCGGAAAGAAGGGAGAAAAGGAGAGAAGGTGGGAAAGATGAAAGGAGCAACTACAGAAAATTTGTATCTAGGGTCATATTCAGTCAGTTCAGTTCAGTCGCTCAGTTATGTCGAACTCTGTGACCCATGGACTGCAGCATGCCAGGCTTCCCTGTCCATCACCAATTCCCAGAGCTTGCTCAAACTCATGTCCATCAAGTCAGCGATGCCATCCAACCATCTCATCCTCTGCTGTCCCGTTCTGCTTCTGCCTTCAGTCTTCCCCAGCATCAGGGTCTTTTCCAGGGCTGTACTATAATATGACAAATAATACCTTTGACTTGTATGCATTTTAGCACGTACAGTTTTGTACATGTATTTCCCTAGCATTCATCACTGTCCTGATATTGTGTGCATGGGTGTCTAGTGTCTATCTGCATGTGTGTCTTTTTAATGTGTATGTATCTTGCTCCTCTCTCACTCTCTCTTACACACACACACACACACACACAAATGTGCATTATGTGCACATGAAAACAAAAGCTTGCTGAGGGCAGGGGCTTTCTTGACTTCATGACTGTAACCCCAGATCCTTGAACAGTACCTGACAAAGGGGAAGCTCATTAAATGTTTGTTAGATGAATGAATGCAAATATTACCTCTTTGGTCACCATAACCTTGTGAGATAAATGCTACATCATGCTTGTCTTCATGTTTTTGCAGATACCAAAACTAAGGCCTTGAGTACACACAAGGTCATACAGCTAGTCACGGGAAAAACCAAGACTTGAACTCAGATTTTCTATTTCCATTTCCTTTTCTGTCTGTCTTCTGGGAATTTGCTATATTAGTAGCAAAGCAAAAAAAGTCACACAAGGAAAAATTGTTTCCAAATTTAAATGCATGATGCGTACACAAGAAATTACTGACTTTTCAATCCAATGATAACACAGATTGTGTGATTTTTTTAGGAGGAATAGTCTTTCTTTTCCATCCTCTTTCCTTTATTAGCATATGTGTCAGTGTGCAGGCTCACACACACATACAATAGCTCTCAGCTTGTACTTTTCCAGTCCCTTATTAATTCCTCTCGCAGGCCTTCCCTGCCTTGACCATCCCCAGTGCCTGTCAAGGCTATGGCTTGGTGAGGCCAAGGTCAAGTGACAGGCAGCAGGGTTTGTCGTGGCCCCTTTGGCAGCACAAAGGGCTTGAAGGAAGTGGAACAACAGGCATTTCGAGAGTAGGACTAGGCTGGGCTATTGTTGTCAAAAGTTTATATTCACTCTAATTGTAACTCACTTTGGCAAACACAGTAATTTTCTTTTGTTGTTTTTCTTAGTTGCTAAGTTGTGCCCATCTCTTTTTATAGTCCCATGGTCCTATGGCCCTCAAGGGTCCTCTGTCCATGAGATTTCCCTGGCAAGATTACTGACAAGGGTTGCCGCTTCCTTCTCCAGGGGATCTTTCCAACCCAGGGATTGAACCTGTGTCTCCTGCATTGGCAGATGGATTCTTTACCACTGAGCCATGAGGGAAGTTCGCTATGGCAAACGCAGTAAACATCCATGCAGATTACTGAGTTGTACTAAGTGTCCAGGGATGTCAATAATCACCATGAAATCCAAACTAAATATCATTTTTTGCTGAAACAGAAGCCAGATATCCCATGCTGTCTCCCCCTGCAGCAGATTGGAAACCTACACATCAATCAGGAGAGGATACCCCTTAAAGCCCTAATGCGTGGAAGGACTTGGAGACACTCAGCAGCAAATTGAGGTGTAGCAACAGTCACTTTCTATTCTCAGGCACCACTCTGCTTTGCTTTTATCTTAAAACAGGATGACTACAAAGGGGAATAAGGCAGACAGTGATACAGGCTCTTACATTAAAGTGCAAGAGAAAACAAGCATTCGCTTATATCCGAAGCCCACAAGGGGAGAGATGAGTCAGTAAAAACTGTACAAAGGAGATTTGAAGTCACGGACGCTGTGGCAGTGGCAGTGAGCAGGCCATGAACTCCTCAGGCCTCTTTTCTTCTTTATTCAGACAGATCATCATGGGGTGAGACGGATGCCTACACGTTCACGAGTCTGACTCTCCGTTAGACCATGAGTCAGGCTGTTGTCCATGAACTCGGGGTTGCTCAGTGTAGTGCAGGACTCATTTCTTTCCCTTTTCCTTTCTCATCAATGACTCAGGAGACTCAGTGGAAACCCATGTGAGCTTCTCTTCCTGGAATTATCACTGTGGAAGTGCATGTCCTCTAAGCTTACTGGATTCACCCATTGAAACCCGCTTCTCCTTTGATTTTGCCTCCTGTATGTGGTTTGCAGAGATGGACTGTCGGGGTTTCCCACCAGTCCACAACTTAAAGTTTCTATTTCCACATTCTGACTGTCAGTTCTATATTTGGTCAAAATCCTGCTTTTTTGCCTGGTTTTCTAGGGAAACAGCTTGTCAAACTGCTGTTTTTTGTCCATCTGCCTTGCCCGCTTGGGTTTGATTGTGCACTCTGATTATTTCCCAATCTGACAGGAAAGTCACAAAGCCCCAGATGAGGGAAAACCCCTTGAAATTTCTTTAAAATAAGTTTTATGAAAATAAATGGTCGGTTAGGAAATCATGGTTGAGGGAGGGCAGTTTGTGTTTCTGTGTGTTTATAGACTACGATAATAAGGAAGCCAGTGTAAGTGAATGGCAGGAGGGTCAAGAAATCTTATTTTATAGATGCAAAGACATTACACATAAAATATGGATATAGGCACAATAACATCCCTGCAAGGATCATCCGTCCAGTCAAAAGTGTCAGCTATGTTGTAGTTAAAGAAACACTAGACTTTAAGTCAGGAAACCTAAGTTTTTGTGTCACTTTAATCTCAGGCTAGATCTTTTCATTGCCACTCTTTGCAACCCTGTGGACTGTAGCCCAGCAGGCCGACTCTTTGTGACCTCATGGACTATAGCCCGCCAGACTCCTTCATTCATGGCATTCTCTAGACAAGAATATTGGTGTAGGTTTCCATTCCCTTTCCTAGGGGATCTTCCCGATCCAGGGATCAAACCCTGGTCTTCTTCATTGCAGGCAGATTCTTTACCATCTGAGCCACTAACCCCTCCCCCTTTCATTACCACATGAACCTCGTTTTACTTTAGGAATTAGGACCCCCTTGTGCTGAAGATTCTGCCAAACAGGCTGCATTTATTAAGGAAATACGCATTCTTTGCCAGTTGCACATGTACATTGACCAGCCAGGACTGGGTAGAGTGACCTAACCAATGTCACTGCACTGAGTTGATAATCTATCAATAAAAAATATAACCCCAGGTACATGCTTGTATGCTTTAGGTTTTTGAAAATCTAAAGTCAATGTGTATCATGAAATCAACATGGGCGCATCAGGCTTTTAAAGGCAACAGGTTGAAAACCAGTAACCTAGACAATTTCTAAAACCTCCTCCAGGTTCTCTGATTAAATTCTCTCCAAATTCTTTGGGGAGCTAAAGGTGGCAGAGAAGGAGAAGAAATGTGACTTCATATTTATGGAACACCTATGTTCACCTTACCCAGGGAGTTATGTCAGTGGGCCTAACACCCACCAAGGTCTTGCATATTTCTAAGATGGTTCTGGATTCCTGAAGTCATAGATGAGCTTAATTCTCCTTCGTGGTTCAAGGACAGACTGTGGGGAGCAGCTGTCCAGGTCGTATTCCAGAACATCATCACACACCTCATGTTAGAAACAGAGCCCTCAGCAGATAGAATCTGTTGTTTCATGTAATTACTTTTCAAGATGCCATTACCAGAAATTTTATGTAAATACATATTTTATTCCCCAAGGCATGTTAATATGAGACCAAAATTATACAGCACTGAAAGAAAACAAAATTTCCTTTTTACTAATTTTCTCTATGTGCTGTTGAGAACATGCCATAGGCTAACAGAGGTACCCAAACTTAGCCAAAGCCTCATTTTTTTTCCTGTTCAGTTTGCAGAATCATAGGAATGTGGCCTTGATATTCAATAGTTCAACACAATTCAATTTGATGAACATTTGCTGTCTGCCTTCTCTGAGTCGAGTGTTGGGTCCATGCTAGCAAGGATGGACACTATTAATGAAACAAACACTTAAGAGTTACCATAATGTGCTAAAAGCATATAACTACCCAACTGGCTAGACAATAATTGGCGCCCCAGAAAAGATACTTATTCACTTACCAAGTATTTATATTGTACTTATGGTATGTCAAGCACTGTTCTGTGTACTTTATTAACTCATGTCATCCTCAGAATAGCCCTTTGAAAAATATGAATGCTGTGATTATCTCCCTTTTGCATCGATGCACAGAGAGGGTAAGTCATCTGCTCAAAGTCACACAGCCAATAGCACTGGGTCCAGGCAGTGGATTCCTGTTGTGTGCTCATAAACACTGTCCTCTGCTTTGAGATCTGAGAGGAAGAAGAAATTGCTTTGGGTTCAGGATCAAGGAATGAGCCATCTGAATTACGGTGTTAAGACTAGTGGCACTGACCCTTCAGAGAATGTTTGGGATGATCTGGCTCTTGGCATTCACAGCAGTGGATAAAAATATGGGTGGTGAGCTTGAAGAGGAAAACGGCCTCTGTGGTCTTGCTGAAAGAAAAGTAGCTTCATTTGTCTGTGTGGGGCCATTCAGCGATTATAGGTATAAGACCAGCATGGCAACCAGACCATGCCTGTGTCTACTTCCACGCTTTGCTTGAGGCTTGAAGCTAACTGCTCACTCCTGCCATCCTGAGACGGGGAACCCTCAGATGCAGAAACCCGATTAAGTAAGCTGGACCACTTCCCTAAGAGGTATTCACCTCTCTACTGGTGAAGGAAGCATCACAAATTCAACCCACTTGCTTTAGTTCAATGCATGGCCCATTGGAGCCAAGAGTTGGACACAACTGAGCATGCACACACACCTCTTCCTGGGTAGGGTTTAATTTCCAAGAGAAGGCTAGACAGGAGCAAAGAGCACCCTGAAGGGGGCGCCCTGTGACAGGGCCAAGTGCCTAGGAAAGCATATTTGCCCTCCTGGGCATCAGTTCCTGTGGCTCTCACACAGCTGCAGCTCCTCTTCCTTCTCCGCAGTGCTGGTTTGATCAGCTGCAAGACGAACCTGCTGCCTGGGATTTGGACAGCTCACTTTTTCAGATGCTGCTTAAAATCTTGGAAAAACATTTGATATCACAGCCTGCTCTGAGTTTAGCTGCCATGCTGAGTTTATCACCTATGCTTAATTTTTTTACTTCACCAACTGATTTTCCTCTAAAGATTCTCTTTCCTCTACCAACCACCACCTTCCTTTTCTTCACTCAGTTTGGCCACTATTTAGGCCAGTGTCAGGGGTATTATTAGGCACAAAGTCAGGTCCAAAGGATGACTTCTTACACTTGGAGTCAAACATTCCCATACTGAAAGCTTCATTTTCCCTCCATCTTTGTGAAGACAGTGATAAAGTCAGAGTAACACCATAGCCTAACTTATATAATTACAGGTGTCGAAGGCAGGCAGCCCTGGGCCAGAGTGTGTCATGCTTCATTCACCTCACTGAGCCTCAGTTTCCATATCTGTAAATACTAACTGTACTTACCTCACAGAGGATTTTGGATTAAACGCATTAATCTGTATAAAATTCTTAGCCCAGTTCCTGTGCACTCTAAGTGTCTAATAAATAACAACATGAAGCTTTGAGGATGAGTCATACCAGTCAAAGTACCAGCTCTTTCTGTGGATGGTTTTATTTTATGTAGCCATCATCCTATACCAAAGGCTATGATGATAAGGGGAAGGTATAGAAAGTTCTAGGCTCCTTTAGACTAAGATAACTCCTTCTTTTCCCCATAGCCATTTTTGCAACTTTTACCCTGATCAGTGGCTCTGATGCATGCATGCATGCATGCTAAGTCACTTCAGTCATGTCTGACTCTTTGCAACCCTATGGACTGTAGCCCACCAGCCTCCTCTGTCATGGGATTCTCCAGGCAAGAATACTGGAGTGGGTTGCCATTTCCTCCACTAGGGAATCTTCCTGACCCAGGGATCGAACCCACATCTCCTGAGTCTCCTACATTGGCAGGTGGATTCTTTACCACTAGTGCCACCTGGGAAGCTAGCGCCACCATGGATGCCAGAGGGATAGACAATTCCCAGGAGGAATGCCAGACAGTAGAAAAGAGAAGTTAAACTTGGTGTTTGACATCCAGTGTTTAACATTCTCATTCCCATGTGCTGGTCAGAATTATCTGAGAAGACTTTAAACCACACCAAGATACTGATTTCATTGTTCTTGGGTGAGGAGTGGGCGTTAATGTTTTTCTTAAGCTCTCCTAGTGATTCTGATGGGCAGCCAGGATTCAGAACCCATAAGTTAGAGGATGGGGGAGCCGAGGGAGGAGATAAAATGCTCTGAAGGCAAGCAGGGGAAGAATCAGGGTGAGACAGGCTCACCAAGCGCTTTGCTTCTGCTGCGTCTCTTATCTCAAGGCCACATGTTCAGGCAGTACAGAAACAGTGCGGGTAGGGGGATGCCAGCATCAAGGAGGTGAAAATTGCTTCTAACCTTCAAAGAGACATTAGGCAGGGGCTTTGAGACTCTAACTAGGGGCCCAGCAAAGGCCCCTGGTATATACATGCAGAGGTGAAATACATGTACTAACTTGAGTACCTCAGTGTCAGGCTCTCTGAAAGGACAGTTTCCTTAGCTTTGCTTGCTGTCAAAATAATAAAGGAATTCTGTGGCTTTCTTATGAGTCTTTGGATTTATATGCTTGGTTGCAGCTTATCTCTTTTCTCCATCCTTTCTCATTTCTAGTTTCCAAATTATGGGAAATCATCTTGTTTGGTTCCAGCTGCCACGTTTTAGAGATGAGCAAGCTTGAATGATGTCTGACATCCTGCAGCCCTGTGGTAGCAGATCTGTTGTCTCTTGGGCAGTGCACCATGATCATCTACTCAATACAGGGTTCAAGGATGGAAGGGCTAACTTACAAGTGTCTCCAACTTTCTTACTGACTTTTTCTGTCTTCTTGACCAAAGCCTGGACTCTTCCCTTGCCATCCTGGCTAACCAAGTGTCTTATTTTCAAACATGGTTGAAGTTTCTTCTTTTTGAAAACATAGTTCTCACCTTAACTGCCCCGGGCATCACTGCAGAAGAACCATGACCTTGCTGAAAGCCTCTGCATGCCAAATGAGACTTAATTTTCCCTAAGTACTTAGGAGAAGAAAAACAATAATGTATATGATGGGCTTTTGGCCTGCACCCATATCCTTTAGGAGAAGATTGAATTTGGCACAGCTCATATTCTGATTTAAAGAAAAATGTCTTGTTCTGATGTCACTTGTCTAATTAATAGTTTAAAAAAAAAAAAAAGGACTGAATTTTTCCTATGCAATGTCATCTAGCCTTTGAGATTTTAGAGTTAGATGTCCCAAATCAACTGTCTTCTATGAAGTGTCCTAATAGATAAATCTCACCATAGTGTTCATAAAACATTATTATACTCAGGGCTCCTACATAGATAGCACTGATCCTCCCCTTCTCGTATTTATGTGTTCATTCAGTAAACATTTTTTGAATCCCACCTATGTGCTCAGGTGGTTGGAGGTTAGGAAAATGGTGCACAGGCCATGTGCAAGGGAATGAATCATGGAAGTTGAGGCTATGAAGACAGGACTGCAAAGAACTTCGTAAAGTAATTCTCAGAGGTTGGTAGAGAGCAGCCAGCAGAGGTGTGCGAGAACAGAGGAATAGTATAATTAGATTTGTATCTTAAGAGAGAAAACATCCGATTATGGTTTAGCCATTCAGCAGACACTAATTAAGCACCTTCTGCATGGCAGATACCACTCTTGGCTCTGAAGGTACAAGAAAGATAAAAAATGGTCCTTGCCCTCAAGGAGCTCACAGTCTATTGAGTTGCCTTTCTGACTTTCCCACTAGATTGAGAGCTCCTGGAGGGCAGGCACTTTTGTTCAACTGAAAAAAAAAAAAAGTGCAAGTTTCAGAATTAAACCTGGATTGCAGCTCTGTTATTTTTACTCTATGCACCTCAGTTCACTGATATGTAAATCAGGGCTCTTATTGCCTGCCTCACTGAGGATGTGGAGAAATTAAAAGAGACGATAGGATGCATTTGACATGGCAGGAGCTTTGTAATCTGTTTCTTTCTGTATCACAGTGCCTGGCATGTGGTAGG
>NW_011494905.1:4022496-4028307 GCF_000754665.1 Bison bison bison
GCATGTGGTAGGCATTCAGGAAGTAGACTTCTGCTGTCTGGCTGGTGGGAAGGCTTGTGTACTCTGGTCCCTGAGGGTTGGGGAGATTTCAGCCTGGGAAACTGGGAAACTGGCAGATCCCTTCTCTGCTTGCTTAGTGATCAAGTTTCTTACTCAGACTCTGGACTAGTCAGGATCTGTGTTGCTTTCTGGATCCTCAATCCCTGAATCCCAGGCATGCATCTTGCAAAAGTCAGAACCAAGGTCAAAGGAAAATGACGAAATTTTCTCTCTGGCCAAAATGCTATCACTTCATCAAAGGCAACAAATCTTCTTGGCAGGAGAAGTTGAGTTGTCTGTGCTTATAATTGTATTTGCAAGTGAGTCCTTCTCACAGTGGCTTAAAGAAGTGGTGTTGGCTGTCCCTGGCCTCTGTTTGACATTTTTGTTGTTTTCAGAACATTTTCTCAATTCATGATCTCACTCATTCCTAATGAAATCTCTCTGAGGTCCACAGGGTAGGAATTTCAATACTTCTATCCATTCAGTCACCAGGGAGATTGAGACCCACAGAAGTAAACTGACTCATCCAAAGTCATAAAGCTCCTGGTGCTATGTGTTTGTAAGATGTTTGTTGTGACATCGGAGAAACCGTGAGAAAGAAGTATTTTTTGGTCTGGTTAACACATGCTGGTATATCAGGAGATCTGAGTTCATTTTTTAGCTGAGTGAGCTTAGAAAATTCAGGATGGGATTCTTAAGATTGATATGTTTCTCTGACCTGTGAAATCACTGTGTCTCTTTCCTGACTGATCCCAAGGTAAACCTATTCTGTCATAGACCATGTTTTCTATTCAATATATTGTCAATATTTACATTTGCCAAACTCTTAAAGATTTATATCATGCTTCCAAGGGTAGTTATCTTCAAATCTACCATGGGAACTATAATAGAACCCATCTGGTCCAGAAGAAGGTCTTGAGAGATTGCATGACATAGGCTAGGCCATGTGACTAGTATGTGGCAGATCTAGGGCTGAAATCCTAAGTCCTGTGGCCTCTGAATTCAGTATCTGTGCTCGACATCTCAGCCTCCATCTGCCTGCCTGTTGTCTGCCATGGGTCAGGCTTTCTGTTTGGAAGGTAAAATTTGGTAAACCTGAACTTATAAGCCTAAGAGTTTGCCATAGTAATGCAGGTAGGATGTACCCTTCAAAGTGATAAATCTGTGGCTTTAAAGGGACTTCGTTGTTGTTCAGTCAGTCATGTCCCACTCTTTGGAACCCCATGGACTATAGCACACCAGGCTTTCCTGTCTTTCACCATCTCCTGGAGCTTGCTCAAACTCATATCCATCGAGTTGGTGATGCCATCCAACCATCTCATCCTGTGTCGTCCCCTTCTCCTCCTGCCCTCAATCTTTCCCAGCATCAGGGTCTTTTCCAATGAGTAGGCTCTTTGCATCAGGTGGCCAGAGTACTGGTGTTTCAACTTCAGCATCAGTCCTGCCAATGAATGTTCAGGGTTGATTTCCTTTAGGATTCAGTGGTTTGATCTCCTTGCTGTCCAAAGAACTCTCAAGAGTCTTTCCAGCACCACAGTTCAAAAGCATCAATTATTCAGTGCTCAGCCTTCTTTATTATTGTCTTTATTATTTTATTAAAGGGACTGCTCCACTTGTTTAAAGAGAAGTTTTCATTTGTTTCCCAGTTTTACTTCTAATCTTTTTAATGTCCTCAAAAATGTTCCAGGTTTCTTGAATCTACAAGTTGGAAGTGAGAGGCTGTCCTAATTTTTATGTTCCCTTCAAGCAGAAGCAATAGCACATTTTAAAGGCTGATAAATAGCAGTGTGAAAAAGAGATGGGTTCTATAAATACTCACCGAAATCCCTATAGTCAGAACCAGGTAGGATAAGAGAATAGTCACAACATTCTGCTCTCCTTCCACACCCTCCTTCCTCTTCTAGAGGTACCTTCATGATGAAGAATGCAAACATGAGAGCCAGACAGACCAGGATTTGAATCTTGGCTCTTCCTGAACTACCTGCAAGACTGCAGACAATCTCCCTAACTTTCCTGGGCCTCTGTTTTCCTCATTTGGAGAAAGAGATCTAATGCCATTTCATATAATGTGTGAATAACTGATTGAGTACAATTCCTGCACATTTTTAGTTGGAATATGTGGTTGCCACTTAACACTCTATTTATCTTCATCCAAGACCCCTTTTCTTACTGTTTGCATGTGTGCTCAGTTACTCAGTCATGTCCAGCTGTTTTGTGACCCCATGGATTATAGTCCACCAGGCTCTTCTGTCCACGGAACTTTCCAGGCAAGAATGCTTTAGTGGGTTGCCATTTCCTGCTCCAGGAGATCTTCCCAACCCAGGGATCAAACTTGTGTCTCCTGCATTGGCAGATGGATCTTTACCACTGAGCCACTGGAGAAGCCCCTTCTTACCCTTTAGGATACTTCAATCCATTTCTTTTCCGTAAACAGTATCAGCTACATTTAACGTCAGTTTATGCTACTGTGTCATGGGGTAGTTTGCATTTCTAATTTTATCCTCACCTTTCTAATCAATGTGCTGACTGATGCAGGGTCTGCCACCTTGTGCGTGCTTAGTAAATACAATTTGGATTAACAAATTTTAATTTTCAGTTACAAGAGCAACATAATGACACCACCAAAAGTTTAGAAAACAGAAGAGAAAATGAACACCCATAATGCAACACTCCTAATACCACACACAGTATATTAATAGCAGCCAAGTCCACGGTCTGTAGTCGTGCTTCAGTCCTGGCTGGGATACCCTGCGTACTCTGCTTACAACTCTGGGCTTCAATTTCTTCATCACTGAATGAGGGCAATGAGAGTAACTGCCTGAGCAGGAGGTTGGGAGGCTACGGTGCATTCCAAGTCTTTAGAACAGGGCCTGACTCAGTGAATCTTAGAAGGGATGATGAGGGGGAGGGGGTGAGCATGATTTGTGTGTCCCCTTATGCATGTTACTCTTCACAGACTGCGTGAGTAGTTTTACCCCTCCCTCTCCCTTTGTTGGCCCCAAGAAACATATGCATTAAGAGGTTGAAGAGTATAGCCATTGGAGGCAACCAGACCCAGAGAGGGGAAATGACTAAATTGCAGTCAGCAAGTTGATGGCAAAGAGGGGCCTAAAATTCCTAGCCATCAGGTTGCTCTGTATTTGTTTCCTATGTGCATTTCTTAGTTGGGGAAAGTAATTTTTGTGGATTAAGCTACAGAAACAGTAGAGTACATTGCGTTTTTCAGTCTGGCTTTTATGGTACTATAGGCTTTATATGACAGTGCTTCATATCCACTGGGATGTAAATACCTAAAAGGCAAATGGAGAGCAGTCCTGAAAACGTACAACCAAGCTTTATGCAAAGGCAGCATGTCCTTCTATGAAAGCTGCAAAAACAAACAAACAAGTAAATAAACAACTTCCATCCCAATCCTCATGTTTCGTGTGTTGGCACAGCCCTTGCAGCAAAAGCCCAGAGCCCCCATCTTTCTCTACTCTGACGTTCCTCTAGGAGCACCTCTAGCCCTGAGGTGTTAGCATCAGAAATCATCACAACCACTTCAGTGCTTGTTTTCTTCAGCCTCTCATTAAAGCAATCATTTCTTTAAGATTAGCAATGAAAAGCAAATATCAGTGAGTAGTATTCACCTGAGTCCGGAACAGCTGACCTGCAGTGCTGAAGTCATGGGCTAATCTGTAGAAACGTCTCCCACAACCTCATGCAGGGTGGATGCCCCAGAAGACAGTTCCCTCTCTTTCACCAAAATATCACTGACATCTTCATGCACAGACAGTGAGACTAACAAAAGGGAGCATAAAGGGGCATAAGTACCAAGGGTCAATTATATACGATTTTTACCTGATATGAAAAACGGTAACTTATCAACTTGACTACCTCACGCTTCCCTCTGGGGGGTCTTCACCGGGAATGTCGTTCTTGCTACATCTCTGGATGTCCAAATTACATCTTTGTGCAAGACCTGATTAAAATGCCACCTTCCCTTGTGAGCATCCTTTCGTCTGCCCGACATGAGCCACCTCCTCTTTCTCTGTGTTCTGGTAGCATTGATTAAAACATTTGACTTTGGTTATTGTATTTTTGGATATTTTACTTTTGCATAGTTCCAGCTGTCGAATATTTCCTTCTACATCTCTTAGAGGATAGGGCCATGTCTCAATTATATCTTTAATTTCTTTAGCTCTAACACTTGCTAGGCACTCAGCAATTGTACTTTGAATAAATGTATTACTTATAATCATCTTCTCAGTTATGTTTAGTTTATATGCTATCGAGAACTTCCCAGGTTTCATCTCATGTGAAACAATGTGATCCTCAATGTGCTTGACTTACTGTAACATCTCATCCTTGTTCTCCTAAAAGCTCATTTTATGTTAAAAAAGCACTGGAAGCGAAGTCCATAACATTCAGCATTGTCATGAGGGCTAAGAAACTACTGAATGACCTGGGTCAGTCACTATAATATATCTCTTGGTTAGAAAAAGAATAAAGCCAATAATAAGTTGCTTCCTACTTTATACCGAAGAATAGTTAGAATGACAGAGATGGTGAAACATGGAGAGTTTATGATGACACGCATGGTGGTGTTACAGCAATAAACTTTTGCATGTTTGTGTCACTTAATCATAGAAAATCCACTGCATTCTTATTAGAGTGACACTTTAAACCCCATCCTTCTGGGTCTTAATCTTTAGTTATTAAAACTTGGGAGACAGTTTCTAGAATCAGTTGCTGCTGCTGCTGCTACGTCGCTTCAGTCGTATCCGACTCTGTATGACCCCATGGACGGCAGCCCACCAGGCTCCCCCGTCCCTGGGATTCTCCAGGCAAGAACACTGGAGTGGGTTGCCATTTCCTTCTCCAATGCATGAAAGTGAAAAGTGAAAGTGAAGCCCCTCAGTCGTGTCCGACTCTTATCGACCTCATGGACTGGAGCCTACCACGCTCCTCCGTCCATGGGATTTTCCAGGCAAGAGTACTGGAGTGGGGTGCCATTGCCTTCTCCAAGAATCAGTGTGGTTGGGTACAAATTCTAGCTCCTTCTCACACCAGCTCTGTGACTTTGAGAAAAGCTCTTCAGAGCGTCTGTGTCTGTTTCCTCATCTGTAAAGTGAGGTAACAAAAGTGCTCATGTTTATTTCAGAGGTTAAAGGAGATAATACATGTATAGAATAGTGACTCTGTAAATGGTATTATTGTAAGCCCTGGGCATTGAATAAGACTCTGAATCAAGAAAATTCTCACTGTAGGGAAGTATTTCTTTCTAAGAGAAAACAGTGGATCAGACAAAAAGAGAGGGGAGAGATTGAGGCCAACTTGCCTAGGGTTCTGGACTCACCTGTGACAGAGGGTGGCTCACAGATGCTGCACAGCGTGAAGAGAACCGCCCTTTGTTACGTCGAGGAAGGGGAGACTGGCAGGGGAATGGCAGCAGCACAGCCTGAAGGCTCCACTGGGGACAACATCTGTGTGTGCCAGCTGCTGTCAGTCTGTGTAGGCCGGCCGAGAATAACACCATGATTTTCACTTTACAGCAGCTTCCATCTTGGGAGTTCAGAATGCTGCATAAATGGAGATGAGGGCTCCCAGCTCTGTGCCAAGAAGGACCATACTTTACAGGGCACTGAGAATGCATCACTGTGCTGAGTGCATCTTTCATGGTGGGAAAAAAAAAAAAAAAAAAGCTAGTTTCAAAATAGACCTGCTTTCCCGATTTGAGCCCTCCTGTAGTCTGCTGCTCACTTTTTTTTTTTTTTTTTTTTTTTTTTA
>NW_011494905.1:4028976-4029716 GCF_000754665.1 Bison bison bison
ATGTTGAGCATCTTTTTATGTGTTTGTTAGCCATCTGTATGTCTTTTTTGGAGAAATGTCTATTTAGTTCTTTGGCCCATTTTTTGATTGGGTCGTTTATTTTTCTGGAGTTGAGCTGTAGGAGTTGCTTGTATATTTTTGAGATTAGTTGTTTGTCGGTTGCTTCATTTGCTATTATTTTCTCCCATTCTGAAGGCTGTCTTTTCACCTTGCTAATAGTTTCCTTTGATGTGCAGAAGCTTTTAAGGTTAATTAGGTCCCATTTGTTTATTTTTGCTTTTATTTCCAATATTCTGGGAGGTGGGTCATAGAGGATCCTGCTGTGATGTATGTCGGAGAGTGTTTTGCCTATGTTCTCCTCTAGGAGTTTTATAGTTTCTGGTCTTACGTTTAGATCTTTAATCCATTTTGAGTTTATTTTTGTGTTTGGTGTTAGAAAGTGGTCCAGTTTCATTCTTTTACAAGTGGTTGACCAGATTTCCCAGCACCACTTGTTAAAGAGATTGTCTTTAATCCATTGTATATTCTTGCCTCCTTTGTCGAAGATAAGGTGTCCATATGTGCGTGGATTTATCTCTGGGCTTTCTATTTTATTCCATTGATCAATATTTCTGTCTTTGTGCCAGTACCATACTGTCTTGATGACTGTGGCTTTGTAGTAGAGCCTGAAGTCAGGTAGGTTGATTCCTCCAGTTCCATTCTTCTTTCTCAAGATCGCTTTGGCTATTCGAGGTTTTTTG
>NW_011494905.1:4030797-4057291 GCF_000754665.1 Bison bison bison
AGCTGTGAAGCCGTCTGGACCGGGGCTTTTGTTTGCTGGAAGATTTTTGATTACAGTTTCAATTTCCATGCTTGTGATGGGTCTGTTAAGATTTTCTATTTCTTCCTGGTCCAGTTTTGGAAAGTTGTACTTTTCTAAGAATTTGTCCATTTCTTCCACGTTGTCCATTTTATTGGCACTTTTTTAGGTGACCTGGGACAGCTCAGTTCCCCTCTTTGACTCTCAGTGTTCTCATTATAAATGTGGGGATTCACCTCCCACTGCATCACCTCTCTAATGTGTCTTCTGTTTCTGGAATGCTCGGAGAGTGCAGAGGATCTACAGTTACTTCCCAAATAGATTACAGGGTGGCACATTTTGGTGAGGCCTGAGTTCTTATAGAATAGAATATTTCATAGTATTTTATTCATGCTTGTGCTATAACCCAACAGGAAAAAAAAAAATATTTCTGTGGTCACTCAGGAATGGTATCATCTTCCAGTTTTTTGTATTAGAGTATCAATGACCCTTTACATGATTTTTCCCCTTGCCCACCTCCAGTACAGTGCTAGTTATCATTTCTTTTTTCTGTCTGAAGATTTAGCATTACCTCTCCAGCTGGTATCAGAGACTGATAAAGGAAGTAATCTTTTGACGGGAAGTTCTACTTTTGCTGAATCATGAGTGAAAACACCCAAACCAGCACTATCTCTCTAAGTCTCTCATTCGATCTACATCAGAATGACCCAGGACACTTGTTATTTTCTAGGTTTCCATCTTTCTACACAGAGGAAATACTATACATGTACATACTATATAAAATGGAAACAGACTCACAGACATAGAAAACAAACTGATGGTTACCAATAGGGAAAGCAGGGAAGGATAAAATAGGAGTTTGGGATTAGCAGATACAAACTACTACATATAAAAGAGATACACAATAAGGACCTCCTGTATAGCATAGGGAGCTATATTCAATATCTTGGAATAAACTAAAATGGAAAAGAATATGAAACAATAATAAAAAAGAATATGAATATTTACACACACACACACACACGCACACACACACCTATGTATATATAATTCAATCACTTTGCTGTACACCAGAAACTAACACAACATTGTAAATTATAAAATTGTTAATATTTGTCACTAAGGAACTTTCCCTTGATAGTTTAAGACATAATGCAAGATTAAATCCTCCTAAACATAGTAGATAGGTCATAAAATCCCTCTGAAACAATGTGTAGATTGGTTGAGAGTCTGAGCAGTTGGGTAATGTTTAAACGTGCACTTTCTGGATTGATGACAGCGTTCAGATTCCAAGTTCCCAGGTACCATCAAGGTGATCTCTGTGCTTCAGTTTTCTCATTTGTAAAATCGGATCTCCGATCTGATGGGGCTGCTGTAGTGATTAAATGAGTTAACATATTTTGAACATTGTATAGTGCCTGCTAAACTACTCAAGATACTGTAATTATTTTCAGTCTCATCAATTACAAATCAATAAATACATAAAGTATGTATATATTTCTGCCTTTCAGAGTTTATGGAAAGGGATATTTCTTCAATAGAACTACTGTTATCTGAATCAAAGTTGCTGATCGGTTAGAAATATTCAGTGTTGCTGGCCTTTAGATTCATTGTCAGGGCATGCTCTTTTTCTCCCTCTGCTGCAGTGCTGCTGAATGGCATGAGTCATTCACAGTCCCTCATCCACTTTCCTGCCACATTTGAAAGGCAGCAATAGCTCACATTTGACAGACTGTTTGTGAGCATTTAATGAAAGTCATGAGCCCCTATTAAATATTAGCACATGCCATGTATCACCTTAGGTATTACTCACAATGGCCCTGAAGTGGAAACATTCCCTCTTCTCTGCCTGCCCCTTGACCCCATTTACAGATGAAGATGCTTAGGCTAAGAGAAATTTTTTAAAACTTGTGAAATGTTATGCAAAATAAGGAATATAACTTGGTGTTTGAACCAGCTTTTTCTGCTTCTGAAGCCCACACTTTCTCCATTACACCACAATCAATGTTTCTGAAAGTAAACGGGGCCACATTGGTCTCCAACCTCTGGTATAATTAGCATCATGCTTTAATCAGTGAGGTTGACTGTCTTGATTAACCTTTATGACAGATCATGTAAGTTTCATATTTCTAAATGAATATATAGAGGCAGCTGTAAATTAGTGGAAAAACACTGAGCTTGGATCAAAAGACTCATGTTTAACTCCTGGTTCTGCCACTTACTATGGGTGTGATTTTGGCTAAGTCACTTAACAAAACACTAACATGGTTGTTTCTTTGTACAAAAAACACACATTCCTGCCTTAAAAAATATTAAATGAAATGTAGCATGTGTGAGTATTGCCTTGGAGTTCCTTGTTCCTGTAAAGGATCATGGAAATGCAAAGGTTTTTCTTCCTTTGTTTTGAATCCTAAAGCCAGCTTATCCTCCCTGGTTTTGGCATCCCCTGGTCCTCCATAAACTCTTTCCTCTAAATCCATATCATCCATTGTTGTATTCACATAGTATCTATTACGGTAGGGACTCCCAACCTACGGGGATTCCCTGTTAGGAACCAAGCTGCACAGCAGGAATTAAGTCTTGGGTGAGCCAGCAAAGCTTCATCTATATTTACAGCCGCTCCCATCGCTAACATCCTTGCAGTCGATGGAAAAACTGTCTTCCATGAAACCAGTAGAAGTTGGGGAATGGCTGTGTTATGGTATAGCGTGTTTTTAAGGGTAAGAATAAGCTCTTAGTGCTGGTAGTGAATGAGTTCCATGGGCCATCTCATTTAACTCAAGGGATAAATCCTATTTGACTCCATGATACCATTTAGGCAACTGATATTTAGTAACAAGAAGTGTCTTGCCCTGAGTCACCCAAGAGTCAGGTAGAGGATGTAGAGTTTGAACCCAGGCAGGTAGCCAGCTCCTGGAGTCTAGACTCTGAAGTATCTAAACCATACTGGTTAGCATCAGGAGTGTTTTGCTTCATTCATTATTTCTCCCTCATGTGCCTTGATTTCTTGACTGAATTAAAAATTCCTTAATCTGGAATTTCAATTCCAGTAATTGAGGTGTTGAGTATACCTAAATTATCTTGATGATTGCCATAAAGCCTAATTACTAGTATTTGTGGATAATTTAATGTAGATTTCATGAGGCTACAATTTTCCACACTGCTTCAGTATCCTGGAAGCAAGGACTTTTGACTCCTTCCTCTTTGTCTCCAGAAGCTAATCTTCCACCATGTTGAGCTACTTTGATTTGATTTTCACAGGTCAAGCAAAAAACCTTTTCTCTGTTATTCTCCCAAAGACACTTTGCCTGCCTGCCTGCCGAGGCCCAGAAATCCAATGTGATCAGTGCATCTGTCAGGGGATGGACTTGTTTGCTGCCAGTGGTATTGTTACCGAACAAAACACACGCGCTTCCTTTGCATCCGAAGTGCCTTGGATCGCTGAGCAAGAACCTTTCTGACTCAAATGAAAACCACCTTGTGTTAGGTGAAATATGAGGAGTTAACCATTTGTTTGCTGGCGTGCATTTCCCACGAAAAACTCAAAAACAGAAATTTACCTCAGCCATGGAAAGTGATGTGCCAAGCATCATATTTGCATATTAAAACCGAAAACTGATTTGCATGTTATTTCAGTGTCTTGTGTCACGTTCAGGCATCTGTCAAGCCCACTTAGATAGAAACAGCTTGTATAGTAGGAAAGTGTTTCTGTGCATATCTGACTGAAAATCTAGGTGCCCTTTTTTTTTTTTTTTAAAGCAAATTGTCCCCACTTCACGTGCTTTTTCTTCTGGCTCTGTATCTGAAAATGCTAAAGATAAGACTGAAATCTCATGTCTTGCATAGTAGTTCATTAGGGCCCATTCATTTTTTACTATGTTCTATTTATTTAATTTTAAAATATTAAAGAAAAATACTGACTCAGTAATCCATCATCCTAAAATAAGCTGTTAAAAGTTGTTTCTTTCCAGTATCTCTTTTTTCTTTATGCTTACAGAGACAAACACACTGGCACTCTTACGTATATATTTGTATACATTTGTTATTATCAGCATACATGTTCGGTCTCTTCATTCATGTCCAACTCTTTGCAATCCTATGGACAGTAGCCCACCAGTCTCCTCTGTGCATAGGGTTCTCCAAGTAGAAATACAGGAGTGGGTTGCCATGCCCTCCTCCAGAGGATCTTCCCAACCCAGGGATCAAATCTGTCTCCTGCATTACAGGTGGATTCTTTACTGTTAAGCCACAAGGGAAGATTACTGTTTTAATGTCAGTCTTTTTTTTAACATGAAATGACTAGAATTGTGAAACAATCTAAATATGTAACAATAAGAAATTGATAAGGCCCTAGTGAATTAGAACCCTGGTCAAGGCCGGAGCCCTGGTAAGAAAAACACTAAGATGTCTAGTTGAGGATGGCTTTTCTGTGTGGCAGTGCATGGAAAGCAGTGCATTGTCATAGCTCTTTCCTTCCTGATGTTGGAGCAACTAGCCCTTTGCATTGTTCCAGGCAACCAAATAAAGATGAAATATCTTCACAACCAAAGTCACTGCTGGGTACTAGTGAAGCACAGCAAAGACCAGGATTTGGTTTTGTTTGAAAACACAACCTTGAATAATAGTTCATCCCATTCATCAAACTTCTATGCATTGAGTCTCATTGAGGTGAAAATTACCAATGGAAATAACGTCTTGTCATTGCTTTGCCTTTGTTATGTCAAATCCCTTCTGCATAACACACAAAAAGCCTAATTAATGGAGCAAAGAAATGCAGGTAGGTTTTAGCTCTAGTGCTGTGGAAATAGTTTCTATTAGCCTTGTACAGGAATCAATTTGCTGGGGATGTTAGCACTTGCCACAGAGGCCACTGGCTTTCTCCTTTAAGGAAAGCCTGCCTTCTTAAAGTATAAAAGTATGGAGAATATGGAAGTTTGGAGAGAAAGAGCAGTGAAATAAGAACTATGAAACTGGTTGGCAAGAGATCTTTGCTTTACTTTCTTTCTGACCCTGAATATCTAGGGCTCCTGCTTTTCACTTTTCATAGCAGCCTACCAAGTGGGAGAGCATCCATGGACATGCCGTTTTTGCTTGGAGCTCATCTAGGCAGGAAAACATAAGGAGGCTACTTCCTTCTGAATAACCAAACATGAGCTCTGCTTTACTGTTTATCTTTGATGCCAAAGGCTAAGATGTCAACAGTTTAACAATTTGGAGAACCAGCATAGCATACCTTCACCAAATGTCATGTATTTCAAGGTTTATAGTTTAAAAGACTAAGGAATTACATCTCTCGCTACAATAATTAATGTGAAATTGAAATAGACTACATTAGACTGAAGTAATTTATCAACAAATAGAAGACTGAAGAGTTACTATTACTCTACAAACCTTCCACTTCCAAGAAGAAAACCATCTTAGTTAGTGGTTTGTAAGTTGTTTCCTGGTAATTGTAACTGTCATTTAATATTTCATAAAGCTTCTTCATATGATCTAGATATTATTATCTTCCAGTTTATGGATGAAAAAGTCTAATGGAGAAACAAATCCGTGGGGAATTGAAATGGTGCCCTAGACGTCAGGCCCAGGAATAAGCATGCTCAAAGTCGGGGCATTCTTGAGGTCACCCTGACACGTGGGGACTGGGAGGGACGGGTGTGGAGGGAAGCCACCTTCAGCTCAGGCTACACCACCATAATGCCCTGGTTTGCAAACACACTGGGCCCTCAGTGGACACTTAGCACTTTCCCCAGGATTCAGTGACATCCAGTAACTCCACTATGCTATCATTCAGGCTTATCAGTCCTTGCCTGTATCTCCAAATTTGGCCTAAGAAGAGTGATTTAGGGGTATCAGTACATGGCATGAGAAAAGGAGCATGAAAAAGAGATTATAAGAAAACCAAGTTTTTGAAAGTTGAGAACTAACTGGCATGGATTTCCAAGCTAGAATCAAAAGTTTAAAGTCGAGTTTTCTAGTGGTTTTCTTTGTGCCTTTAACCATTCATTCTCCTTTTGGGAGAAATGGGCCTTAGGAATAGAAACGGGCCTTAGAAAATGGGCCTTAGGAATAGAAGAGCTAAGAGCATGCCTTTCTGCTCCCATGAAGCTGTAAGGAATGTTTCATTTGTGGGTTTCTAATTGTTAATAGGTAGTTCTTCTCCTGCCCCTTCCTTCTCTGTGACCCATCCATTGCTTTAAATGTGAAGCAGGGTGAGTATTCAGCCCATCTTCTGCCCTTGGCTTGAAGGGGTGCTCCATTGACTAAGCAGTGAGATGTTGAGCATAGAGTGTGATAATTCAGTGAGAGTCAGAAAGTAGAAGCAGCCTCAGGAAATTACAAACTGCAAACTTGACATTGTTAAATAGGGGGAGAAAAAAGAGCAAAAATATCAGAAATATATTTTTTCTGGCAGGCTTTCAGCTCCAAAACGGGACTAATTCTACCTTTTGAAAGAAGATAATTTCGATGTTTCTTTTTTCAAGAACACATAATTGAAGTTATTTTCCCTCTGAGAGAAGGAACCTCTTGTACATCATTGCAAATGGACAAGAAAAATGAACAGCTCTGGTACCCAGAGTGATAGAGTATTCATTATCATGTAGTCTCTCTGAATATCTTGGCTGCCTTTTCCTGGTGTCGTATCTGCCTGGGCGGTGCTTTTCTGGTAAGGTTAAGATTTTCACTAAGGTTAAGTTACCCAGCACTCTGTAACTAGGAAATCAACATCAGGGAAGGACTCATGGAGGAAAGATGGCCCATGCTGAGGTCAATATCAGAGTAACTCAGAGTCTAATATGATGACTGATTTAAGTAGCCATTTTGTAACATGGATCCTTAGCACATGTTTTGAAATAATTAAACTGGTGATAACAAAGACTGAAGGAGGCAGGTGTTCTCCTAGAGCTCTCTGTTGTTTGCGCCTTAGTGTATGCAGTTTACCATGCTTCCTTTTCTCTTTAGGAGGGATAGAATTCTGCTTTCTCTACCCAAGAAGGAGTGGTGGTAGGAAAGGGTGGTTAGCCTTTGTATGTTCTTGATTTCATGCCCCATGTGTAGTGAAAGTTCTGTAGGCTGCAGAAACCCTGTGACCTGCCAGCTGCTTAGTCAGATTCAGAGTGCTGAATGAAGTTCTAGATTGTTTCAGGAGATGCTGATAAGTAGTTTAAGTCCTCCTGTAAGTGGAAATCTCTGTAATAATGAGGTTTCCACTTACTCAGTGTGTGTCTGTTTTTAATAAACTACAAAGTATCCGTAAATATGAATATCTGTGATTTCACTATAAGTATCTGTAATGATATGTGCCTTTCATATTATAGGCACAAAAGTATGATAGACTCAAAGGAATCTTTGAAAACACCATTTTACACATAAAGATACTGAGGTTCAGGGAATAGAAATGATTTGATCAAAATGACTGGACAAGTTAAAGGTAGAACTAAGATTAGAGAGATAAATAGGTCTTTTGTACTTAATAGGTTTTGATGTAAGAAAGTATAAAACATTACAAATACAATGAAGTGCTATACAAATATGACAGATACTCTCATTTGTGTTGTTCTTTATCTGGCAGAGGTTTTTTTTGCTCACCAAGCAGATTCTGTCCATGTGCATTTTGTTTGCAGAAACTGTCCTTATTTTTTCACAGTGTCATCCATAACCTTTACCAGGGGTCTAGATCCAAATTTGGCTACCATATTCATATTAAGCTTTCCCTGGAATGATAAGTAGCTGGGCTCCTAGCAAGACAAGAACCATGGCAGAGAAGAGCCTGATGTAGATATTTGGACATTTTCTGTTTCCTGTCACGTTTGTGTCAGGAAAAAAAAATTTTTTTTACTATCTAAGGAAAAAATTTTCATTGTAGACAAATGGAAAATATAAATAAAAAGACTGTAAACCACTGGCCCGTCACTTTTTAACCGTTAACTTCTGAGTGTATATCTTTCCAGTCTCCCTTCTGTAAGTTGGAGGCAGGCAAGCCTAGGCAGTTGATGATTCTCCTCCAGGAGTGAGCTCCCCTCCTTCCTATCTTTCATATGGTCATATATGGAAAATAGTCTAGCTATGAGCTCAGAAGGAAGGGGAAACACATTTTGGTGAGAAGTTAGCAAATGTACTTAGTAAATACCAGTTCTTTTAAGGCATATTAACCATTAAATTGCTCAGAAATCGCATGATGTCTGGTTGCAGTTTTTAAGGAATCATTCTCTTTGGTGTTTGAGGTGTTCACCAAAGACATACTTCAGAAGCATGACTTTAGTAAAGTCAACCCACCATTTTCAGTTCAATTCAGGTCATGTGTGACTCTTCGTGACTCCATGGACTACAGCACGCCAGACTTCCCTGTACATCACCAACTCCGGAGCCTACTCAAACTCATCCATCGCACCAGTGTTGCCATCCAACCATCTCATCCTCTGTCATCCCCTTCTCCTCCCGCCTTCAATCTTTGCTAGCATCAGGGTCTTTTCCAATAAGTTGGTTCTTCACATCAGGTGGCCAAAGTATTGGAGTTTCAGCTTCAGGATCCGTCTTTGCAATGAATATTCAGGGTTGATTTCCTTTAGAATTGACTGGTTTGACCTCCTTGCAGTTCAAGAGACTCTCAAGAGTCTTCTCCAACACCACAGTTCAAAAGCTTCAATCCTTCGGTGCTCAGCTTTCTTTATAGTCCAACTCTCACATCCATACATGACTACTGGAAAAACAATAACTTTGACTAGACAGACATTTGTTGGTAAGGTAATGTCTCTGCTTTTTAATAAGCTGTCTGGGTTGGTCATAACTTTTCTTCCAAGGAGCAAGCAAGCATCTTTTAATTTCATGGCTGCAATCACCATCTGCAGTGATTTTGGAGCCCCCAAATATAGTCTCTCACGGTTTCCATCGTTTCCCTATCTGTTTGCCATGAAGTGATGGGACCGGATGCCATGATCTTAATTTTCTGAATGTTGAGTTTTAAGCCAACTTTTTCACTCTTCTTTCACTTTCATCAGGAGGCTCTTTAGTTCTTCGCTTTCTGCCATAAGGGGGGTGTCATTTGCGTATCTGAGGTTATTGATATTTCTCCTGGCAATCTTGGTTCCAGCTTGTGCTTCATCCAGCCCAGAGTTTCACATGATGTACTCTGCATATAAGTTAAATAAGCAGGGTGACAATGTACAGCCTTGATATACTCCTTTCCCGATTTGGAACCAGTCTGTTGTTCTATGTCCAGTTCTAACTGTTGCTTCTTGACCTGCATACTGGAGGAACAGGATGGGGAGACCACTTTCTCCCCCACAAATTCATCAAAAGATCATTTGAGTGCTGAGAGCAACTTCCACAAAACAACTTCTGAACGCTGGCAGAGGATACCAGGCACCCAGAAAGGCAGCCCATTCTCTTTGAAAGGAGGTAGGACAAAATATAAAAGACCAAAAAAAGAGAGACCATTTTAAATCTCCTCAGTTCAGTTCAGTAGAGAGATCATTTTAAATCTCCTCAGTTCAGTTCAGTTGCTCTGTTGTGTCCAACTCTGTGTGACCCCATGGACTGCAGCACGCCAGGCTTCCCTGTTCATCACCAACTCCCAGAGCATCCCAAACTCATGTCCATCGAGTCGGTGATGCCATCCAACCATCTCCTAATGGTTGTCTGTTGCCTGAAACAGTCTTGAGTTTGACCACAGTCCATTTCTCTAGCCTCATCCTAGCTCTGTTCTTCCTCTGTTTCTTAACATTTTTGCTAATGTTCATGGTCTTTTGTGCATATTATTCTTGCAATATCTTTACTTTTTTCCTCCTTTCTTCCTTTTCTCTTTTTCTTTCTCTCTCTTTCTTCCTTTCTTTCTTTCTTTCTCTCCCCCCTCCCTCTCTCCTTTGTCTTCCTTTTTTTTCACCTGGTGAAATCCAGTTTATCCTTTAATCTCAAACTAAATAGTCACCTCCTTTCTGGCAGTGTTCTGCTATCTCAGAACACTGAATTCATACCTGTTTTTTCGTACTTACACTTTACTGTAATTGCCTATTTTCTTGTCTCTTTCTTCCTAAACTGAGTTGTCAGAGGCATGCATGAATCCTGAATAATTTGACTTTATAATGATAGTGCTTAGCACTTGGCATTTCCTTAGGAAAAGTATGTTAAGAGAATTTTGAAGGAGTTCTCTGAAGTTTACTTCTCAATAACTCATCTGTGGATCATGTAATTTTTTTTCACCTTTACTAGGAGGTCCAGGCATTTCAAAGAACACACATGCTAGTGATTAATATTGATACTTATAAGAATGTCTCTTCCCTAGAAAAGGTTAAAGACTGTGTTTATACTTGTTTTGCAGTTCTTTTGTTTCACTATTTAGCAGTAAGCCTCCACTCTGAAAGACATGTTTGCTTATTAAATAATACAATCAGTAGATTAAAATCCAAATGACTATAAAATAATAGAGCTAGAAGTACTTGGAGACAACAATGTCGAAGCCCAGAGAGGTTTTGAAGTGGAGCCGAAACACACCTGGTCTCAGTCAGGGCTCTGCTATCTTTCAGAGCTGGTACTTCACACAAAGTTGCTCAGTTACCTTCTCTGAGCCTCAGTTTCCTCATCCATAAAAAGGGATCCTGTATCACACAAGCCTGTTGTATAAACATTTGAGAGTACGTATATGTGGAAGCAGGCACTTTGAGAAAGGTCATATAGATACAAGGAATTATTGTGTCACAATGAGTATACCGCTGGTACTATTCACATTTCTACTTTTGAAGACATAAAAAGCAAAAAATGCATCACACATCTTGCCAGCCCTCTCTCACCCCTACTTAAAAATTTTCAATTGTGGTCTATTGCCCAGACACAATTTTAGAAACTGCTTGTTAAAAAAAAAATGAATCAGACAGTTATTAATTTTTCCTAGGATATGTTAAGTTCTAAGCAAGACAGAAATTGAAAGGGGTCTCTTCATCCCAATGAGAAAAGTACTATAAACTACTACTTTGAGACTTGAACCTTGAAGAAAGTCCTGAGCTGTATTTTTCTGAGTATGAGAGACAACTGGGAAGAAATTGAGGTTTTACCAGTATGTTTCCACAGATTTTGAGCATTACCCACTGGAGACAGCACATGTGGAGAGCTCTACAGCCAAATAAGACCCAGAAACACTGAGAGAGATGATCTCTTGGGGTCTTTAGTCATAAGAAGAAAGAAAGATAGTCTTAAGTCGTGTCTAACTCTTGCGACTCCATGGACTGTAGGCTCCACTGTCCATGGGATTCTCCAGGCAAGAATACTGGAGTGGGTTGCCATTTCCTTCTCCAGGGGATCTTCCCAACCCATGAATCAAACCCAGGTCTCCCGCATTGCAGGCAGATTCTTTACCAACTGAGCTATGTGGGAAAATACTTTATTCAAAAGAAATACTAAGATTCCAGGACAGCCATTATATGAGATTAGAATCTAAAAGAAAAGGACCTTTCCAAATGTGTTACTTCAGAAACAGTATCAAAAACAAATAGGAAGGAGTATTTGTAGAATAAAAGAAATAATAGACACATTTTTTTCCCCTCAAAATCAGTGAAACACTGACATGGTAAATACTTTGAAATTAGACCTCTGCTTGAAATGTATGTTCTTAAAGGTAGAATCTGAACTGCTGGCTTAGATTTACAGAGGACAAACTTGGTTTTCTTTCTTTGTTTATATGAAAAGGAAAGCAAGGAGATATTAGGGCCAAACAATGATAAATTGTGTCCATTCTCTGAGGGTTGGGCTGGAAACAGGAGTTATGAGATTTTCTTTACTAGCTGTTGATTTAAATTAAAACAGCCACCACCATTAATATTTCATGCTTTTCTAGCATTTTTCTCTATGGAAAGTAATGTTTGGTTTAAAAAAATGCAGAGTTTTAGAGCCAGGTGATACCAAATTTGGTGTGTAAGTTCTCTCTTAATTGCCGACCTGCAAAAAAAAAAAAAGAATATAGATAATTTTCCTATCTCGTCTTCATTGTTGTCACTGTACAGGGATAGTCCTCTCCCTCTGAGGCAGGTTGGGGGATCCAGAGTCCCTTTGTTACCATGGCTTGAAAGTAGTAGTTAAGCTCTATTTAGCATGAAAATCAAGTTGCCTGCGTGAATCCTCAGTCACATCAGTTGTGTCCAACTCTCTGTGAACCCATGGACTGTAGCCCACAAGGCTCCTCCGTCCATGGGATTTTCCCGGCAAGAACACTGGAGTGGGTTGCCATTCCCTCCACCAGGGGATCTTCCTGATCCAGGGATTGAACCCACGTCTCCTGTGTCTCCTGCATTGCAGACAGATTCTTTACCACTGAGCCACCAGGGAAGCCCAAAAATCAAGTTATCTTAATTCTTACAAAGACTGTGAGGTAGCATTCCCAAGCCCATTTTACAGAAGAAGATCTGAAGTTCAGAAAGGTTCACAGGCTCACTTTGCTAAAGCACTATCTCCAACCATAATGCCACTGCTACACCATATATTCCTTCACTGTCATTGGCCACAGTAACTTTATGTTCTTAAATGAATATTTCTGTAAAATTTTCCTAAAAGTTGATAGCATATATGAGCAATTTGAAATTTAATAGTACCAGCAAATCACTCCAGTGTTCGTATCTGCATATATTCCCACCAATATAGTGTGCTTTTTGTAAAGAATCATTTGTGTGTGTTTCTCACCCTCACTGGACTCAAGTCCTCTCAAAGGCAAAGACGGTGTCTAACACATCTTTATGCTTGTGGAGGGTACACAAATAGACCCTGTAAGAATGTGTGGATAAACTAATAAGCAAAAGAAATGTGAATGAGTCAAGAGCTTCTTTAACCTCACACTAACTCTATAAGACAGACATTGTTTGCAGTTTAGAGGAGGCCCTGAGATTAATATTTAATGTTCCTAGGATAAGCGACTTCACTTTCACTTTTCACTTTCATGCATTGGAGAAGGCAATGGCAACCCACTCCAGTGTTCTTGCCTGGAGAATCCCAGGGACGGGGGAGCCTGGTGGGCAGCCGTCTATGGGGTCGCACAGAGTCAGACAAGACTGAAGGGACTTAGTAGCAGCAACAACATTTATACAACAGTTTAAAAAACTTGTACAAAAGTTGTTTGATACAACTGAGATGAGAAGGGACTTAGCAGCAGCAGCAGCAGCAGCAGGATAAATGAGTAAATCTAAGATGGGCTCTTGTTCTGGCTTTACCTTAATCAGCCCTGCCCTGATCTTCTGGGGCATCAATTTCTTTACCTCACAATGAGTAGTGAGGTAATGATTCTGCAGGTTCCAGACGAAAAATAATTATAGAGTAAAAGGTCAAATAGGTACCGATCAACAATTTCACATGTATTTAGTTTAGAAGGCATTTCATGCCTTAAACATAACACAAATAATTAATAGCCCTCTTGGTTGTTGAAATAAATTCTGGTAATATAATCATGAAACTTTTGCACAGGGATATGGACTTCGAGGGATTTTCACATCCAAGAACTCATTTGGTATAGTAAAGACAATGTGTGAATGAATATGCAGCTTCATATTTTGTTGAATTGATTCTTGTAAACTACTCATGAAAGGAGAAACTTGGTCAATGATTTTAAGACTGGATAAACATCAAGGAACTGCATTCCCTATCTCAGTTCTTCCCCTTAGCCACAGGGAACATCATCACTGTTATTTCTAAACTTATAACAGTCTTTCTGTTTTTAATACTTTGAAGATACTGGGGTATGCTATCGGAAATGGTCAAAGTTAGAATATAGGAAAAGGAAAATATAAGAAATTCCCTCTTATTTACATAGCACAAGCTGTTTTGCATCTGGCAGATTCTTGGCTGATCACCTCAAGTGTTCTTTCACTTGACCTTTGATTCCCTCACATTGCTTTCATCCAGGTGCATCCATCTATTGAACCCCAATCCAGTGTTTAATGCTGGTGATTTACTTTCTCATTTGATATGTTTGTTTGCAGTGCAGGAGTGGTCTAGTGGGGTGGGGATGTGAGGGGCATTTAACATTCTTAACTGGAACACACGTTCCTTCACATTCTGGACCCCATGTATCCAATAATATTCATCTTCTTTCTTATGTCAAGCTTTACATATGGTCTCAAAATATACAACTGCCAGGAGCTCCTTAAGCCACCTGGTTTTTTCCTCACCTGAATGTAAGATACTTCAACCCAGATGTTTCCTCTCCTTCAGCTGAATAAGTCCTAATCTGTGTTGACACCTCTCCTCTCCTCTGGAATTCTTCCTCTCATGCCAGAGTCCCCTTTGTGCACTTTCCACAATTGCTTTATCGTTAATTATTAGGGTGCCTATATCTCTCGCTTGACTGTAAGCTGCATAAGGGAAGAGACTGAATATAGTCATCCTTTTTTTTTTTTTTTTTTTACAAATATACAACTGGAGCATAGAGACTGCTTGCAATTGTTGAATGAAATACAGCTCTATTCTTTTTACACATGAATTTCTAAAGCCTGATAGATGGCTTATCTAGATAAGGCAAGTGAATAAAGTGGTACCTCCAAGGTCAGACCTTGAATAGCTGGTAAAGCCAATCAATCCTAAACCCAGGTCTTCTAATAGCCCTGTCCAGTGCAAACACTATCTGGCTGCCTTGGTTGATGTCTAGATTGTCCTTAAAGAACTTTGTGTTTTCTGCCTTTCAGGGTGGACCAGCAGGGTCCATGGGACCTCCAGCTGCACCCTCCTCATTCCGCCCTGAAGATGAGCTCGAGCACCTGACCAAGAAGATGCTGTATGACATGGAAAATCCACCCACCGATGAATACTTTGGTGAGTGGGGTCTAGAACTGACTTCTGAAGTAAAGGTTCTGTTCTGTTTTCCTTAATCAGTAATTAGGAATAGTATCAGCTCCACTGGTACAGGCTTTGAGTCTTGATGCACTGGAGTTGGTACACACGTGCACACACCTGAGTGTTCTGGATACTGCTTTGTGAAACTGCTGTACATGTGATATCTGTTTAGCTTGGACTAAAATTTCAGGAGTTATGCAGAGTTTCTTGAATTCAAATTTTATTTTAAAAGTTAATATTTGACAATTTATTAGCTTCTCATTAGACAGACATAGGGTTTCTATGTGGGTTCAGGGAAATGGGAGACGTTCATTTACAAGATGGGGAATTGGGTGGTATCGAAACTCTTTGCTCTTAATTTTTTCCCACTATTTAGGAAGAGTTTATCTCTTTGTTTTTGTTTTGTTTTGTTTTTTTCTGCTCAAAACCTGTGAATAATTATCAATGGTTAATCCATTCAGTCCATTAGTGTAATGTCAATTTATAAATTAAAAGCCAATTGCTGCTGCTGCTCCTGCTGCTAAGTCGCTTCAGTTGTGTCTGACTCTGTGCGACCCCATAGACGGCAGCCCACAAGGCTCCCCTGTCCCTGGGATTCTCCAGGCAAGAACACTGGAGTGGGTTGCCATTTCCTTCTCCAATGCATGAAAGTGAAAGTGAAAGTGAAGTCGCTCAGTCGTGTCCGACTCTTAGAGACTCCGTGGACTGCAGCCCACCAGGCTCCTCCATCCATGGGGTTTTCTAGGCAAGAGTACTGGAGTGGGGTGCCATTTCCTTCTCCGATACGCCATTTATGAGGTATTAAAAATACATAACCTGTCGTGAAGGAGGTTGGAATTATTCAGAAAAGGCAAAAACAGCACACAAATAATTGATAGTCTAGGTATACCAGGTAGAGTTATAAGAGGGACTTAGGTCAAATGTTATAAAATGTAAACGCTCTCTGCATCAAGAACATCAGGAATGCTTTTGAGAAGAATTAATGGTTCTTGAACCTGGACATGTTAAAGCAGTGCCTTTCACATTTTCTGTTTCCTTCTTAATCTGTTGGAGATCAATATCTCCACAGAGTATAATTAAAATTAGTTACTAAGAAAATGAAGTAAAAAGAATACAAACTGGAAGACAGAGTTTTAGCATTGTTATTTTTAACAGGAATAAATTACTCTATTAAGCTGCTAGAAGACTTTTGCCTGGAAAATCTCATGGACGGAGGAGCCTGATAGGCTACAGTCCATGGGGTCGCTAAAAGTCGGATATGACTGAGCGTCTTCACTTTCACTTTTCACTTTCATGCATTGGAGAAGGAAATGGCAACTCACTCCAGTGTTCTTGCCTGGAGAATCCCAGGGACGGGGGAGCCTGGTGGGCTGCTGTCTATGGGGTCGCACAGAGTCGGAGACGACTGAAGTGACTTAGCAGCAGCAGTAGCAGCAAGCTGCTATAATATTTTATAAATACTGTCTGCTTCTGAACTTGTCTCTTCACAGAGTGTCTTAGTCAACTAGGCATCCATCCACCATTCTGAGTAACCCTGCTGTAAGAACTTCTAGAGAGAAGATATTACATTTGGGGACCGGTAGGATCAAAGGCAGAGAGGTGGAAAAATTGCCCAGGACTTTTACTTATTCAAATATTTTCTATTTTTATATCTTCCCACTTCTTATTTGAGAATATTTAATAACAAGCAAACTGAGGGCACTGGTCCAAACCCACATCATAAATGGACTGGATTAGAATATGAAAAATTTGGCATTTATTTGTATTCAGGAGACAGTGTATCTTAGCTAAAAGAGCATAATAGTGGGGATAAAGAGTCATTCTGATTCCTTTTCTGCCTTCCACCAGCTAAACATATTGGCCTGTTTCTCCACTGCCTCAGCCCATTTTTCCCAAATCAAGAGTGTGAAGCAAATGTTATTTAGTGTTTCTTTCATAGTAAGTTCACTATAGAAACATCATTAATGCAGAGAAGTGTACAAAGCTAAAATTCGATAGAGACTAGCACAAGTGCATCTGTGTGTTCAGTCGCTTCAGTCTGACTCTGTGGACTGTAGCCTGCCAGGCTCCTCTGCCCATGGGATTTGCCAGGCAGCAATACTGAAGTGGATTGCCATGCCCTCCTCCAAGAAATCTTCCCAACTCAGCAATTGAATTCACATCTTCTGTGTCTCCCGCATTGCGGGTGGATTCTTTACCCACTGAGCCACCTGGGAAGCCTAGCACAAATGGATAGAGAATAGTATAAAAAGAAAAAGTCTCTAGTTATATTGAAATACGCTAAAAGTATATCATGCCCTTGTCACTGATATGGGAGAAGATCTTATATTGCGACCTAAGATAATATTTGAAAAAAGTTTATTAAAAGTGAAAAATAAGGCCCTTTATTATCTGTATTAAGGTATATCAAAAACAAAAATGCTAACATGCCAAATATGTATGCTTCAATTATCATAGCAACAGAATAGATAGAAATAAACAACATTGACCATAGGTTGTGACTGTATTAATGAATATATAATAAGTACTCTGGGAAACATATAATTAAATATTATCTTTGCCTTCAAGAACTGTCCCAGCTCTACTACTTTCCATCTTAGACAATGCAAACAAATTGTTTACTCTGTACATCATTTTGTTTTGCTGTATTATAACATGGAAATAATGGCTGTTTTATACTGTTACTGTGAGTATTGAATGAAATATTTATAGAAAACACTTAGTCAAGTTCTTGGCATGTAGAAATATATTCAATAATCAGAGTTATCCTATGCTTTACTTAAGAAAACAAGATATGCCCATTAAAAATCCATTAATAATGCTTGATTTAAAATTAAGTTCCAAGCAAAACTAGAACATATGTCACCAATCGATAAATAATCATTGCCAAATGAATGTTACAAACCACGAGAGGGAATGTGGAATAATGATTAAGTTTTATTGAGTGCTTACAATATGGCAGGACTATTATATACCATGTACTTTATAAGAATTTGTTCATTTCATCCTTACAGAAAAAGCTATAATCCTGTGAAGTAAATGGTATTATTATTTCCAGATTAGAAAACCAAGGCTCAGAAATGTTAAGTAATCTGCCCAATATCAACAGCTAATAAGTTGCAGGAGTGGATTAGAATCTAAAATCCAGGTCTATACAATTTTTTTTCTTCTAAAAGCTTTTCCCACAGCTTTATTGAAGTATACAAAGAACTTCACATAATGTGTATAATTTGGTGGATTTAGATGTATGGATACACGTGTTTTGCCATCACAGCAATTCAGGTAATAAACATATCCATCCCTTCCAAAGTTTAGTCTGGATATTTAGGAAAAGTTTTATGGAAGAGATTAGCTTTGGACAAATGGAAAATAAGAGATGGTATTCTCTTCTATGTTCGTGTTAAGTCACTTCAGTCTTGTCCGACTCTTGGTGACCCTATGAACTGTAACCTGCCAGGCTCCTCTGTCCATGGGATTCTCCAGGCAAGAATACTGGTGTGGGTTGCCGTTTCCTCCTCCAGGGGTTCTTCTTGACCCAGGGATCAAACTTGTGTCTCCTGTTTCTCCTGCACGTGTAGGCAGGTTCTTTACCACTAGCACCACCAAGTAGATAGAATGAACTATATAGATATAGAAACTAAATAGAAAATATAAATTGATCCCAGGATGATTTAAGGAAAATTACTTTATATGGAAAACATCCACCAATGAACAGCCTATTATGTGCAGGCTGCTCTGCTGGGTAGGTGTTAAATGCACGTGAAACAAGATAGACATGGGTCTTATATTTAAAGAAGCTTATTGTCTAATAGAGGATATGTGCAATGTTCTGGCATTTAATTAATAACGGAAGGCAGAAAGTGACAAGTAACTTATTCAAAGTTCAGCCAAATTCCTTTGAGAGTATAGAAGAAAGAGAGAGCAAATTATGAGGCAGGTATGGAAAGTGTTTATAGAGTAGATAAACTTTCAGTTGTTTTTTAAATTATGGCAATAGGACTTGGAAGTGCAGTGATAGTAGAGAAGTGATGTCATTTCTGATGAGCAGAATTTTAACATAAAAGGGAATAAAATCACTGGAGTGAAGCATCCATGTGGGAAGGAACAAGATATTGGGAAATAAGGTTAGAGAGGTAGGCTGGAACCAATAGCCTAAAGACCAAGTATTTTATCTTATGTAATGAGTCCCACACGTTGAGATAAAAGGTTATGAGAACTATTTCATGAAATGTGGTTAAGACTATGGTTTCCAAAGCCAGAATGCCTTTTCTACCTCTCATGGTAGGTAAAAGCAGAAAGCAAAGGATGAGTTAACAGGACTGTGGTTTACTCTTCTATTCTTTAAACATTAAATATTTCCCACGCACATTTTTCACACCTGCCTCTATGCTGGGTGCCAGGGACAGCGAGATGCAGGATCTCTGCCCTCAGGGGACCCACAAGTTCCTGGGAAGGATGGGAGAGAGGCAAGCATAGTAGGGATATCGGTGCGGCAGGGAGTGCGGCACTGTGTTGGGTCTGCCAGAGACACTATGTGAGCATAGACAGAGTTAAGTCTGTCTGAAGATGAAGGGAGGAAGGCTATGTATCATGTGTTTGCAACAGAAGGGCCTGACCCAAGAGAGATGAATAAGAGTCATCTCTTGTTCTCTATCAGAATTTTGCCTTAGTTCCATTCTGGGCTGGAAATAGCATTGTTAATCACCACCTTAAAAGAATTTCTCACTCTTGCATTAACATTGCTAGCCGTACCTCAGCTGCTCACTTTTTCTATCACTTTGCCTATTTAATGCTGAAATTTTCATCGGCACTATAGCTGATTTGCTGAAGGTCATTAAGAGCTTTCATGTCAAAGATCTCCTATTAGATTATGAGCCATACCAGTGAGTGAGAGGGAACAAAATGTAAATAAATGGCATCAATGGAAAAGGTTCCCCTGTGGTCATGTTGGTTTTTCTCTGTGCAACTCCTAGTTTCTTTTTCCTTAAGTGGAATAATTTATGAATATATTTGGTTTTTTGTTTCGTTTTGTTTTTCATTATGGAGTTTCCCATCAGTTTTACCATGTTTTCTTTATTTAAAGAACTATAATTATGGTATGTTCAGAGTAGGGGAGGGATATCAAAAGGTCACCTCACGGACGACTTGAGTACAAAGGAGAAAAGATACCTTCACAAATAGAGTTTGGAAACTTTCTTAAGGCAAGTGATGAAACTTAGCATCACCAATACTAGGACAAACTGACATGTGCCAGCTGATTTGATGTAGTAGAAAGTATACAACATTGTCTATGTAATAGTCTTGCTGAAATATGTAACCTGAATCTAACCATTAGGAAATAGACAAATGTAGATGATGTGCCATTCTTAAAGACAATTGTCTTGAATTCTTTAAAAATGTCAGTGTTATAAGAGACTATTTAAGATTAAAGAAGATGAAAAAATACATGTCATTCAAATGCAGGGCATACATTTTGACTGGATCTGGATCAAAAATCAGGGCATTTGGGGAGAGGTTAGAGAAATTTAAATATGAACTATATATTAGATAATAACACATCAGTGTCAATTTTGTGGGTATGGTAATGGCATTGGTGTATAAGACAGTATCCTTGTTGTCAGGAGCAAATGTTGAAGTATTTAGGGTGAACTGTCATTATGTCAGCAAATTGTTTTGAAACAGATAGATAGATGTAAAAATACTGTGAGGAGGGCAGACTCATTTCAGATTATAACTACTAGAGATAATATAACTACACAGTACACCCTTTCTCCCCCACAAAAGTATTGAAGCCTGCCATAGATGAATTATCTTTTTATATACATGCTGTGTGGCATGTAGGATCTTAGTTCCCCAACCAGGGATCAAATCCGTGCTCCCTGGTGTGGAAGCAATAGATTGCTAACTATGAGACCACTAGGGAATTGCCGTAAATGAATTATCTTAACACTCCCTTCTTGGGCAGGAGGAGTAAAGAATCATTCCTGTGTCTTCTAAATTCGACTGTTTGAAACTTCCTCTTTCTTATGTATCTGTTTCTTTGTTTTCTACTGGACACATACCCTTTCTATTGTTGGTGAGATGATAAGCATTGTGGTGGTGATGACCAAAGCTGATGTTTACCTAGAGCTCTCCAAGTTTAAAAAGGCTATTCATAGTCATGGTCTGACTGATGGACCTGGTCATGACCTGATACAAAGAGCCAACTCATTGGAAAAGACCTTGATGCTGGGAAAGATTGAGGGTAGGAGGAGAAGGGGGCGACAGAGGATGAGATGATGGGATTGCATCACCGACTCAATGGACATGAGTTTTAGCAAACTCTGGGAGATAGTGAAGGACAGGGAAGTTGGCGTGCTGCAGACCATGGGGTTGCAGAGAGTCAGACATGACTGAGCAACTGAACAACTACAATAAAAATGATGTTTTTATGAAGAAACCAGGATTGAGAGAGACTCAATGAGTTCAAGTTACACAGCATAACTTTTTGGATTTGGACTTACTCGTCTCATCTTAAGTTCATTCTGATTCGTTTCCATTGCAAAAAGTTGTAAGCTGTCCCTGTAGTTAACTACTCCTGTCCCTTACCATTCTTTCCCAGGGCTTCTGTAGTTCTGACTTCATTGTCACTGGCAAGATACTTTGACTGTCTTTAACTCCTGAATTACCTGATGTAACTAAGCATAGACTTTTTGCCATGGCTCAGATACATACTCTGGAGAGATAGCCCACCTCATACTGCTCTAACAACCACATGAGTTGACTGTTGACCTCGGAGGAAGCAAATCACTGATAGCTACAACTCATCTTGTTTTCTCAAGCCATTTCTTGATAAAATATTATAAGCTAGAACCTTCAACTGATCTCAGCTGATTTTTTTATAATGATTTCATCCGAAAAGGTGCTAGTTTTACTGTTCCATTGCCCCTCCTTTTCCATCCTCATCAAAAATTGTAACTGTTACATTACAATATTAGCTAAATGCTACCAAAGATGAACCATAAGAGAGCAGTATGATCAGTCCAGATCTTTGAAGGGAAGATAGCCTTTCATGTTCTGAACATTTTGCATCTACTGGACTTGAATTTTGGTTATATCAGATTCCCCAGTGTCTTTCTGGTAGCAGGGATGTACTTGAATAGGCCTTGAACACTATTTTGTAGGGGAGAGAGAGGAAATATAGAAGAAAACTGAAGATAGGAGAAGTTTTCTTTTAATTCAGTTAACCATACAACAGAGCCTTAGCTCAAATCATTTGCAAGGCTACAGGCCTTGGTTCAAGTGCTTGCATCTTGGAGCAACCTGTTTCCCTGGGCAACTAGAAGACTGTGTTTATGCTAGAAGAGACTCTTAGTGCCAGGGGTAGATACACAGAAAGAACAAGGGGTAATGAACTATAAATTATTATAATTTAAGGTCAAGTTCAAAACTTAAAATAGAGGGAGGATTTTTAAAACAGATATTGAAACTAATGGGGGAGAAAGTTATTGCTAGAAAATTGTGGAACTTAACAGTGCTAGTGGCCAACATTGGAGCTTATACATGGGTGCTAAGTTGCTTTAATCCTGTTCAACTCTTTGAAACCCTATGGACCAGAGCCCGCCAGGCTCCTCTGTCCATGGGATTTCCCAGGCAAGAATACTGGAGTAGGTTGCCATTTCCCCCTCCAGGGGATCTTCCCAACCCAGCAATTGAACCCACAACTCTTATGCCGCCTGTATTGGAAGGTGAGTTCTTTACCACCAGCGCCACCTGGGAAGCCCTAGAGCTTATATTTTTCAGGTATTTTTGAGGGGGAAATAGGGGACGACAGAGGATGAAATGGTTAGATGGCATCATCCACTCAATGGACATGGGTTTGGGTAGACTCCAGGAGTTGATGATGGACAGGGAGGCCTGGCGTGCTGCAGTTCATGGGGTCGCAAAGAGTCGGATACGACTGAGCGACTGAACTGACTGTAAAGGACAGTTGAGTTTGTCTCTAGATATCTTTCAGCCACATCTGTGAATTTATCCAGGTGTTCTCCATGTTGGTTGGTATACCCAGAGCCTCTGAGTTTTGTGCTTTCATTCATTTTGAAAGAGAAAAGGTGTTGTAGGTGAGAGGTTCCATGTCTCAGCCTCTGACTACAGCATGACTCCCTCAAAAATAATGATATTCTGGCTGCACAGACCCTAAAGCAGAAGGCAATAATCTTGGAATACAGAATATCTGGAAGTGAATAATGGTATGTATCTGAGGATGGACTGAAAATATCTACCCGCTTATTTTGAAGCATGAAGCTGTAATTATCTTGGCAGTGTTTACATGGTGTTGTCTTATTCTTTCTTCAAAAAAAAAAAAAAAGACTGAAGTGTGTGAGTCTCAGAATCGTTCAGTGAGCTATTTGAAGAATCCCTATGCCTTTAGACAGCACTAGGTAAATTCTCTTCATAAAACTTGGCGTTTATCTAAGTTTTGTTTTTGCTTATCTCTTGAGTATTGTTAGTGAGACATATTGAGAGTTTTTGCATAAAGCTGGAAGTTGGTTCTAGGGGAAGTAGCCTTTATTGCTTCAAAGGACAGTTGGACAAGAGTAAAATATGTGAGGCAGTGGGGACCTGGCATGAATCAAGCCATAAAAGAAGAAAGATTCAGATGGGCATGGCTATGATTACTTTATTGATAAAACCACATCATCACATTTGGTACTATGTATCTCCTCAATTGAGAGCAAGATGGAGGTCCCATGGATGCGCGTGAGTAGAAGCAAAATGCCCCAAACAAGGGGAAGATGGTCTATTTCTTCTCTATACTAGTAAGAGCAAAGGATAAATGAGCATGTCTAGAAGACTTAGACTAAGAGGCTTAGCAAACTGGAAACCACTATTTGAGCTATAGTTGAAGGAGTGGAGAAAAAAAACCTAGAGCCTTGAAACCTATTGGAGAACTGCCGTGTCAAAGAGAAATTAGACTTAATATGTATTATTCCAAAGTCAGCAACAAAAGCAAGTGAGGGGAAGCTGGAAAATTTACATTCCATATAACGAATTAACATGTTTAAGTGACAGGAAATTTTTGGATTGGCCTAGGACAAAGCTCAATAATCCCTTGTTGGGGAAGTGGTGATAAGTATTCAAGCATTCATTGGACTATGAGATTAGATTTCAGAAATGTTATCCAACTCTGACCTTCTGTGACAGGCATCTCAGTTTGCCTGGGAATCAAGCTCTTGCATCTAATTTGCAGTGCTACCCAGTTTATCATTACTGCTACATGATTACAACTAACATTTATATAATGCTTTGTAAAACACTTTTATATTGTGTTTGTTATATCATTTAAGCTAGACAAAAAAAGAAAGAGATAGCTGCTCAGTCGTTTCTGACTCTTTGCAATCCCATGGACTATAGCCCACCAGGCTCCTCTGTCTGTGGAATTCTCTAGTTAAGAATACTGGAGCTGTTTGCCATTCCCTTCTCCAGGAGATCTTCCCAACTCAGGGATTGAACCCAGGTCTCCTACATTGCAGGCAGATTATTTACCATCTGAGCCACCAGTGAAGCCCTAAGCTTGAAGCTGCCCTGCTAAACAATGTGTTTGTTTCCATTTGGTATATGAAGAAATAGAGGATCTGAGTGATTAAGGGACTCCCCACTCCACCCCCCGTACTACTCATTGCTCCCATAAGCAGCGAGCCTACTGACTCCAGACTCAGCTCTCTCTCCACCCCATTACATCCTCTCAGCACCATGTTACTGGGTTGGTCATTGACTATAAGATAAATCAGTGAACATACTCTTTTTTTAGCTTCTTCATTGGTACAAAGAGAAACATGATTACTTGGAAAAGTTTTTAGAGGGTCTCATCTGGCAGGCTCTAAATAATTTGTGTCACTGTTTTTTTTTAATCATTATTATTTTGTGGCAAGAAAATGGTTTCCAAAGTGCTCCTGTCAATTACAAACTAGAAAGTGATTCCAAATGGGAGCCTCTTTTAGTACAGATGGAACCTGGGGCCTTAAGGACCTTATTTTCACAGAAAAATGACCTAATTAATTAAAAACCCCAAAGTCACAGTGGAAGAATAAGTAGAAAATAAGTGGTTTCGAGAAAAGGTGGTATTGATTTGGGGAAAAATGAATTTCTTGATTTCGTTTCTCTCCATCTTTTCACTTAAGGTCTCTGTGGGTCATGGGAATAAAATGTCTTGTTAATGAGACATATTAGATATACTTCCTTTTGTGGTAGTGATTTCTGGTAAAACGTTTGCTCGGGGCAATATATGATTACAGCACTAAATAAATAATAATCCTAAGCATTTTATGTGTTCTATCTTAGTACACGTTAATTTTTAATTAATTTGGCTACATGGTGTATTTTTAAGCATTGATGTGGAAACCTAGACTTGTAGTATCATAAAGAATCATTAAATCTTAGAAACTATATAGGACAACCTTTCATTTTCCCGAAAACTAAAGCCTAAATGACTTGTTCAAGGTTGTAAAGCTGAGACTGTTTTGAACTCTATGGCCAAAATCCCCTTTCTGAACAAAGGATAGAAATTAGTCTCTGCTAGTGAGTAAAGGCGGAGAAGGCAATGGCAACCCACTCCAGTACTCTGGCCTGGAAAATCCCATAGACAGAGGAGCCTGGTGGGCTGCAGTCCATGGGGTTCCTAAGAGTCAGACACGGCTGAGTGACTCCACTTTCACTTTTCACTTTCATGCATTGGAGAAGGAAATGGCAACCCACTCCAGCGTTCTTGCCTGGAGAAGCCCAGGAATGGCGGAGCCTGGTGGGCTGCCGTCTATGGGGTCGCACAGAGTCGGACACGACTGAAGCGACTTAGCAGCAGCAGTGAGTAAAGGAATGGCAGGGCTGTTCACAAAGGTGAGGAAGTAGATTGGGCCTGCTATTTTTGTGAACCCAGACTGGGTTACACCTTATTCAAACTTCGGTTAAAAATACATTGCCCAGTGGAGAATGGAGGGAGGTGATATATGTATAATCATTGCTGATTTGAGTAGTTGTATGGCAGAAACCAGGACAACATTGTAAAACAAATTTCCTCAAATTAAAAACAAAGAAAAAAAGAATCCACTGCCCATAAAAATGATAAAATGATAATAACTTGTTAGAACCTATGTATGTATACTTGATTTTCAAATATAAATGAACCAAGAATGAGTGAGTGAGTGAAGTCACTCAGTTGTGTCCGACTCTTTGTGACCCCATGGACTGTAGCCTACCAGGCTCCTCTGTCCATGGGATTTTCCAGGCAATAGTCTTGGAGTGAATTGCCATTTCCTTCTCCAAGGGATCTTCCCAACCCAGGGATCGAACCCAGGTCTCCCGAATTGTAGACAGACGCTTTACCATCTGAGCCACCAGGGAAGTCAAATGAACCAAAGAGATTGCCAATATCTTTTTCTCATACTCATCAAGTTACTTGCTTGTAGCATTTATTGTTTACCTCATTAAGATGTAAGTCTGATTGAAGGTAGTTTTTGGTTAGTATACTGCTGTGTCTCTATCTTTAATCCTGGATCAATTCCTGATACATAGGAGATGTTTAATGTTTAATTAATTAATTAATCCATGAAAAAAAAAATTGTGAGCAGACATTCCATATCCCATGGGTCAGGACATGGTATAAACTACAAAAAAAAAAAAAAAAAAAAATTCATTT